>NC_133214.1:3074935-3299935 GCF_958299795.1 Porites lutea
TGGGAAACACATATCCTTGGTGATATGTGTTCCCCGACCTAGGAAACACATATCCCTAGTGATATATGTTCCCCTACCTGGGAAACACATATCCCTAGTGACATATGTTCCCCTATCTGGGAAACACGTATCCCTAGTGATATATGTTCCCCTACCTGGGAAACACATATCTTTGGTGATATGTGTTCCCCCACCTAGGAAACACATATCCCTAGTGATATATGTTCCCCTACCTGGGAAACACGTATCGCTAGTGATATGTGTTCCCCTACCTCGGAAACACGTATCCCTAGTGATATATGTTCCCCTACCTGGGAAACACGTATCCCTAGTGATATATGTTCCCCTACCTGGGAAACACATATCCCTAGTGATATGTGTTCCCCTATCTGGGAAACACGTATCCTTGGTGATATGTGTTCCCCCACCTAGGAAACACATATCCCTAGTGATATATGTTCCCCTACCTGGGAAACACGTATCCCTAGTGATATATGTTCCCCTACCTGGGAAACACATATCCCTAGTGATATATGTTCCCCTACCTGGGAAACACGTATCGCTAGTGATATATGTTCCCCTACCTGGGAAACACGTATCCCTCGTGATATATGTTCCCCTACCTGGGAAACACATATCCTTAGTGATATATGTTCCCCTACCTGGGAAACACGTATCGCTAGTGATATGTGTTCCCCTACCTCGGAAACACGTATCCCTAGTGATATATGTTCCCCTACCTGGGAAACACGTATCCCTAGTGATATATGTTCCCCTACCTGGGAAACACATATCCCTAGTGATATGTGTTCCCCTATCTGGGAAACACGTATCCTTGGTGATATGTGTTCCCCCACCTAGGAAACACATATCCCTAGTGATATATGTTCCCCTACCTGGGAAACACGTATCCCTAGTGATATATGTTCCCCTACCTGGGAAACACATATCCCTAGTGATATATGTTCCCCTACCTGGGAAACACGTATCGCTAGTGATATGTGTTCCCCTACCTCGGAAACACGTATCCCTAGTGATATATGTTCCCCTACCTGGGAAACACGTATCGCTAGTGATATGTGTTCCCCTACCTCGGAAACACGTATCCCTAGTGATATATGTTCCCCTACCTGGGAAACACGTATCCCTAGTGATATATGTTCCCCTACCTGGGAAACACATATCCCTAGTGATATGTGTTCCCCTATCTGGGAAACACGTATCCTTGGTGATATGTGTTCCCCCACCTAGGAAACACATATCCCTAGTGATATATGTTCCCCTACCTGGGAAACACGTATCCCTAGTGATATATGTTCCCCTACCTGGGAAACACATATCCTTGGTGATATGTGTTCCCCGACCTAGGAAACACATATCCCTAGTGATATATGTTCCCCTACCTGGGAAACACATATCCCTAGTGACATATGTTCCCCTATCTGGGAAACACGTATCCCTAGTGATATATGTTCGCCTACCTGGGAAACACATATCCCTAGTGATATGTGTTCCCCCACCTGACAAACACATATCCCTAGGGATATGTGTTCCCCCACCTAGGAAACACATATCCCTATTGATATTTGTTCCCCTACCTGGGAAACACGTATCCCTCGTGATATATGTTCCCCTACCTGGGAAACACGTATCCCTAGTGATATATGTTCCCCTACCTGGGAAACACATATCCTTGGTGATATGTGTTCCCCCACCTAGGAAACACATATCCCTAGTGATATATGTTCCCCTACCTGGGAAACACGTATCCCTAGTGATATATGTTCCCCTACCTGGGAAACACATATCTTTGGTGATATGTGTTCCCCCACCTAGGAAACACATATCCCTAGTGATATATGTTCCCCTACCTGGGAAACACGTATCGCTAGTGATATGTGTTCCCCTACCTCGGAAACACGTATCCCTAGTGATATATGTTCCCCTACCTGGGAAACACGTATCCCTAGTGACATATGTTCCCCTATCTGGGAAACACGTATCCCTAGTGATATATGTTCGCCTACCTGGGAAACACATATCCCTAGTGATATGTGTTCCCCCACCTGACAAACACATATCCCTAGTGATATGTGTTCCCCCACCTGGGAAACACATATCCCTATTGATATTTGTTCCCCTACCAGGGAAACACGTATCCCTCGTGATATATGTTCCCCTACCTGGGAAACACGTATCCCTAGTGATATATGTTCCCCTACCTGGGAAACACATATCCTTGGTGATATGTGTTCCCCCACCTGGGAAACGCATATCCCTAGTGACATGTGTTCCCCTACCTGGGAAACACATATAGTTAGTGATATATGTTCCCCTACCTGGGAAACACATATCCCTAGTGATATATGTTTCCCTACCTGGGAAACACGTATCCCTAGTGATTTGTGTTCTCCTCTCTGGGAAACACGTATCCCTAGTGATATATGTTCCCCTACCTGGGAAACACATATCCCTAGCGATATGTGTTCCCCCACCTGGGAAACACATATACCTAGTGATATATGTTCCCCTACCTGGGAAACACATATCCCTAGTGATATATGTTCCCCTACCTGGGAAACACGTATCCCTAGTGATTTGTGTTCCCCTATCTAGGAAACACGTATCCCTAGTGATATATGTTCCCCTACCTGGGAAACACATATCCCTAGTGATATGTGTTCCCCCACCTAAGAAACACATATCCCTAGTGATATGTGTTCCCTCACCTTGGAAACACATATCCCTAGTGATATGTGTTCCTCCACCTTGGAAACATGTATCGCTAGTGATATGTGTTCCCCTACCCGGGAAACACGTATTCCGAGTGATATATGTTCCCCTACCTGGGAAACACGTATCCCTAGTGACATATGTTCCCCTATTTGGGAAACACATATCCCTAGTGATATGTGTTCCCCTACCTGGGAAACACATATCCCTAGTGATATGTGTTCCCTTACCTTGGAAACATTTATCCCTAGTGATATTTGTTCCCCCACCTGGGAAACACATATCCCTAGTGATATGTGTTCCCCTACCTGGGAAACACGTATCCCTAGTGACATATGTTCCCCCACCTGGGAAACACATATCTCTTAGAGTGTGGAAACGATAACTTTGTTTGAGTATTGTTTCGAAATAGAAAATAGAACACCAATGCATACAAATTTCTTAAAAAGAGATTTTTTAAAACTTCTGCGTATCTTTTATTCTTCATTCTTCACGAAAGATTATGTAAAGACAATGTAAGCATACCCTTTTACATACATCTACGCTATTTTTATTCGCTTTATTGTATCTTACTACGGCGACGGGAAGAACTAAGCGAGAGCGGATTCGAAACCCGTTTAAAATCACAAAACGATCATGCAGGGCACGGTTAAAACGATTTCTTTTTCCTTTTTCTATTTTCTCTTTTTACAATATTTTAATCTTCCATTGTTTTCGTTTCGTCTAACAATTTCCAGCCGGCGAAACACTCAAGGTAGCCGGCGCATTCTTACAACCCTGACTGAATGTTTTTTGTACGTTCTCTTACAGACCTTCAAGCTAAGTTGGGTGAATTCTGTGAGACAGCTCACCCAGGGGAGAATACGTACGCCCGCTTTGATTATGATGTGACCAACACAAATAAAAAATGGCGGTGTTACACTAGGGAATCCCTTACTGGAGATCGGGCGCGCTTTAACGGGTCGCCCTCTCGATTCTACACCCATCACTCCGGCCTTACAGCTATTGTTGAAGGTACAGTGCTTTTAGACACGTTTAAAACTCTGGTTATTCACGAAACCTTATTGACATAACTGCTGCGTGCTACTTTTAGGCATAGATAAAGTAGCTCGCGTGCATTGTTAATTGTGGACGTAATTTAGGCTACTTCCACACAAATCCTGATATTTTTAAGACCGCATACTTTTTTTACACGAATCGGCCTTGCGTCCACACGAAACCAGTGAATCCGGTCTGCACCGGAACCGCATTGGTTTAAACCGCTCTCCACCAACACTGTTCCACCATCAGTGCTCCACTGTTCCACCACACTGTTCCACCATCAGTGTTCCACTGTTCCACCAACACTGTTCCACTGTTCCACTATTACTGTTTCACTGTTCCACCAATACTGTTCCACTATCACTGTTCCACAACACTGTTCTACTATCACTGTTCCACTGTTCCACCAACACTGTTCCACCCACACTAATCTACCATCACTGTTCCACTGTTCCACCACACTATTCCAGCTTCACTGTCGCACTGTTCTACCACACTGTTCCACCATCACTGTTGCACTGATCTACCACACTGTTCCACCAACAGTGTTCCACCACACTGTTCCACCACACTGTTCCACCAACACTGTTCCACTTTTCCACCAACACTGTTCCACTGTTCCACCACACTGTTCCACTATCACTGGTTCACTATTCCACAACACTGTTCCACTATCACTGTTCCACCATCACTGTTCCACTGTTCCACCACACTATTCCACCATCACTGTTCCACTGTTCCACTACACTATTCCACCATCACTGTTCCACTGTTGCACCAAACAGTTCCACCATCACTGTTCCACGATCACTGTACATGTTTCACTGTTACACCAACAATGTTTCACTGTTCCACCACGCAGTTCCACTCTTCCACCTTCACTGTCGCACTGTTTCACCAAACTGTTCCACTAACACTGTTCCACCATCACGGTTGTACTGTTCCACCACACTTTTCCACCAATACTGTTCCACTGTTCCACAATCACTGTTGCACTGTTTCACCAACACTGTTCCACTGTTTCACCTTCACTGTTCCACTGTTCCACCACGCTGTTCCACCATCACTGTTCCACAGTTCCAACACACTGTTCCACCTTCACTGTCGCACTGTTCCACCACCCTGTTCCACCAACACTGTTCCACCATCACTGTTTAACTGTTTCACCACACTGTTCCACTATCACTGTTCCACTGTTCCACCTTCACTGTCGCACTGTTCCACCACACTGTTGCACTAACACTGTTTCACTGTCACTGTTCCACTGTTCCACCACACTGTTCTACCAACACTGTTCCACCACACTGTTCCACTATCAGTTCCACTGTTCCACCACCCAGTTCCTCCGTTACTGTTCCACGACACTGTTCCACTGTTCCACCAAACTGTTCCACTCTACCACCACACTGTTCCGCCATCACTGTTCCTCTGTTTCACCACACTGTTCTACTGTTCCACCATCACTGTTCCACTTTTTCATCACACTGTTCCACCAACACTCTTCCACTGTTCCACCATCACCGTTTCACTGTTCCACCACACTTTTCCACCATCACTGTTCCACTGTCTCACCACACTGTTCCTTCATTACTTTTGCACTGTTCCACGACACTGTTCCACCATCACTGTTCCACAGTTCCCCTATCATTGTTTCACTGTTTCACTCTTTCACCACACTGTTCCACTATCACTGTTCGACTGTTCCATCACACTGTTCCAACATGACTATTCCACTGTTCCACTACACTGTTTCACTGTTCCACTATCACTTTTCCACTGTTGCACCACACTGTTCCACCAACACTGTTCCACTGCTCCACTACACTGTTCCACCATCACTGTTTTACTCTTCCACCACACTGTTCCACCATGACTGTTCTATTGTTCCACCATACTGTTCCACCATCACTGTTCCACAATTCTTTTCCACTATCACTGTTTCACTGTTCCACCACACTGTTCTACCATTACTGTTCCACTGGACTACCACAGTGTTGTTTCATCAGTGTTCCATTGTTCCACCAGACAGTTCCATCATCACTGTTCCATTGTTTAACGACACTGTTCCACCATCACTGTTCTACTGTTCTACCACCCATTTTATACCATCACTGTTCGACTGTTCCACTATGACTGTTCGACTGTTTCACCACACTTTTCCACTGTTCCACTACCACTGTTCCACTTTTCCACCACACAGTTCCACCATCACTGTTCCATTGTTCCGCCACACTGTTCCACCTTGTTGAAACATTGAAGATCGTTAGTCATTCCTAGTTTAGGTATAGATCAAAGGCGTCGAAACGTGAGGAGAGAATTGAGAACCGTTTGTTTTACCACGTTTTGGTGCAAACCACATGTTGGAAGTCGCTTTTGTTCTCTTAGTGAAAAGACTCATAATGATAGAAAACATAGGACACATTTTTCTTTTATTTTTCCTTAGATTACCCATCTTTGAAGCTAGAGGCTTTGCTTCTCACAGCGAAGCATCATTTTCCTTTTGACGATCCCAAGGACGTACATACCGCCAAAGATAACTCTCTTAAATGGTCTGGGGTCTTCCCTAGAAGAACCGCTGGTCCTAAAGATTACGCTGTATCTACAAATGGAGAGCTTCGTACGATCTTTTTATTTAACGATACAGGCTGTATTTCTGACCCTGAGCTCTGCGTACAAGGTCTTACTGTCTCGTTTTGGCTAAAGCACAGTAATAAAGAGGCTGGGCAAACATTTCTTTTTACTGGAGCAACTGAAAAGGCAGACTCAAGAGGCTTGAGAGTTTTTCAGTATAACAGCTCTCTTGATCATGTTGCGGTAGAACTGCGCCAAAAAACCCAAACTTGTTTATGGATTTACAGTGCTCCAGAGAATATCTGGTCGCATTTTGTACTTTCTTTCGATGCCAGTATTACCATCGGAACATGCAGTTCTTTGAGCTTCTTTTTTAATGGAGAGAGGCAAGAGCTTTTATATTACGATGTGGAAAGTCTTGTCCATGCTTTTGTATCGCCAACTGCTCAGGTCGGAGACTCATCGAATGGCTTGCCCATTGCTTCGTTCGACGACTTGGTAATTTGGTATGAAACGTTTGGCGACGCGGTCATAACTCAAGTTTATGATTGTTATAAAGGTAGATTACGGCCTAGCTGCATCAATGTAATCCTTTGATATTAGAGAGCTTTATATTCCGAGACGAGGATGACTACGAGTACGAGATTTTCTCAGTACTAAGTAGTGCTCTTGCGGAACCAACGTCATTTTGGCGGAAACAAGTTATCAAATTTTTGAAGTTAAATCATTTTGCAACCGGGAAAGGGCTAAACCTTCTCCAATAAAAATAACCGCACTAATTTTTCAGGTAAAAAATAGCACAGTGAAGCTTTCCGGGCTGAATATTTTTGACAATACGCGACAAAACTTTAAGTTAACTCTCGTACTCGCAGTCATTCTCGTCTTTAAATCTATGCTCTCTATTACGTGCTCCTGAAAACGAGTAAGGCTAAGTTTAGACTAGAATAGGTGCTTTTTTTTCGATTTGTAAAGAATCCGACACATTTTGGAATTGGACTCGTATGTAGTTTGCACGCAGTCAGATCGCGTGGATCTGAAATAAAACGTCCCGGTTAGGACAGGTGCCTGGAGATTTTTAACCCTGAATCTTCAGCGACTTATCCCAAAGAAGTTTCTCAGATAAAATAATGTGTGCAAATGGTTACGAATCCGAATACCCTAAATGTGATCATAAATTCGGAGTTATTTTAAATCTGGAAAAATTTCCTCTAGTAATAAATGTAACCGAAGATGGCTTTATCAAGTATTTCAAAAGATCTTTAAAACTTTATTTACAAGTCACAACGAAAATTACAAAAATAAAGTTAACTAGGTGTTTCTGCACCTTAAAAACACGGGTATGATGTTTTTTTCTCGAACCTTCTTTACTTGGGCATCATACGGACTAAAACTTCTACATGTAAACCCAACGTAAAGTTGATCCGCCTTCTAGGATCTTCTTCCCTCCATGTAAACATCCCCTTCTGTCTCTAGCGTAGCCTTTCTAAACGGCCTCGACTCGGTAGCGTTTAATCATACTTTTAACTGATCAGTTATTAGCTGTAATGTTTTCTTCGCAGCTACCTTTTCCACGGTAAAAATAAAAGTGGAGAGAGAGATTTTCACTAATCAAGCTGCGTCGACATTCGTCGACTTTGAACGAATGGAGAGCGTAACGTCGTCATTGATATCTGAGGTATATCTGAGAGTTAACTGCAGTATTACTATATATATATATATATATATATATATATATATATATATATATATATATATATATATATATATATATATATAAAGTCTTTATTCATCAAGAGATAAAAATACATATCTTTTGTTACAAGTAAGTGTAAGAAATTTAAAAAGTTAAAAAGTAAGAATTAAAAAATATATACCGGTATATATATATCTAGTATATTACATAGCTAATTCATATTTAAAAGCTAAACGATTAATAAAAGAGTTTTTGAAGCGCATAGTGTTAATCTTAGGTTTAAAACAAGTTTCTTCCCTAAGATTGTAGCTAGAGGGTTTAACACGAGGCATAATAGATAAAAGTGGATGTCCTTTCGCATTAGAAACTTTTTTGAAAATTTTACGGTCTTGCCTCTCTAAGAAATCATAAACACTTACAGGCTTAGACGTATATTTCTTTTTAAAAGGAAAAGGACATTGGCTCCCCAGTACAGTAAATACCCGCATATAAGAACACACGATTTCGGAGGTCAGGCTGATTGAGTTCTTATTTATCGGGTGCTTAATGACAAATCAGCCTCCAAATGTTCTTAAATTTTTATTGAGTAGTACTATCCACAACATGTTGCTAGAGGTATATTTAGCATATTTTAGGAAAATAAAATAAATAATTATTCTGTAATTTGATTATATTAACAAATGAAGTTATCTGACACCAAACCTAAACTTGCATGTTTTGTAATTATGACACTTTTTCCATTTGATAAGAACATGTTACAATTTTCAGGCTGATCTTGTTCTTTTAAAAATGGGGCTTTATTGGCCAAATTTCAGCCTGGTGTTGTTAATCCATTTGTTCTTATATGCGGGTGTTTGCTGTAATCTGACGTCCTCTCTTTTACCTAGAGAAAAGAATGCTGCCCATTTTTTTGTAATCATGACCGGAAATAATGCTGTTTTGAACTTTTTTTTAAATTTCTTTGCCAGATAGCTACTCTTGTTGGCGAGAATAACGTTTCAAGCGTGGCAGTGAACAAATATGAATTCGCAAATATCGGGTGAGAATTATTAGGATTTTGTTTTTACTTTGTAACTAATACTTTATTTTCAGGGGTGGGCATGGATGTGAAGCTTGCCAGGAAGAAAATGTATATCTTTTTTGGCGGAGGATTGGAAGGGGGAGGGTGGTGGTCAAAATGACCCTAACTTTATTTCTAACTGAAATAATGACTTGACATATCTAAACATTTAATTGAGTCTTTGGTAAATGCAGAACTCTTTTTATTTAACAGAACGAAAACCCACTCAGGTTACCTAACCGTTGTTTTTGACCAGAGGAGTGGGGACGCGTTGGACCCGCTTCGAGCTGGAACAATTCTTCCCACTAATTCATGGACGGTAGTAGATATTCAGTCTGAGGAAGGTA
The DNA here is from genome assembly GCF_958299795.1 of Porites lutea. Taxonomy (NCBI): domain Eukaryota; kingdom Metazoa; phylum Cnidaria; class Anthozoa; order Scleractinia; family Poritidae; genus Porites; species Porites lutea. Next base: position 3,084,381 of record NC_133214.1, read on the forward strand.
CGCTTTGTAACTCTATGTCAACATGCAATGATATATTTTGCATCGCGGGCATTACCGAAATATTGAATGCCCAAGTTTTCAAGTAGATAACACAGAAAATATTTGACAACGAACCCTTGCTTTTCTTTCCTCACATGTCGTAAAATCAAAAATCTGCCACACCAAACTGTACCGTTACGAAAATTACACGAGTTTGTTAGGTTATTTTTGAAATATTTCAAACAAGTCTCCCTTGCTCGTACCAAATGATTTCGTGAATTTCTTGAAAAAAAAAAAGAAGGCCAAGGGATGCCGTGCTGTAAAGGCTCTTCATTTTGAGATGATTTGTTTCTCTGTTTGTTCAGTGGACGTTGAGGGAATTGCCTTTTCTGCAACGAACATGACAAGCATAGGTTCGGTAAATGTCACCATGGAAAGCTCGTATGTGGAGAACTTAACAGGCATCTTTCAAGGTTACGTTGTTTTCTACAAAGAGTTGGAAGAAGAACAATTCAAATCTAAGCGCATATTATCGGCTAAAAGGTCCCACTTGCTTACGGGACTCAAGGATTGGACGGCATATCTGGTGTTTGTGAGGGTTGTGACTCTAAACGGAGCTGGCAGAAAAAGTGACTCAAAGCTTGTGTGGACGAAATTTACAGGTAGGTTAATGATATGAACGCGCCTTGTTTTTGTCCTCGGTAGTTGACTGGAATTAGCATGCCTTTCAAGTTAGGCTAATTCGGTTGAGGATGATTAAAAGTCATCTTGAGAGACCCAGGAGAGGTTGGTCAAATTAGAGTCACAAACCAACTATAGCTTGCAGATAGCGCGATATACTCAGAATCAGATTGGCCAAAGGAGCGCTTATCATAGTAGAGACACAACCAGAGGGTGTGTGAAAAGGCATCTTCGGTGATCCAGATGTCCCTATATCTCCCAGAGTAGTCGGCGGAAACGTTACCCAGCATCGTTCTAGAAGGCCCAGGGACTGTCTGTCAGGTCGGGAGAAACAAGCTCATCACCGAAGAAATCAAACAATAAAGTTCTCCTGGGGGCTTTATTGTTTGGTTGTATTGTTTCTTTTGTTGTGCGTAATCTGTGCCTCGGTTCCTACAGAAGGAACCGAGAAACGGCGCGACGAAAGTTTTCAAGTTTGCGTTTCTCCCGATCTAAGAAGCGACCCATTTACCTCTTGTGTTTCCTTTATTAATTATTAATTTCTTATTAATTTTCAAACTGTGTTTCAGCTCCAACAAGCGTCACAGCATACAATGTGAATAACACTCTAGAGGTACACTGGGTGAATTTTAACTCCTCAGCTGTTAGACAGTACAGAGTAATGGTGTCTCGTGCTGATGATCCCCTGGACATTTCTTGTGACGTCAAAGTTCCTGCTGATCCTGGTGCTGTAGCTGTTTGCGCAAATTTGGAATCATCGGTCAATTACAGTGTTCGCGCTGCAGCGGAGGGGTTCGTAATTGGCACCTATTCACGACCGGTATTCATTGTGCATAAACGGAACGGTTAGTTACTTAATAAGCCTGCAATTATGGAATTAACAGAGAACGCTTTTCTTTCCGCTAGAAAATATTCTTAACAGGTCTTTTGCAATAGTTAGTCACGTGATCAGTTTCCTAAAAACACGAAAACAATTCCTTTGGAATAATGAATTTAGGCGGAGCCGAAAGAGCATATTAAACTTTGGTAACCTGTAGATTTTGAGCCGTATATTTCAAAAGTATCGACTGCAACACCTGCCGAAAATCAGAAGGGTTTGTATGGGAAAAACATAACTACTCTTGCCACGCAATCCCGTTTGAGTGGTTTCCTATACAAATCCTTGTACATTTTGAAATCCTTGCACTATCATAAAATCTTTCTCTTAAGCACTAGGGGACTCAAATTTCTCTGTTATCAACAAATTGAGGCTTTCTTTCTCACTTTGCAATGTTATTTACAGTCAGCTTGGATCAGCCTCCAAAAGAACTATACGCGTATGCTTATAGTACGACCACCATAGCTGTTTCCTGGTCTCCAATCTCTTTCGAGACTCTACTGGGTTACGTCATTTTCTACGCGCCACTTGCGGCCTCTGCACAGACTCGAAAAAGAAGAAGTCTTGTGGTTTCTTCCGAGTTAAATGTGACCATAACATCTCCTGAACAGAACTCAACCTTCCTTACCGGACTGAACCAGTTTTATAATTACTCAGTTCAAGTTGCTGGATTTACGCAGTCGAAGATTGGTCCCAGAACGGGCGCAGTTTTTGTAATTACCAACCAAACTGGTATGTGACATCATAAACCACTTGTTACAAAGTTTAAAATATGGTTTCGAAATACAGAGCTGTGTTTACAACAACTGTTGATTTTCTGCAACTTCTTTGGTTATAAAATATTTACCACGTGATACTGTCGAACGTGTAGTATCAACAGAAATCATTGATCCAATGATCTTTATTGCTGGTTCTATTCTTTGCTTTAATTCGTCTTTCTAATGGTCTCCCCTCTTCTCATAAAGCAACCAATTTTTGTAATAACAGTTGATCGATCTGGACTGCCCACGAGGATCGTTACAGAGTCCTTATGAGTGGTTATGTGTTCAGTGGGGAGGCGAAACTACCCACCTACCTTCTCCTAAGCCAACATTTTGCCTTAAGTGAAAAGTATGTGTTAATGGTGGTTTAGGGGAGGGGTAGGCGGGCAATTTCCTGGAAACCTAAATTGATCCAATTTTATTGCATTAACAAATGACAATTAAGTGTTTCCTTTTAGTTCCCATAGTTGCGCCTACAAACGTGACGCTCGCTAGCTTAGACTCAACGACCATCCAAGTTTGCTGGGAAAAAATACCCTACTTTCCCACTCTAGATGGGTATGAAGTGCTTTACAAGCCGTTCAACCAAACAAACGTCAACGAATTGGTCACACTAACAAATGCAGAAGTGTCTTCTGTTACAATACGTGTACTCGAGCCTTATCAAACTTACAGTGTGACCGTGGCGGGTAAAACGATCGCTGGGCTTGGACAGCGTAGCATTCCTGAAACTTTGCAGCCAACAAACTACACTGGTAAGTGTCATTGATGAAACTTCTCTAATTGAGCGTTTTCAAATGATGTCACGACCGCAATACTGGTGTACCAAAAGAATGAAACGGCGACCATGTTGGTGTTCCAAAGCAATCCCCGGGAGTTGAAGTTTTTCCTTATGTAAAAACGAAGCCGCTGACGTTTGCATTAGACATCCACCGGCTCATTTTGTTGTGCCTCCTAAATGCAAAAGTCGAATCCAGGTAGTAAATAGAGTCTATTGCTATACTTTTAGTGATGAATTTGCAGTGTCCAAACCTTGAAAATTATCTTGAAATTGCAAAGATATTTGGATAAAATAGAAAAACGGTGATAATTAACTATATGGATGGTTTAGGTTGAAGTAGATAAAACTGGACAATGAATGCAGACTTAGCTCCTCAGGAATACGTTGCTGCAGTTGTTGTCTCAGTGATTGTAGTGTGGCCCTACTTTTATATCAGTATAGACGTTTTTAATAAGTCTGGGCGCCATCTTAAATTTTAATGAATGACGTAATTCATTAAAAAATCAAGATTGCTCATATACTTGACATTTACATCAGCTGCTAGTTATTCTCACTTTAACTCGAAGGTTTAACTTCCAGAAGTTATTTGTCTTATTTAAGTCCCCAGATTGACTGCTCATTCCTGCGGAAACACATCCATCTGTGTTTGTTGGCCCGAGAACTTTGATGTCGCGTCATCTTTATCAATGGTATATCGCGATACAAGCTTAGACAAAACGTTGTCAAGGCGTGTAAACGTAACTGGGTCAGAACGTTATGTTTTGATAGATGATCTTGATACGCAGACAAACTACAGCATCTACTTTGAGCAATATGGTGGATGCGCTAAGAATCAGACGAGTGAACCAGTTTTTGTGGTTACGGGAGAGAATGGTAAGAAATGTCACAGTTATGCACTTGTACAATATGTGTTCCCCCCTTTTTTGGGGGGGGAGGGGGGTAGCAGAGAGGTCCAAACTTGCCGCCTCTCTTACCTTGCTTTCTTCCTCCCTTTATACCTTTTTCTATATCGAAATATCATGCATTGTTGCGTAATTTCCCCCTATTTCTCCTCCTTCCCACCCTTCTAGAACTCCCCCACTTCCGTCCCTTTCCTCTCCCGCACCCTACACTCCTCCCGCCACCGATTATCCCGGGCTACCAGCCCCTGTCCTCCCCCACTCTTTTCTTTTCTCAATTTCGTCTTTCAAACTTGCTGTGGCGAACAAGCGTTCAATCTGGGCGAGGTGGTTATAATCAAGTTCCTTCACCATACGGATTTAACAGCTCATTTGCAGCAATTTTCACTTTTTAAGCATGCCTTTGTCTTTCAGATCCTTTGAAGCCACCAGAAAATATTTCAGTACGTGTTCTAGGCTCTTCAACAGCACTTGTGGAATGGTTGCTCCACCCTTCCCCCTTTGTGAAAGCGTATTTCATTCAATACACCCAAGTACCTGTAAAGGACACGGTGAATTTCCAACACACCAACGTGACAAACCCATCTGTGTACTTGAACGGGTTAACACCATTAACCAATTACAGCGTTGCGTTACGCACAGTCACGCAGTGTAGAAATGGCTCTTGGAGCGAAAATTTGCTCGTAGTCACAGAACAGAGCGGTGAGTCACTTATGGAACCCTCTCGTTTAAAAATGTTAATCGTTAACCTCACTTTCGTATTAAACAAAATATTTTTCTACTAAGAAACGTCAGTCCCAAAATGTCGGAGTTGTTTCAGCATGAACGGGGCCCCAATTATCTTAGTTTTGACATTTGATCTTCGCTGGATTCACGTTTTGCGTTTAGATGATATACTTTTCACCTCCAGTTTAATCCTCAAAAAGCCCCCTAGATGCCCATGAAACTTCAAATCTACTTTCATTTGCTTGTTGGGCCGTTTTCAACATCTCTTCCGAACCGCTTTCTTTCAAAGATAAAATATGTATATATCATCATGGTTACGAGTGAAAGTCACGTGATTTATCTTGTCACCAGGCCCCTCTCATCCACCAGTGAACGTGTCAGGCGAACGACTCTCTTCTACAAGCTTGTTTATTTATTGGGCGCCAGTCCCTTTGCAACATCGAGGCGGATTGATTTTAGGCTACAACGTGTCATTGCGGACGCATGGAAACGACAGCTCTTCGAACATCACATTTACGACAGAGGGGGAGGAAATACCAATCAAAGGTCTTGATAAGTTTACTCCTTATTTAGTGACGGTTTCAGCTTTCAATGAGTTTGGCGATGGTGTCTTCAGTGATCCCATAGAGATATGGACAGATGAAGATGGTAGGTGAAAAGCAAAGAGGCTTCGTATCACCTTTTACCCCTGTCGACTTCAGTTTTCTTGCTATTGTAGTTTCAGCTCAAAGTAACGTTATGCAGTTTTTATTCGTTTGAAGTGTTCATTACTGAGTTGCCTCATGGAAGGTAATCCGAAATCGGAATCCAGGGAATTTTCTCCTATGGCAGCTGGAATCCGAATTGTTTTTCTTGTGGAATCAGGGATCCTGGTCTTTGGAGTCCGGAATCCCGCTAACGATTGAAAACCGAAATCCAGTATCTGGAATCCAGAATCCAAAGTTTGGAATCCAGAATCCAAGACTGTCTTGGATTCCCTTAAATGGAGGTCAAACAGCACCTCACTGAACGGTTCACACAATTGGCTGTGAAAACAATAGGATAACCACACAAAGAATAACCCTAACCCTCAACACAAAAGGCAATATTTTTTCGACGACCGCTTGAAATAGAGGTGCTGGACTACTCTAAATGGGGCGTCCTGACAATGGTGGTATTAAAAAAGCCAGTCACTTATATTTTGAAAACTAAAGGCCGCTGTTTCTCTTTATTCATGGTGGTTACTTTGGAAAGGGACGTGTGTGAGCTAGAGCAGATCCCGTAGCTTTTCTGGTATAAATCGGGTGTTACATACTATCAAGCTCTTTGTATTGAACACAACTTAGTATCTTAGTCAAAAGTATCAATATTTATTCTTACTTGCAGTTCCCAGCCTCCCTCCGCAAGAACTGACCGCCGAAAATCACACTTCTCTCTCCACCATTCCTGTGCACTGGCGTCCAATTCCCGCACAGAATGTTCATGGTATACTACGTAGCTATCACGTGCGTGTCACGCCCGTTAAGTTAGCCGACGGAACGAATCTTAAAGGAGAACCAAAAGTTGTGATTGTTTCCAACGACACTCTGTCTACTGTTATTAATGGCCTCAACCGATATACAACTTACAAGATAGAGGTCTGGGGAGAGACTATTAAAGGAGAAGGACCTGCGGCTATTACGTATGCAGGTACATTACCTATAACCCAGTCTTGTCTGAGATCTCCTGAACAAAACACTACGTGCTTAAGAGGACAGTGTCTTTGATGAAACATCGTATTTTAAGGTTTTGATGGAAGCTTTTTTGAGCGTTCAGTAGTTTTTTTACGTACAGACAATAATGAACAGTACCGTAGCAATGCAGTTCTATTCTAAATTATGATTCTCCGAGTTATGCTATTAGAGAGATTTACAGTCATGTTTACGTTAAACGGCAAAAATAGTTCTAAAACGTGCAGCTAAAACAGTCCAAGACATATGTTATAGACAAGACTAACCTGAAGCTACTATTTTGGGGGTAGAAGAAATGACCGGTAAAGCGCAAGTTAAGGTAAAACTTGGTCACGTGGTACAAATTCACGTTTGCCGTTTGCCGTAAACGTGACCCTTAATCTCTCTATTCGCAATCTCTCAATCAGTTTATTCATTATGTCTAGGACGTATAAAAATAAGATCAGCAAAACGGAAATCGCACACTTAGCTACGCAATTTGCGTGTCGTGAGAGCGCTGCCATATTCTTCGTGTCTCAAGATAAAAGCCCTATTTTTTTGTCTATAGAAACATGTGACTGCCATAAAAGACTATCAACCAACTGGATATTCTTCCCGCCATATGTTGATCACGCCTCCAACCGATCGACTTCCAGTGCTTCCATTGGTGGAATTATTCCACCAATAATAGAAGACATCGTGTTCACGTGTTGTAGAAGTTGTAAAAAGAACGGCAAGTCTTACGTCGACTTTGGCGCACAGGGACATTCAGAAAATATAAGTTACAACGATATGGTAAAAGGGATTTCACAGGAGTTTGATTTTTCTTTCCCGGTTTATGGACTTAAAGGACAGACTGAGTAAGGGAAAATTGTGTTAATTCCTGATAATGTAACAAGTACATGTACAGTTGAATCCTGATTTCTTGAACGTTCTGGGAAGAGGAAATTGGTTTGATTTGAATCATCGGGATCGCGGGGAGCTCGTAACCAGCTTCCCTGTTCAATGTTGGATTTCGATAGCCTCCCTGACTCTTCTCATAAACATGTTGTCTTCTCTCGCAAGAATAAAGAAGGGGTGATATCCAAGGTGTGGTGTGAACACATTTATTGTTTTCCTCTATTTTTTTTTTTTGTAGATACAAGAGCACCTTTAAATTCATCGACCTTATTGAGTCGCCTGGTATAGCTCATGTTATCAGTACAGCCTCCTATACTGAAATAGGTAGTCACACATTGCTTGCTGCCGTTTTGGGAGTGTGGCCTATTGCGTCAGTTACCATGGTAACCGTCTGTCTGGCTGGTGTGGTTATATGGGTTTTGGTGAGTTTTGATTGATTTGTTATTCAAGTTACACTGAATTGCAGTTTTTGAATTTTCACAGCTTGAAAGAGGGCACTACATCTCAACCCACACGGATGAAGATTACGATGAAATTTTCTTTGTCGAGAGTGCACACAGTGGGTTGTTCCCGTCCCTTTTCATCTTTTTGTCACTGTATAATTATGAGGAGGAAGAGTTTTGGAAACGCCGGTTTACCGCTTTCGTGTGGACGGACAAAAATGGAGATTTTCGAATACGATGGTGCCACACATCATACAGCGCACACCCTGTGTAAGGGCATGTGTGTATAGTATCGTCTTTCCATTTTTTAAGCGTTTTCGTCTGGAAGGGCGAAAACAATTTGAATACACTGTTAGTGCACGCTTTTTATTTTTTTTTTGGAGGAAAAAAATCTTCGTTTTAAAAAATTTCCGGATACGTTGGGACAAGGCCTGAGAATATGATGTTAAATGACTTGTAGGAGAGAAACGAAAATGCCGAACAGTTCAAGTCATCCTTCATACGGGGTACTGGAGAAGGCATGTGGTGGTCGTATATCTCAGCTACTACAGTTGGGTATGTATTTAGTCGCTCAGAATAAATCTACTGATAGATTGCAGGGCCGATATGCAGGGAGAAGGTGTCAAAGGCTGACTCGTCCCCAGTAGTCTCTTTTGTCTTCTAATTAAATGTTAACGAGGGATGCGGGTGGAAGATGCGCGCGGGGAGGGGGAGATGGGAAGGAGGGAAAAGATGAGACTCTCTTTCTTTTCCCTCTATCCTTCTCATCTTCCCCTTCGCCGAGATGCCGAAATCATGTAGTCTACCGCGACAGTTCCATGATCGCCTACAGATAATAAGAGACGACCGGGGACGAGTCAGTGTCAAAGATGGAGAATTAAACTTTGGAAAGTAAAAGAGAGAGAAAAGCAGGGCTTGAACAAAACTTGAAATCTAGTTTGTCCACCCCTGACACGTAGCTTTAACGTTTTGCTTGCTCAGAATAGTTGCATGCTGGTCTTGGTTTATGATTTAGTTACAAGATGACTCACCTGAACCCTTGCCCATTACCCAAAAGCAAAAAAATACTCTACAGGACGGCAAACTAACACGGAAATAAGCGTTTCGAGGTTTGCAAAACTCCACACGAACCTTGAAAATGTTCTGAAGATACCGAATTTCTGTGTGGTCAGTCAAGTAGCTATTGAACTTTTCCTTTATTATTTCAGTTATGGAGATAGAGCTCCGGTAACGTATTCTGGCAGATTGTTTTCTGTGTTCTGGATCCTTATGGGACTAGTGGTTATCGGAATCCTGAATGGGTCAATTACTACAGCATTAACTGTATTCATTGTCAACTTGGACGTCTCTGCATTTGGCAACAAGGTAAATACTTCCTTATTCTACTAACGCTCCTGTTTTCTCGTTACTTCAGTTGGTGATCTTTGGTCATTAAGGCTGAACATTCGTTTTTGTTCAGCGCCAGATTTTACTTTGCAAACTGCCACAGATATTTCCACTTTATAACGTTGTCTTTTTTAAGTATGAAAATGTTTTTACGCGCCTTTATTCATTTTTTTTTTTACAATACACCACTCTAGCTTGTACATTCTGTTTTCCCAATAAAGGTCTCAGGCGAATTCATCCTCTTTTCTTTTCATAAATTATGCGACGTATAAATTATATGCACGTGAATAAGACAAAATTTAAAAGAAATAGTTCTCTGGAAAGTTATCACACGATCTACACTGGGAAAACAAAACAAACAACCTAAAGAAGAAAAGAGAAGAGTAAACTGTTGTTAGCAATATAGCCTTTTCAAGTTTCATTATAACGGAGCTCTCTCGCGCGCGAAGCAGCAGTACACGATGGGTAATAAGATTTAGTTTTCTACGCATCCAAGAAATTTTGATTGTGACAAAATCGTCCGTCAGTACCTCTATCCCTTCGTGTTAGCAAGTGTGAAATGTCACAGTTACTAGCTTGGAGTCCAACCCATACACAGTCTGTGTTTACTTGATATTGGACATCCGTATTATGGTCAATTGACAGCTGTGAAAATAGGCTACCCGCTGACCAGTGTCACAAGACTGTATCGCGGGCTCAGGTGTACAGAAAGATAAAACATCATACGAAATTTTCCCTTTTAGCCTTGGCTAAATCTATATATTACGTCTTACTTTCAAGGTTGCTGCCGTACAGCATACTCCGGAGTATCGGTTTGGATGGCGAAAGAACTTTAAAATGGATAATGGTAATTTTTAGTATGTGGTGTATGGATTTTGTAGATAGCGTGATAAATCAACAGAAATAAACGACTTAAGAGCTATTATAAATACTCCATCGTTTGTTGTTCTGGCATGCTTCGATCGGACAAGACATTGCAAGGCCGCTACCAACTTATCGTAGGCATAAACAGGCTTCTTGCTTTGTATTGTACTACTAAATGAAGAAGATTCTAATTCTCAATATTTTCTTAATATTCCGAATGATTACTTTCAGCTTCGTACGCCTCGTTCCGTGAAGTTTTCTCAGCTTTGGAGACTGGGAAAGTGAAGCATGCGCTATTCGACACGTACGCAATTGGCAGTGAGAAAGCTCTATTTGAAGACGCCGATCACTTAGAAATACATGAGATATTTGACTACTCTTCCACTCATGGAGTAGTCCTGGGCGCTGAATCTGGTGTATTGCAGAAGTGTTTCAATATGTTTAAGAAGAAGAACATAAGGGACATCTTCGAAAAGATTGAAGGAAACATAGATTCTATCAAGGTAACTGATGATGGTGGTGATGACGATGAGGGTGAGAATGATGATGATGATGATGATGATGATGATGATGATGATGATGATGAATAGCAGCCTACCTAAAAAAAATTTTTTTAGACAATTATTTTTGCCTTTTTTTCCGTTTAGAACTTCTTGTCAAAAAGATTCTCTATACAACCGCAGGACAGCTAATTTTAGGGCCTGTTACGGTGGAGGTGGGGGACCCCAAGTAGGTGAGGTAACCAGCTTAGGTGGAAAACCCGCCTGTCCATATAATCTCACATTTTAATTTGATCACGTTTACATGATATGTGGGGTAACCCGCCCCATGTTTCCTCACCTATCTGGGGTCCGCCACCTCCATGTAAATAGGCCCTTAGTAATCAGTTTAAATCGTTTGTTTAAAATAATTTAACGTTTATTCATTTTAGACATACCTACTAATTAGTATCCACTATGATGTTAATTTTATTTTCTTCAGCCTGGTAAAGATTTGGCCCTTGAGGTATCGACGGGTCTGTTCGACATATCGAGCCCCCTATTCAAAACCACATTACTGTATTGTAGTTATGCCCTTGCCACTGCAGTGATTGCTGGTGTAATTTGGGAAATATGGCACTGTTGTAAAGGCAGCAGCAGAGTTAAGAGCGAAGGTAACTTTTTTTTCTTGATTTAGCGATTCTAAGACTTTCTTCATACAATACCTGATACCTCAATGTCAATATCAAAAAAAGTCGCTTTTACAAAATTGTTCCAATGTTCCATCTCAGAGTTGCTCCAAGCCTCTGTTTCAAGGCGAGGCTAAGTGCCGAGCTATTGATTTTTTAAAAAAAGATTCTTCACTCTCATGCAAATAAATTTCATCTTCACAAGAAAGGTTTTGAAGTCGGCCTCGTTTTCAACGTGAGAGTATTTGTAACTCCGAAGTGACCTATTATAAAGTGTTTGATAATCGTCTTTTTATTCGTTGTGGTTTCAGATTCAAATGATGCGGAGGACAATTTAATATTCTTGAAAGAGATGCGAATTATGACAGAGGATTTCTTCCTGCGCATGCGCCAAGTAGCTGCTGTCTTGAAAGCGAGGCACGTCAGCGAACTTGTGCGTTTGAGGAAATTAAGGGGTGAAGCAGATTCATGGGAAGACGATAGAGGGAAGGACTGTAAAACACATCAGGCTCTTTCTGCGGATGTTCAAGAGTTTCTTCGTTCCAGAGTTGGTCCCTCTAACATTTATACGGTGGGATGTTCACATATTGATAACTTAGATTCAGCAGACTAAATCGTTGATGTCGAATACTCGACCGCGGTAGTTCGAAAGCTATTGCTTGCGTATAACTCAGAAAAAGATACAGAACAAAACTAAAAAAATCTTAGCAAGTTAAGTTGTAAGTGTCCAATAAATTGGATAATAATAGACGTGCTAAGTATGTGAAAAATTACTTCGCCCGGTATGTAAGGTAATCCAAGAGAGACTGTACATTCTGGATTTCTTGACAGTGGAACTCCAATCAAATTACGAATTCCAAAGCTCGCGATTTCCGATTTCCTATTTCCGATTCCGGAACAGCATTACCTTCCATGGGACAGATAAAGGGAGGAACAGAAATTATATAGATAAAGTTCAAGACAAAACTTTTCATGCTGTACTTAAAGAAAATTGTAAATGACTGTTTGTATTGTTTCATTATGATAATTATGAATGATATCGATTGTGGTAATGATTTTGATGGTAATTACTTAGAAGGTTATTAGTTTACTCGGGTATCCCCTTTTCACAAAGAGATTTGCGAGGTGTTGCGTGTCTGTATTATCTTAACGAGCGTTTCACGCAAGGTTTTAGTAACACATGCTTAATTACGTGATTAATCCTCCTTTAGAAACGGAAAAGTAAGCCCTGCTGGCTGGTAAAAATAGGTCACGCCGTTTTTGCACTTCTTTGCAAAGTGCAGATCTTTGTAATATTGTGGGTGATAAAAATATCATTAATTTCTGTAAAAACGTCCTTGAATAGAAATTCCGTATCGTTCTATATTTTACTTATTCCTTTAAATGGTTGGTTATGTATTTACCATAATATGTATTGAATGATATCCTTTTTTTCTTTCCGCCGTGAATTATCCTTTTATACGCAGAACCGGTTTTTCAAAAACTCTTGTTATAAAAGGACAGTTAGTGATCCTAAATTCTCTCTAACTATCTATTTCCTCCCTCCTCTATGAGGTGTGATAACTAAACGTTTTGTATAAGCAGTGCTTAAACGTATATTATGATTTTAGAATTCATTTCTTCAACCAAAGACTGCGTGAACAAGGATATGTAGAATTAAGATTTAATAAAGCTTTTCTAACTTTGGTATTCATTTATAAAAGCACATTGAATAAGCAGACTGTAAGAAACGCTTGTCTCATGTTTACTTATTTTTCTTCGTTATCCAAGCACAAATAAGCTGTGGTATTTATGTGTACTAAACAATTTCGTTTGGGGAGGATCATAATTAAAGGTAGCCGATTGTCATGTGATGTAAAATTGAGATGCTGTTGTAAATTAAGACTCTGTAATTGTCGTCTCTACGCTGGACATAAAATAAACATGAATTATGGCACCTGCCATATAAATTTGAATCAGCTTATGTTGTTCTGTCTCGTTTGAACTCGATATTACTAGTTCTTTAATCTTTCCGCCTTTGGCTTCCTTTAGGACCTTTGGAAGAGGATCAAGGTAAGAAAACATGCACATATTTTCCCTTCTCCAAAAAAAGAAAGTGTTTCACTGTCTGTTAGACCAGAACCTTCCAGCTATTTTACCTTTTCTTGATAAATACATGGACAATTTCAAAGTAACATAATTCTTCAGTCTTCATTTACTAGTTTAAGTTGCGGCTGTCTATTCGGTGGCCACATTTCCGAAGGCATCATGAAAAATCCTTAAAAAAAACCGCATATATAACTATAAGAGCTGAAATAAACCTTTCATAGTTTTAAGAGCTGGAATTATTGAAAATAATACATTTCATAATTAGTTTCAGTCACACAAATTGAAACTTGTGGCAGATTCGAAAATATCAGTTCATCTATGAGGATTGTGGAAACATTTTGTTTACAATCAAGAGCCTTGTAGAGAGGATCTTGATACAATTGAAAAGAAATGATTTTAAGAAGGGGAACAGTTAATTTGAAGTCGATAACCAAAGAGCATTAAAGCACAAATTAACCCGGTAAAATTAATATACAGTGTACGTACTTATAAACGCCCTGTCCGCTCAGATTAGTTACAACTGTCAGTATAATGATGCATCTACAATTACGTGCGAGAAAAAAAAAACATAAAAATTACGACGAACTCGCACCCGTGTTTTATTTTCTCACTGTTCCAAAACGATTTGTTATCATTAATTTTTTTTCCGCGAATAATCCATACCTATAGAAATAATCAAGATCTAGATGATACTTAACACTGCTCAAGTTGTGTAACAACGTGTTATTGAGTCGACGAAAACTGGGAAAGTTTTGAAAAACACCTTGATTTTCGTTCTACATTCCTTGAAATTTCTCTACTATCTCACATCTAGATAAGGGAAGATTATTTTTAACAGATTCTTCTCCGATCCTAATAACGAGAATGTTAAGTATTTGTCAAACAGAATTAATCTCCCTTCATTTTTTCTTGGGAGCGAAACGCGCAATCGTACGCAAATCACCCTTTTGCGAGGCCTGCAGTTGAAGAATTCCTCAGTATTATGATACGATTACAGTAGCGCCTAATTTCCCGTGACTGATCACGTTCTTGTGCATCAGCTTATTTCTTATTTACGTTTTCAGAAAACATTTTAGAGTAATGGAAGATTCTGACGTCACCTCCTTCCTGTCGTCTGTTTCCAAGACAGAAGTTGATAAGATTCTTAGGCGGATCCAGGCCCACCCTAATGTAGTGGCTTTGATGTTGACAAATCGGGAGGGACAAGCACTCAGAACAAATATGGACATCACAACCACTAAAAACTACGCGTTGCTGTATGGGAACCTCATAGAAATGGCCCATTCCGCGGTGCGAGAATTAGACCCGCAAAATAAGCTCCAGTTTATAAGGGTCCGGAATAAACAACACGAAATTATTGTGGCCCCTACTGGAGAACTTACTCTTATTGTGGTTCAACAGGTTGTAATAGCAGTGTAATTGTGGATGTAATTAGTCTCCTTGCCATACGTATTTTTTCTGGCACTAAATGTAAATTTAACATACTTTAATGGTTTGTGATCTGTAATAGATTTAAACTCTGTAAGCCGAAAAAGAGAGTGTCGGCATTTGATTATCCACCTAGCTGGGGGAAAAAACCAGCCAGCTATATATTAGAAGAACAAAAGCTTGTTTTCTCACAGATTAGCACATACTCTCTCGGGCCGGGAGTAGTCCACACTGATGTGACACCAAGTAAAAAATCGTATATGCAACAAGAAACCCGAATGGGTTGACTCGCACTCCGCACCAGTAGCGGTTCCCGCGCCTTAAACACAAGGTAGCCTCGCACTCAGAAGTTCATTGGGCTTTGTCACGCGTCACACGTTCCTTCCCCACATTTTGTGACAACTTGTCAGCCTGAGCTTTCTAAGTCTTCCGTCAAAAAATGAGAATCTGGAGAATAGAGCATTGGCAGTACATTGTCAAGTTTATGGCAAATTACTCCGACTTTATTAAAGTTCCTCTTTTAACTTCAGTTCTGCTATATATTTTCGTTATTTCTTTCTGAAATCAGTTCGTTCATGATTGCAAATGACTGGCGCAGAGGACCACTTCTTTTGTCTGTTTATATGACTCTTATATTCTTAATTTGTTTTGGAACTTTCTAAAAAACAAATAAAAGGAATTTTCAGAAAGGAATTTCAAATTTTATGCCTTAAAGTCACAGGTTTGTTCACGTGATTTTTATTTCGTTACCAGTCTTCTTCCTCCGTCTATTTTTAGCGGGAGCCGCCGCGCGACCCTGTGTTTACAAACGTCGCTTCTCCGATCTCCATATGCTTGTTTTTACCAAGGGTTTCTGCCTTAATGCCTCCTTAGTTTGTTCCGATGGCTGGTAGAAATGATGGAGATGTAGAAGACAAAGGCAGAAGGCTTTGGGACGCGTTAAAAAACAAAAAAATCGGTCGCGTCGAACGAAAATCAATAATCCGAGAACTGCTACAAAATGGTGCTCCGGCAAATTTCAGGGAACCCGATAGACAGGTGAGAAAACTTTATAAATAAGGTTCCTGTAGTTATTTTTTTGCCGCGGCATTACACCTCACTTTTACCTACGAAAACTGAAAGATACAAGAGAGTGCAAGGAAATCTTATCCAGCGCACAGAGAGTATATAGATTCCTACTCTCTCGTTCCATCGCGTGTCGCTGTTCATTCATGACAGTGGTAAACTTTAATTTAAATTTGCCATGGATTTTACGCGCGATTGAATTGTATTGTACCGAAAATGTCTGTTATTTCGAATCAAAATCTTAAGCGTAATACTTTCGTAAATGAAGAAAATACAGATAAGACCGATTGTATTTGGTAATTCAACATTCCCTTCGCTGCAAAAAAAATATGCAGTGCTCAATTCGACTTAGCTTTTAGTCGTCCACTGCATAGTCTGTGAGTTGCCTACAGAATTCTCGGTTTGCAAGTTCGATTTCTTTTTCCTAACTCAGGTATGAGGTGGTTAATGATTCTCGGTTTATAATTTCAATTTCTTTTTCCTAACTCAGGTATGAGGTAGTAAATATAATTAGAATCAATCCGTGTGGTTTTGTTTAGTCTGTTTACTTAAGAGGGATTTAGCCTTTCGGTTTTACGGGAAACCCTATTGTTTATTTCGCTTTCCATTTGACGTATTTCGCTTTCTTTTTGAGCAAGGTTGAGTTTTAAGTTCAGATTTAACAGTATTTTTGTTAATATGCAGTCAGAACTACATGTAATACACTGAGGTAATTGATGGCCGCAAGTAAGGTTGAGTTTTAAGTTCAGATTTAACAGTATTTTTGTTAATATGCAGTCAGAACTACATGTAATACACTGAGGCAATAAATTTAATGGCCGCACATGGAAAAGTTCAAAGGTGTCTCGTGCGCGTGACAGACACTGGTTGACAGAAGGCAAATAAATGTTTAGGAAGTTATCCTTCCGTGGTAGACGATCAAAGTCCAGTCATTTCAATTTGCTGCATGCTCTCACCTGTTGCTGTAACTACGGAGTGGGGAAATATTGAAATTTGTGGGTAGATGTGTGCCATCCTGAGCCTTAAAATAACCAGACTTTAGTGACCTGAAATATATTGATCGCTGGCTCAAAGCTAGTAGACAATGAACATTCATATAGACGACGTCCCAATAAACCAAAGCAATCAAAGCAAATCCCTCTGGCTTATCATCAATGAAAATCTCTTGTGGAAGGCCCTCATTCATGAAATCTCTAAAACAGTATCCTCTGGTATGGCTGCTCTTAAGTGGGTCAGGCCATTTGTTTCAATGCACAGTGCAATTAAAATAAACAAAGGTCTTATTGAGCCACACTTTGATTATTGTAGTGCTGTGGGATGGCTTGACCCAACAGCTTAGTGAGAAACTTCAAAAACTTCAAAATTGTGCTATCAGAGTTAGAAGGGTTAAACAAAAGGCTTATTTCATGTAGAAGTGCATTAATAATCTCGCCCCAGCTTATCTCTGTAATTTGTTTGCGTCAAGAACACCGCATTACTATTTTCGCAACACGAAGAAAAAATTTATGCTCCCAAAACCAAGAACCGATTACCTGAAGTGTAGATTTAGTTACAGTGGCCCTCTTCTATGGAGCAATCTTCCTGAGGAAATACGTACATCAAATTCCTTAGGTCTCTTTAAGAGAAGTTCCCATAGATGGTTTTCTGATCAGTACTCCCACACGGCAAATATGAAAAACAGCTTTTGAGAATTTTTAATTAATTTTCTATGTTAGACTGATGTTTTTAACCATGTATAAATAAAGTTATCATTTATTCATTCATTCAGACTTCATTCCAAATATTCCCTACGCTACCCTGGAGGTCCTGTTAACGAGAAACTGTTGCTATGCTCTTTCTTTCCTAGATCAAAACCAAATTCCAGCACATACCCATTTTGGCTATGTATGACTTCCAACCCTCTGTCCGTTGAATCACATGGTATGGGCAGGCTAATATAAATACGTGCCTGATGCTCATCCAATGTCACATTCTTAAAATCTCTGTGCAAAACTTTTATTTTATTGAATTTTATTTATTAGCTTTGTCAGATATGGCAAGGACACCAGAACCAGGTGTACCAATATATTTTTGTGGGCCCAAAACATTCTCTTCCCCCCCAATGAGAAGATCTTATTTAAGCACATTTTGGGCATTTTTTAAAATTTTATTTTGAAAGACACTGAGAATTAATTAAGTAAAGTGTCTGATGGTCATGTTATCAGTTTTATTGAGAGCAACATGTTGCAGAACAACCACAGGCAAATAGGGAAAATAAGTGAAAGGTTCATAACAACTATACTATAATTCTCCAGGGATGTTGCTTCGGAAAAGCTAGGCAAGCTTTTTTATTAGTCAAGCCAGTTTTTTTACGCGAATGTACCTTCAAATTTACCCCATGTGTTTGCTGAGCAATTTTCTCTTTTTCAGCAAGTGAAATTAGCCGGCAGCAGGCTCTTATCAACATCCCTGATCATGATAATGCCTGTTAGAAACCCTGAAGAATTAGTCACACCCAGTCATCCAGCTTCCTTTACTTTGCCATAAATGTGTTAAAAGCCTCCCATCCCCACCCCTCCCCCCTAATTTTAACTGTCAGCTGCCAGTCACCCACCCTCTGTTAGGGCTATGTGGTGATCTCTAGGCTGTCTGCTGGTACCTACCCTCATGTTCAGCCCCCTCAAATTTTTACATCTACCTTGGATTACTTAGCGGCACTTTTTATTGATTTCCCTCGGATGTACTTGCCTAAATATCCTAACATTTTTAGATGGCGTGTGTTATGTTTTAAGTAATCTGTCTTATTGTATGTTATCTCCCTAGAAAAATGAGAGGACCCCTCTACACTTCGTAGTATATGACATTGGTGGAGATGACGATCTTTTGGACATGCTGTTAGAGAATGGAGCTAATGCAAATTTAGTTGACTATGTATGTTTTTTTCTACCTTAAGCCTTGTTTTTTGTCAGAAAAATTCCAGATGCTTGGGAATTTTGTTTTTCCCCAAGACCACCTCAAATTTGCTAATGTGTCATAAAAATGCCTCAGGTGAGGGTAAGACTTACAATGAAACCGGGAAAAAACACCAAAAATATTTCTGGAATGTTATTGTCTTGCAAGAACAAAGCCAATCAGGTGTGAGAAAACTAAACCGCATTGAGAAGCAAGAACGTTAATTACTTTGTGTTTTTGTGGCCAGTTTCCGTGTCCAGATCTTTGCTGTGATATAGTCATAACACAATAAACATTGCTGAGATATTTCAAGTGTTCACGGTTCACGGTCAGTAAGTAACGTTGACATCCCAGAAGCCATGATTAGCAACTGGAGGTTTATTATCTCGCTTGAAGGAATGCTTCTGTCTCAAACGACCAATCTGAATACCTTTGTTTTAACACCCGCTGTATGAATTTGTTGAGTCAGAGAACTGAAAGAGGGAAATAATCAAGTTCCAGTTGCCATTTTGATGTCAGGAACGTTAACGTTCTTGTTTCGTAAGGTCCCTGTTATGATTTGTAAGGGAAGAGACTGTGGATTCAATCAAATTTAAGGATCACAAACAGACTGAGAAAAAACTATCGCCCACCAATCACAGTCATCTCTGACTGTAACAAACTGAGACATTGCAGGGAGTAACCATTGACCATCCTTTCCTGATCTATCGTCGGTAATTTTTTCGCCTAATGGGTGCTGTCTCCCTTAGGGTTTCTCTTTACCTGGGTATATCTTTCCTGCTTTTCTCTTACATTTACTTTCAATGCAGTGGTTGAGATATTCGCAAACTGTTAAAAGTTGTTATGTCCCCTGTCTCTTGTCACTTCTAGTATTTTTGGCTCATTCAAGGTGGAAGAAGTGGATTTTTAGTTTGTCTATCAAGAATGCTATCTTTTGGTGTGTGTTGAATAAACTAAAGTAGTATTTGTTTTGCAGTTTGGCCACACGCCATTACATTTAGCTGCGGAGAAAAACAATCTCTCGGCTGTCAAGGCATTGGTTAGAAATCCTTACAGCCCCGCTGACTACAGCAAACAAAACAAAGTGAGTGTTTCCTTGTGATTCTTTTATTGTGTTGTCTAGACCAGCCTTCAAGTATTTACAAACTAATTATAACCAAAGGTTAGGGAGTGTACATGTGGGCAAAAACAGTGATCAGTTTGCGTTTTATGCTTGCTATTGCCATTTATTCTTAGTGAAGTCTATAAGAATACCGGCTACATACCTGCCACTCATGCGTAATAGCAACCTTGAGATTTTGATTGCGGGCTCCTCTGGTCGCCTGCAATTAGCTTACACTTCCAACAAAGGTTAGGGAGTGTCCATCGGGCGAGGTAGAGCAAGTTTCACGTGATAGAATGTCCAAACACCCGTCCAAACGCCCCAACCACTGAGCTACTGGAGGTTCTATTGTGAGCAGGGTCGAAATTTAATTATTGCTACATCAGCCATAGAGGACTGTATCGAGGATAACGCTATCCAGTGGATAAATCTTCATCCATTTGAACAACCAAAGCCAGGAGAGTTCACCTACATTTGTCACACTGAGTAAGTTGGGATAATCGCGCTTAACTCTCAAAGAACGTGAAGACACTTTTTAAGGGACGTTTTCACTGCCGTAGCCTTTGTGGTATCGTTAACGCCCTCTTTTCACCAAGCACTTAACACGACACTACAACTATGGCTAAAAGCGATTATGGTGACATTCAGATTTGGGTGCAAGTAGAGGTCGCTGAGTAGAAGTACAACTTTGGAACTTTCAACCTTATTGTTTGCCTAGTACACTTCTCTTTCTTGTTACTGATTAGCAGTTTACTTCAATGACACGAGACAATCAGTATGGATTATGTTTATTAAGGATTATGCGGGATGTATCCTAATGACACAACTATAACATAAAATGTTCTGAAGTGCCAAATTTCCTGGGTCTTTGGTGAAATGTATTTTCATTTTGACAAAGAACGATGAAACAGCCCAGCAAGTGGCAGAGAGACGTGGACATCATCATGTTAAGACTTACCTTCTTAGGTTGGCGGGAGGAGTGAGTGACGTCCAATCAGATGGCACTGATGTAGACATATCCGTCAATGGTAAGTCGTAGATTTCTTCTTAGGAACGGACCATAACAAAAAAGAAGGGGGAGGTGTGGGGAGTCAATTCGACCTTGCGTGTAAACTTAACTTGTTATATTTTGGTTTGCCTTGTGTACACCTTTTTACTTCTTCTCAGCTCGTATGTATTTTTTTTTCTGCCTTTTCCGGCTGTATGATTTTTTTTTCATGTGAATTTTTCATGTATGGATTTTTTTTAGTCCTCTCCCTTTACTTTTCCAATGGTCCAACCCCTCAAAGTTAATGGTCCATGGAAATACACCCCTCAAAACAGGAATCCTGGATACTAAGTGAACTAGACAAGAAAAACATGAGAAACGTCCCCAGCGGCGAAGAGCGAGGAGAAACGGATGGTTTCGCAGGCTAAATTTCTCCCTGTCCCTTGCCCCATGAACTGCCTACCAAGCAGACAATCTGGGAACAAGATAAGTTTTATCAAACAGTAATAATTTGTGAATTTATTTCACACCTTCTGCGTAATTACGTATACATTGTATTTTACCTTTAGTAGGAGACGTTATTTGATATGAGTGACTGCTTTTTTTTGCGCAGGTTCCGTCTTGAGCGTAAATTTTCATGCAGATGACCGCAGGGTTAACCTCATGGTCGGCAACTATAATACAATGAATTTAAACAGTTAGTTAAGGTAAGGGAGTAGACATAAAATGACCCAGCAGCGTGCAAAGAAAGTCGGGTCCGATAGCCCAGGGCAAGTGGATTTTGCTATCGGGCTAGTGATTTTTGTTCTTAACTTACCCGACAGGCAAGTGCTGTTTTGGGGGGAAATTCAAATTACAGAAGGATTGTAATCAATCCTGCAAATCAAAATAGGTTTTGGCGCCAGTTGAAATGACTTGTGGGCTGGTACATGCTAGCTACAGCTTGCCCAAATGGCTGACTGTAAAACTGACTTTCTTTGCACCCTGCCCAGACCAAAGCTATTTGCGTGACTATAATCACGTCGTTTGCGTAAGAAAAGGCCATTTCTGCGTTGCTCCAAGCCTCTGAGGCTAAGTGCGAAGCCATTGATCTTGAAATATATTTTTTATTCTCGTGCAAATAAAACTCATTTTCACAAGAAAATTTTGCACTCGTTTTGAAAGTTAGAGTATTTTAGAACTCAAAAATGCACTATTACCCAGCGGGGCAGCGCTTTGTTAGAGTCATGGAGATGTGTTTGAGTTTAATTCAAAGCTTGTTTTCATATGTCGTGACCACGCTCCATGATATAGAACTGAAACAAGTTACACACTTACATTTGTTCGTTTCTCTATAGTTTTAGATATATTATTATATATATCTAGCCGGATTTTTTAAGACGTTACCTCCAAAGTAGCCATGATAACAACTAAGAGTGCAGGAATTGCTTTTTTCTCTTCTCCTCCTTTCTTCCTCCTCGCTCTTTCTTTTTCTCCTTTCTTTTTCTTTCGCATGAGTGATTTCCAAGCTTTGGCCCTTTTTAAGTCAAATCGCTGCAGATTTTGTCAGGTTCGTGTTCAAAAAATTCAAAATATTTCTCCGCCTCTTATTGGCCGAAATCCCCTAGCTAATTATTCATATCCAGCTGGCGTCGACTAAGTTTAGAAGGCGTTTGCAAAATTCCGTGATTAAATGGCATCAGTGGTAAAGGCTATCGCCAGAAAAAGGCACGGCAGCCGAGAAACTCTGGGGACGAGCTTAAGTTAGTTCAGTAGTTCTGAAAGAAAATGGCGGAAAATTTCAGGCATCTTTGGAAGAAAGACCACCCTCGAAGAGGCTTATCCGCATCAGCCTTCGGCTTTGGCGGATAACACTCTCCTGTATCTGCATAATTATTCATATCATACGCAGCCTCATTCAATAATTGCTATTATTATTCATTCAAAATATATCTCCGTTTCTGATTGGATAAAATCCCACGCACAATTCATCATAACCAGCTACTGTCGACCAAATTTGGCAGAGTTTTGCGTTATGTGAAAAATGACGACAATCGTGCGGCAAATTGCCAGATTATTGAATCGTAAACACCCTCCTCGATCTCCATAATTCTTCAGATGGTACTCAGCCTCATTAAATGATTGTTAAATAATTGTAATCGTTACAATAAAAGAACTTATTTAAATAATTTTCCCCTTCAAATCATCTGAACTCTTTTTTCTTTCGACTGTTCGAGAGAGTTCTCGGCGGCTGTAAGAGCACGCCAGAATTGGTCTTCTGCAGATAACGTGTTACATCAGGTGCATTTCTTGCAGGAAGTTTCTTCTTCGAAAATGCCACCCATTCTAACGAAGGCAGGGGTCTAACTTCAGTGTGTTGGTGTGAAGAGGTCTATTGCACCCACAAAGACATCTGCAACGCAATCATGTCTTAGGGTAAAATGGCTCGGCACGCGCGTCTTACAACTGTTTGGCCCTAATTTGTTTTCAAGGCCAGGAAGTCATGGCCTCTTTCACCCACTTCGAGTTCTTGTAAACAACATCAATTATGTGAGTCCTGATTCCTGAAAATTTTCTCCGCCTCCGTTTGTCACTCTTTATCTCCCCTCTTCGCAGTCCTAGTCTATCACGAAGCTTGGATTTTTGCTCAGTTTTCCGTGCGTCAAGGCTGAAAAACTGAACCTGTTGTGGACAGTGTAGCAAGAATGTTTTTATAAGTACTTGTCAGAAGAAATACGTGCAAATGCACTGAACTTCACATCATTCAACAAATATTAAAAATTCAGGAATCGCCTCGTGTAAGGAAATTGAGATTCCGGAATCCGGGAAATTTTTACCACTGGAGTCTGGAATCCTGGACTTTGGAATCCGGAATACAACTCAAGGAATCCGGAATCCCTTCAACGATTGAAATCCGGAATCCAAGTCCCACTGAGAAAGAATCCAGAATCGAGTACCTGGAATCTGGAATCCAGAATCCAAACGTGTCTTGGATTCCCTTACATTGGGCGACGGGAACTTTTAGTTCAGTGGCCTTCAAACTGCTTATCGAGAAATCCTTTTGTAACCTCACAGGGTCCGTACAGGCCATGGAAATCCTGGAAAGTCATGAAATCTAAGAATTTCATGTTCAAGTCCTGGAAAGTCATGGAATTTCAACTGTTGGTCCTTGACAGCCATGGAAAATTAAGGTTTTGTGTGGTAGATTAGTTACTGGAGATGACAAAGCAGGGATAGCGTAAGATGAAGAGGAGTAATTATACGGCACGAGCGGCACGAATTTTTCTGGATACCACAGTTTGTGTCAGTTGAACTGTTTAAGGTCAAAAAATATGCTAAAGCCAGTAAAGTTTTGGAAGTTTTTGAAAATGACAGCGAAACCTAAGGTCATAAAAAAAGTCATGAAAGGTCATGGCATTTGAAGAACTCAAAAGAGTACGAACCCTGACCTCAGGTGACTGCTTAAAATAACAATATTTAGACGAGAACAGCCGACTTAAACAAGGGGCTAGTTTAACAAAATATTTGTGAACTAAAAGTGTGTTATATTTAGTCACTGCAGGATAGAAAGTGACGTATACGAGTCAGAGCAAAGTAGATTTTATAATAAAATTTTTACTTTAGGTTGGTCAAAAACGCCAGAGAGGCTCTTAGTGTCTGAACTACATCTGTAATTTTGTCGCCGGTTGTAGTTTAAACTAAATGTTCGCTATATTTATTTACTCCATGGGTGAAAATTATTATTATGAACCAAACAGAACGTTGTAGATATAAATTATAAGATAGATATTTATTTTATTAAATTCCACACGGTAATTTAGCCGACTAGTTCGGATATCGTCTGTTCAATAATGTACTTTTTGCATGTAAAAAGATACCTTGCCCAACATACAAGTAGAAAAAGGTTTTAGTCAGTGTCTGTTTGTACTTTTTTGTTGCATTGCTTTTAAACAGATTTGGCAAAGACAACGCCACGACGGTGAAGAAGACGCGCGCAGATCGTAAAAGCGACTTGACTGACCAAGGGTAGAAAGGCAAATCAAACACCGGAAGTCGGGTTCAGTCTTTTTCTGCGCGCTATCACGACAAGCTGCGTTTTCTTTGTTAAATTTGTCTATTAGCAGTTTGCCCTGAGAGAAAAATCGTAATATGAGTTACTGGATTACAAAACAGTCTTTTAAATGTTTATAGTTTCCTTTTGTTCTCGATTTTCTGGTTTCAGAAATTTGCTCGGCTCCTGTTTTGAGTTAATAAACACTGAAGAGGCTAAATAACGTTTTATTTATTTATTTTTATCTGAGGACAAATAAAGTTTTGTGTTTAATTTTAATTTTATAATTTTGTTTTTAGTTTATTTTGTGATGACTTATGCCAAGTGTGTAGTTAAGGCGAAGTCATTTGTTCCAAAAACAAAATTCAAGTTTAAACTTGACCAGAATGACAATTCTCAAGCTACCGAATGTGAAGTTGCTCCCTCTTGTGATTGCAATGAAGGCACATAGAAATTAATCTTCTTTTTCAGTAATTTATATAATTCTGATTGTGGAAAAGGAAATTTCCCTGAATATCTGGAAAATGCCTCGATAAGTTACAGATTTCATTTCGGATAATTTTGCTGAACAAATAAGCCTTCTGCATTTATAATGGCGGAGTTTACTTTACACTGTTTACACAGTAGATTAGAAACGTCCGTAACTGCTTATTGACGTTGATTAGTGACCAAGTTAACCAATCCTAGTGCGCTGATAGACCGTTATATATAAACAAATAAGTCAGTCGCACGCTGGGTCGATTGCTACTTTATCCATAAATATCGTAAATTGCCAATCTCTATTTTTCCTGGTGGTGTTTCGAGTACCAGAAAACGCTTTCCGTGAAATTCAGCAAATCTGACTTTAAGAAACAGTGTGTTACGTTTATTGTGTGATGGCATAATCAAACAGCGACTGGAAGAGAACTTCTTCGACAACTCTCCGCAACGAATACCCTTGTTATCGGGAGAGTGTGGAAAATCACCAGAACTTTCATTTCACAGGTAAGTTTGATAGATTTTTATTCCTTTTATCTTATCTTTAGTTTTTTTACTCCACCTCGCGAGGTAGTTTAACCCTGGGGGTTACTCAACAAAGTTTTGTACGGGGAGGCTTCGCCCCGAGATCCAATCCCTTACCCTTTTATATACCATTTTTCACGGAATAGGTACCCCTTTCGTATACCTTCTATTGACAAATGGTACCCCTTTCACATACCTTGTTTAGAACTTTATAACCCTTTTAACTACTGTAAATGCACTGTCGTTTAAATAGGAATCAATCACAAACATAAAACGTTTCCTCGACTTTATAAAGGCATAAAATGTATCTGTTAGCCCGATTTGGCCCTTTCGCAGACCCAAGTGATAGATTTTCCTACCCATTTATATACTTCAACAAGTAAAATCCCTACCCTTTCATATACCTGAATCATAAAAAAGTACCCCTTTCAGGCGGAGGCTCCCCGTATAGGCCATCATAGGGAGTACCCCCTCCCCCCTCCCCGGGAGTTTAACTCAGGTTAACCTTATCAATCAGTCGATCATCACCGTCTACGCGTGAGAAGAATGGTCCAAATTTTGGCTTTACCATGCACGCAAGCACGACAGTTTCGAAATTACTTCTTTCGCTCCAAGTTCAGATTTCTTTCTTTATACTACTACGTGAGAAATTTCTGCAATTTGATTGGCTCAGAGCAGTGGTATTTCAGCTTAATTTGAAATACCTACATGTGAAAATTACAAACCTTTCGCGGGCAGTAGTATAAACAAATAATAGCATGATTTGTATGTGATATTTGGCATAAATACCACTTGTGATATTTCAAAATTGTCTCAAATTTCACTCGCCTGGCGGCTCGTGAAATTAAGCATAACGATTTTGAAATATCACTTGTGGTATTTATGCCAAATATCACTACAAATCATGCTATTACCTATACTAACATTATTGAGTCACGACATTTAAGAATTCGACCTCTTTTTATCAGTAATACGGGGTCAATTTTTGTCAGTCACTCTTAGGCGAGCGTTATGAGCGACCGAAGCGAGCGAAAACAAAAACAAAAAACCGCCCCAAAATTGAATGAAGTGAAAGTCTAAATTGAGTCCGGCCGCTGATAAAAATTAACCAGGTTAAACTAGTTTAAACCAGGTTACCTTGTCAAGTTGAATGTTGGCACGTGATTGTGGAAGCAGAACTTTTTTTGATTGTGAACTTCTTAAACTTTCTTCGGTGAAAGTCAAAAAGCTGGAAAACTACTGTTTGAAACTCTAATGACAGCAATAAAACTGGGATGGGATTCGCACTCTCGCGGGATATATTTAATCTATTTAGGTTTTTTCGGAGCCGCATCCGAGTTCCCGTTAGGGTTCGGTCGATGTTAAATAGCATTTCGTGACTTGTCGACACTAAATAACATCGACCGAAACCAGCATTCCTCGGAAAGACCTTAAGGTGGCTCGATACATTTTTTTAGAGTGCATAGCTCCCACGTTTGAGCGTAAACTACGTCGCCATAAGCAAAGATTTGGAAAAATTGACACCACAGTTGTATTAGATAAAGACGAAAATCTGTTATAATCAGGGTTGCAATGACATCGGAGTTATCATAGCAACGAAATGACGCCATTACCTATTTTACTTGCAGCAGTATTTCTCGGCACTGGGAACTGTTCTTCCAAAATCGTTTACTGGAGCTTTTTCCTACAATAGCCGCCTCGATGTTCGTGAAGTTTAAGCGAAATCTATAATAGCGTTATCGAAATATTTTGGAAAGAAGTTTTTATGGTTAGAAATACGGTAAAAAATGGACAATCGTGATGTTCGACTGTTATCTGTACTAAACGAAGCGCTTTTGACATGCAATTTCACCTCATAGTAGTTTCAATCTTTTTAAAAATGTGTGTGAAAGATCGATCATGGAGATACCTCTAGCCGATTGCTAGAAACAAGGATTTGATTACTATGTATCAAGGCACTCTTTTTAGCAGTAATGTAAACATTTCGGTCTACTTTAACAAATCAGCGAATAATTTTTTAACCGGTCGATAAATTTTTTAGAAAATTTAAGAGTCTTGAGACTAACCGTCTTATTATATGACCTCTTAGTTTCAAGATTATTGATATATTGTAAGGCAGTAAAATAAGGGCTTGAATTCGCTAATATTTTGTCAAGAGTTTTGTGTTTACAAGTGATAGCCTCTCATTATTCATGGGTATCGTCTCCAAAATTCATATTTTCGTGCACAACAATAGCTAGCATTTTTGCATATGTCAAATGCATTGTTAGTTACTGCTGTTCACGTGAAAATGAAACCTTGAGACAATATCCCTGAATAATCATAGACTCTCACTTTTAAAGACAAAATTTCTGTCAAAATATTAGCGAATTGTAGCCGTTATTTTACTTACTTATGGCGACGTAGTTCACGCTCAAACTTGGGAGGTATTGACCTTGAAAAACTATATCGAGCCACCTTAAGCCGCGTCGTTCAGTGCAATAGAGCTGAGTCTATCACAGGTTTTACTCATCTGGTTTAGGTCGATGTTATCTAGTGCTTTCCGATTTAATGTCCCCAGAGTCTTCCCGGCGTTGCCCCGCTGATCAAAATGCCTGAAGACTCTGGGTACGAGATTGATTTACTGCGGGAAAAATACTGCAACTATCCACTGACCACAACGCAGGGTGACCGCTTCGCAAATTGTGAGATCGTAGTTTCTGGGTCCCAGACCTCGTCTCTTCCACCCCTCCGCCCCCCGCTTTTGGCTAAATGCAAGCATTTAGAGCTCATAAGCCAGAAATGTAGAGGCATACAACATGGAAGGTCTCAAAGATTTGCTTGCTCCTAAAACACTCCACTGGTTCAGTTATGTGGCAAATGTATTTTGGATTTTGCTCGGAATTATCCTATCTCCAATCTTTCTCGACATTGAAAACAGCGAACCGACAGACTTCCGTTGTGGCTCAAGTGACGACAAGGAACTCATTCGTGGAAAGTGTTACGAAGAGTACGATAAACAATACAACAAATTCCCTGTTTATGGATTCGTGATTATTAACTTCCTTGTGACTGCAAGTGTTTGTGGAATATACTCACAAGCGGTGAAGTCGAAAGTTGAGGAACTTGAAAACAACCCTAGAAACGCGGATTTAGCGCAAAGTTCCCGGAAAAAGCTTTTCAAAGCGTATTGTTCGCAACTTTTCGCCAGATTTCTTCTTGGAATATTTTTTCTCGTTCTGCAGACCAAATTACTTTACCCTCTCAACTTTCCCTCGAACTTTAACTGTAACTTAACCAGAGACGGGAGGTTTTCAGATATTACGGCCAGTGCGTCTCGTAACGAAACCGAAACGCAAACGTCATACGAATGTCATAATCAACGAGGAGCTAAGAAGACCGTCTGGGCTAATGCCGTGATCGTTGTAACTGGAACGTTTGCACTTCTTGTGTTTATCGAGTCCCTGTATATGTTGTTATGTTGTGCGAGAAAAGTAAGCTTCAGAGCCTTTACGGAGGACCAGGAATTTCATAAATGTTATCTGAGTTCGAATAAGCCAACAGACGAACAAGTCCCAAGGAAAGCCGAACGAACTGATAGGGATCCTTTATTTCATTCAGATGAGGGTGAAAGACTAGAAGAGTATCCCAAAACCAGAGAAAACTCGCAACAAACACTACCAGGAGATATTTTTGGTGCTGAAAAACAGAAGACACTTGATGTTGGTCGTCCTGGAATTGGAAAAACTATGGCTACTAGAAATGATGGCGATGATGATGGAGATGTACAAGACAAGGGGAGAAGGCTTTGGGACGCGTTAAAAAACAAAAAAATTGATCGCGGCGTCGACCGTATATCAATAATTAAAACACTACTAAAAAAGGGCGCGCCAGTAAATTTCAGGGAACCCAATAGTAAGGTGAGAAACTTTATAAATAAGTTTTCTGTAGTTATTATTTGCCGCGGCATTACGCCTCACTCTTACCTACGTAAAAACAAACACGAGAGTGCAAGGAAATCTTATCCAGCACACAGACAGTCCAACTCCATCGTTCCATCGCGTCGCATCATTGCTCTTTCGTTCTTCATTCATGACGGTGGTAAACTTTAAATAATTTTCCATTGATTTTATGCGCGATTGAGCTGTATCGCGTCGAAAGTGTCAATAATTTCGAAGAAAAATCTTAAGCGTTATACTTTCTTAAATGAAGAAAATACAGGTTAGACCTATTGTATTTGGCAGTTCAACATTTCGTACAGTCTGATCGACTGCGCTGCAGTGTAGTGCAGTGCTCGAATCGGCTTAGCCTTTTATATGTCGTCTGCATAGTCAGTGAGTTAGTTGCCTACAGAATCCTTGGTTTATAATTTCAATTTCTTTTTCCTAACTCGGGTATGAGGTAGTTAATGTAATTAGAATCAATCCGTGTGGTTTTGTTTAGTCTGTTTACTTAAGAGGCATTTATCTTTTCGGTTTTCGGGGAAACCCTATTGTTTGTTTTCCTTTCAATTTGACATCGTTAAGTTTGCATTCAATTTGACATTGATAAGATTAAGGTGTCATGGCGACTGGATGTGTTTTCGCTGTGTTTTCCTGAGCTGCGTTCTTTACATTGTATTTCTGCTTTCTTATGTCTGCTCTCCGCATCCAAACGATTCACTGCACCATCTTAAGGAAAAAGGATTGAAGTAATCTACGTTTTAAACCGTTATCCACGGTTTTCGCGGTAGTGTGGTCACTCTTCTCAGAATTCGAGTCAACTTCTGCCACCTTCTTGGGTTTCTTGCACACCGTCGCACGACGTTTTTAGCCTCAAGTTTGGCCTACTATCCCAACTCAGTTGCTGGGTTCCGGCTGATAAGGCTTCTTTCTTGAGGCGACATTTCTGCCAATCCTGGTCCAGCTCCTAACTGTAATAAAAACTTGTGTTCAGTCTGCTGACCATCAAGAGATTCAATGCGATGTTTGTCTCTGCTGGTGTCACATCAAATGTCGGTAAAGTAACATCTGCTGAATACACCAAACTTGTCTCCTTGACTGTCAGCTTCCCATGGAGCTGCCCTGTGTGTGTAATTACAACTTCAAAGAATCTGCCTTTTTCTGACATTAGAAATCCCAGCCCCGGTTTGGATCCTTCTTCAGATGCTGACACGAGTATTCTGAATGAATCATTCGGATAACATTAACACCGTCCATGTCCAACCAACACCATCACCAAACAGCAACCTGTCTACCTGTCAGCTCCTAGCTTCCCAAGATACCAAGGTATCTTCTGGCTTAAAGGGGATGATCATCAATTGCAACGGCCTCAAGGGTCCATCTCGTTTCTCCGAATTTCAAGTTCTTCTTGACTTTCACAAACCTGATATCATCCTCGGCTGTGAATCAAAGCTTGACTGAGTGCCGACCTATTCAGTCTTTCCGCCCACCTATTCCGTGTCCAGAAAGGACCGAAATCCTAATGTGGGAGGTGTGTTCCAGTCGATTTAGTCTGAAATCATTTGCGAGGAAAAGCCTAACTATAGAAAAGATTGCGAAATCCTCTGGTCATCAGTTAAGATCGGTAAATGTAAAACTCCCCACCTAGCATCTTGTTACAGACCACCAAATTCTCCCCAAGATGTTTTGGAACAATTTTCAGATTCCTTTAATTGTGTCTTCGAATCCTCTAATCATCACCCTAACATAATAGCATCAGGAGAATTTAACCTTGGTGATATTGACTGGTCCGCTGAGGTTCCATTTTCGGCTGCAGGCTCTTAGTGACATCCCTGATAATGCCTGTTAGAAACTCTGAAGAAATAGTCACACCCAGTCATCCAGTTTCCTTTACTTTGCGATAGATGTGTTAAGGTGATTCCATAGTAAAAGAACCTAACATAGATTTTAGCTAAAACTTGGTACACTGATGTAACAAGTCAAGAAGATGATAAAAAAGTAATAAAAAGTGGGGGTCACCGTGCTCGTTTTGACGTCACAATGCTGACAAACACGGCTATTTAGGACCCTTTTACAAAAACCGCGGGCAGCGAAAACCTAGACAAAAAGGAGAGATTTTTTCGATGATGCATGTGACATCACACAGAATTTGACTTTAATGTATTGTTTATCCACTTACGTACCAGAAAAATGCCTTTTAATGCCCTTGTTTTTACTTTACGCTCCAATGTAGAATTAAATTGGACGCGCGCTTTTCGACCCGTGATGGCTCAATCCGTACAATTTAGTAAAATTGCCAAAAAACTGAACATAGATTTGTGCCAATTTTTTTCTCATCGAAAGGAAGCACTGTCCTTATTAAAATCATGAAATAAAAAATGGGGGTCACCGTACTCGTTTTTGCGGTAAGGCTGCAGAAAGTGCGCACCAAACGCATTTTCTCCGATTTTTGAGAGAGGACTGGGGCAAGTTTCTAAATAGAATGTATTTGAAAGGAGGAAGAAAGAATTAAAACATTCGTTTTATATCGAAATATCACATTTAGGACAGAATGTGATAAAGAAAGTGTTTAAATGAAAATCAAAGTGAGTAAGCACAAGTTAAACATCCACTATAGAGGTTCTCCGAGAGGAGGTCGAACTCAGCAACACGCGTACTGCTTACGTTATGCACATTCCCAACACATTGAGTCTCACCGCGGCAACAAACAACAGCAAGCAAAAATTCCAATAGCGTTTCTCTTCAGTCAACTTCATTTTAATAATATTACTTCACATGCTCTTTTTTACGGCAGCCATCTTGTTATGCGCAGTAAGAGATGCGCAGTGCAAAACTAGGGAATCACCTTAAAAGCCTTCTATCCCCACCCCCCACCAGTCACCCACCCTCTGTTAGGGCTATCTCTAGGCTGTCTGCTGGTACCTGCCTTCATGTTCAGCTCTCTCAAATTTTTACGTCCATCTTGGATTGACTATTGGCTTACTTATCGGCACGTTTTACCAATTTTCCTCAGATGTACTTTCCTAATTTATAAATTTCCTAAAAATTTTAGATGGCGCAAGCGGAATGTTCCGACGGAACATTTGCCGAACTTTTTTTTCTCGTGGAAGTTTTTCCATCTTTCAGGCACATTTTGCTTATGTTTTAGGTAATCTGTCTAATAGTATTTTATCTCCCTAGATAAATCAAAGGACCCCTCTTCACTTCGTAGTATATGAAATTGGTGGAGATGATGATCTTTTGGACATGCTGTTAAAGAATGGAGCTGACGCAAATTTAGTTGACTATGTATGTTTTATTCTACCTTAAGCCTTGTTTTTTTGTCTGTGGTATGATATGTGTTAAATAAACTAAAATGGTATTTGTTTTTTGCAGTTTGGCTACACACCACTACATTTAGCTGCGGAGAAAGGCAATCTCGGGGCTGTCAAGGCATTGGTTAGAAATCCTTACAGCCCCGCTGACTACAGCAAACAAAGCAACGTAAGTGTTTGCTTGTGATTCTTTTATTGTGTTGCCTAGACCAGCCTTCAAGTATTTACAAGCTAATTATGATCAAAGGTTAGGGAGTATATATGTGGGCGAGATAGAGCAAGTTTTACGTGATAGAAGGTCCAAACGCCCTTGATCAGATTGCGTTTTATGCATGCGATTGCCATTCATTCTTAGTGAAGGCTATACGAATGCCGTCTACATACCTGCCACTCATGCGTAATAGCAAACTTGAGATTTGGATTGAGGGCTCCTCTGGTCGCCCGCAATTAGCTTACACTTCCTACAAAGTAACATTGCTACTAATATCGCTTTGGTTCAGTGTAACACCGTTGCGCAAGGTATACAATTTTGGAAAACGCGTGGGAAGAATTTCTGTTGAATTCCCGAAAAAACTTCACTTGCCCTTCGGGCAAACAAAGAACTAAATTCCCTAGCCAAAGCAGCAAAATCCACTAGCTTCGGACAAGTTTAGATGAGCGAAACAACGTCTTTTCACGTGGAGCACTCCTTTTGATACATTTCGTTGCCGTCACTGCACGACTATGACGTGAAATTGTCTTATTTTGCGCTTTATGGAGAACATGAACAAACAAATTTCTCTTCCTCTATCCAGTGGATAAATCTCCTCCCATTTGATCCAGGAGAGTTCAACTGAGTAAGTTGGGATAATCGCGCTTAAGTCTCAAAGAACGTGAAGACACTTTTTAAGTGACGTTTTCACCCGCCCTCGCTGTTTCGGTATCTTTAACTCCCTCTTTAAACCAAACACTTACGACGACACTGCGACTATGGCTGAAAACAATTATAGTGGCATTCAGATTTGGGTGCAAGTACGAGGTCGCTGATTAGAAGTACAACTTTGGAATCTTCAACCTTGTTGTTTGCCTAGTACAAATCTTGTTACTGATCAGCAGATTACTCCAATGACACGAAAAGTCAATATGAACTATGTTTATTCAGGATAATGTGCGATGTATCCTAATGACACAACAACAACACAAATTGTTCTTATTGAAAATCGAGTGCCAAATTTCCCGGATCTTTGGTGAAATGTATTTTCATTTTGACAAAGCTCAACGAAACACCGCTGCAAGTAGCAGAGAGACGTGGACATCATCATGTGAAGACTTACCTTCTTAAGTTGGAGAGAGGAGAGACTGACGTCCAATCAGATGGCACTAATGTAGACGAATCCGTCGATGGTAAGTCATAGATTTCTTCTTAGGAAAGGACCATTAGAAAACAGAAGGGAGAGGTGTGGGGAGGTCAATTCAACCCTGCGAGTAATTTTATTTATTTTTTTTGGTTTACCTGGTGTGCATGTTGTTTCTTCTTCTTAGCTTGTATGTATCTTTTTCTGCCTGTTCAGGCTGTATGAATTTTTTTTCACGTGTATTTTTTCGTGTATGGATTTATTTCAGTCCTCTCCCTTTACTTTTCCAATGGCCCATCCCCTCAAACTTGATGGTCCATGGAAGGTGTACACTGGACGAAAAAACGGATTTACTAATGTTTGCGAAAGGTGCAAATATGTGGTAAATTTGGAGCTCCAAATTTGCATTACATTTGCGCTGTCAGCTAAAGTGTGGGCAAATACATATATTTGCTAGATAGGTATTGATACGCAAAAGTCAAGTAAATGTAATGGTTTGATACAATTTTGATACATATTTGCAGCATGGGCAAATCTTCAACATTTCCACCAATTTACTCAAATTTACATCCTTTGCAAAAATGACAGTTTTCACTGTACTTCAAATGCAGGCAAAAATATTGTAAAACCCCTAATTTGCACTGGTGTTTGCTCTTGTTTTTCCAGGATACCAAAAGAACACTTTTGCATGTGGTTTACTCGTATTTGCCTTGAGAGCAAAAACAATAAATTTCTACACATTTGGCTGTATCATAAATTTGAACATTTGTATTATAATTATCCATATTTGCAGAGGGAGCAAATATAGTGAACTGCATAACATTTGCTGACAGTCAAAGGTGATGTGCATGTGACATTTCCTATATGTTTGATTCGTTTTGTGACTAAAGTAAATTTCCAATCTCAACTGTAACATTACATTGTTACAATAAAATTTTGTACACGCTGTGAGCCTCTGCCCAGAGGTCCAACCCCCTACATGCATCTTTCCTGTTAACTGTTTTATATGCACTGTCATTTTAATATAAAGTAATCAGAAACCAGCTACTTTTTTTGACAATTTTACAGTCACAAATTTCTTCTGTTAGTCTTTTTACAGAACGAATCAAATTTGGTCCAAAATAAAAAGTTTTGTGGATTTCAAACTCAGGGTTGTGATTATTCACTTGTACACAATTTCCTCATGGTCATTTAACCAACAAACTTAATTCAAATTAAAACCAACAATTTAACTTTAACCGGTATTTGTTGTAGTTTTGACTGCCCACCTAGAGATGACCGCATCTCGATGGTAGGCTTCCTAAAAATGACCACATTTTGAAAACCCAACAGCCAATACTACAACAAAATATGGTGAAACTGCTCACAATTTTATTTGAACATTAACTCAGCCAACAAATTTATGAAAGGCTAATTTTTCTTACTCTGTTGTTTGCAACCCTGAGTTTGGGTTTCACTGATTTTTTTGTTGATTTTGACTTTTACTGTTCATTAAGTGCTACCCATTCAATCCAAAAAAGTCATAACATTTTTGCTGGCTAAAATCCACCTGAATCCTGGTTATTTGATCTTGGGATACAAGGAGCGGGGTTGTGGCTTCCCAAAAAAATTCTGATGAAGAGAGGGTCTTCATATACAGGAGCTATCGGTCAAATCCCACCCGACAAAGCCTCCCCCCCCCACTCCCCATAAAAAATGAACAGACCCCTATTGGGTTACAGGAGCTCTGAGTTGGCCTTGGATCATGAAAAGTTTAAAGCTATAAAGAAAAAACTAAGGCGGTGAAACAAATTAACATGCAGCATTTATCCTTCCAGGCTTGGTTGTTCAAAGCTGGGTTAAGATAACCCAAGGTTTATACGAAATATGAACTCAGATATGAAAGTTTCAAAAACAAATTGATTTGAATTCCTTTTGTCTACAATTTGGTGACTGGATACGTAAAAAAGAAAAGAACAAATTATCTGACAAAATGCTTTTGATTAAAAGGAAAAAAAAACGCGGGTTAAAATCTAACCCTGGGTCAGTGCTAATCGGTCTTTGGAACAACTGGGCCCCGGTCTTTTTTAGGGTCCAATAATTCTAAATCACATAACCACTTTGAAGTGAGTCAATGATACACAACCTGGGAATGTGTTGCATTCCTCTTCCGTCATTTGATAATAATAAAGCCTAGGGTCGTACAACGGGCAAGGATGTCCGAGTACTAAAACTAGAAATTCAAAATCATACAGTAACTGTTCTATACCGTACAGATCGAGGGCCCACACTACCTGCCCTTTATTATACAAGTAATACACTAAACAAATCTACTGGACAAAGGTCCAGTAGTCAGATCATTTACTCTATTTCTTGTACATTATACTAAAAAATCAAATTTGGTCCAAAATAAAAAGTTTTGTGGATTTCAAACTCAGGGTTGTGATTATTCACTTGTACACAATTTCCTCATGGTCATTTAACCAACAAACTTAATTCAAATTAAAACCAACAATTTAACTTTAACCGGTATTTGTTGTAGTTTTGACTGCCCACCTAGAGATGACCGCATCTCGATGGTAGGCTTCCTAAAAATGACCACATTTTGAAAACCCAACAGCCAATACTACAACAAAATATGGTGAAACTGCTCACAATTTTATTTGAACATTAACTCAGCCAACAAATTTATGAAAGGCTAATTTTTCTTACTCCGTTGTTTGCAACCCTGAGTTTGAGTTTCACTGATTGTAATGTTGATTTTGAATTTTACTGTTCATTAAGTACTACCCGTTCAATCCCAAAAAGTCATAGCATTTTTGCTGACTAAAATTCACCTGAATCCTGGTTATTTGATCTTGGGATACAAGGAGCGGGGTTGTGGCTTCCCAAAAAAAATTCTGATGAAGAGAGGGTCTTCATATACAGGAGCTATCGGTCAAATCCCACCCGACAAAGCCTCCCCCCCCCCCCCCCATAAAAAATGAACAGACCACTATTGGGTTACAGGAGCTCTGAGTTGGCCTTGGATCATGAAAAGTTTAAAGCTATAAAGAAAAAACTAAGGCGGTGAAACAAATTAACATGCAGCATTTATCCTTCCAGGCTGGGTTGTTCAAAGCTGGGTTAAGATAACCCAAGGTTAGTACGAAATATAAATTCAGATATAAAAGTTTTAAAAACAAATTCATTTGAATAATTCCTTTTGCGTACAATTTGGTGATTTGATACTTAAAAAAGAAAAGAGAAAATTATCTGACAAAATGCTTTTGATTAAAAGAAAAAAGAAACGCGGGGTTAAAATCTAACCCTGGGTTAGTGCTAATCGGTCTTTGGAACAACTGGGCCCCGGTCTCTTTTAGGGTCCAATTCTAAATCACATAACCACTTCGAAGTGAGTCAATGGTACATAACCTGGGCATGTGTTGCATTCCTCTTCTGTCATTTGATAATAGTAAAGCCTAGGGTCGCACAATGGGCAGGGATCTCCAATTACTAAAACTAAAAATTCAAAATGACACAGTAACTGTTGTATATAGTTACAGAGGGCCCACACTACCTCCCCTTTACATAAAGTAAATACACCACAACAAATCTACTGGACAAAGGTCCAGTAGTCAGATCATTAATTTACTGTATTTTTTCTACATCATAATATTATTATTAAAAAGCTAACAATAACAAGGCCACCCACAGTACCTTAAATTTGGTCCAAAAAAAAAAGTTCTGTGCATTTCAAAGTCAGGGTTGAGATTATTCACTTGTACACAATTTCCTCATGGCCATTTATTCAAGAAACTTCACATCAAAACTGACAATTTTGTTCTTACCGCTATCTTGATGGTGAGCCTCCTAAAAATAACCACATTTTGAAAGCCCAACAGCCAATACTACAACAAATGGTGAAATTGCTTTGTATTTCATATATTTTGTGAATAGAAACTCAGCACAGACATGAACGAATAATTTCTTTGCTGCTCTTTACAACCCTGATTTTGAGTTCAATATGATTTGTCTTTTTAAACTGCTCAAACAGACTGGCGAGATTTATATCAGCCTTCACTCAACAACATTAACATGGTGCATTTCTTCATGTAAACCTAAACTTCTTAGACCAACGGGGTTTACATCTTCAATATTTTTATACCCTTTTCACTAAATGAGTCAAATTTTCATAGATTTATTTAGTATAGGAATTCACACAGTAAGATAACTTTTTGATTTTCCTTTTTAAATAGGAATACGATATTCTATAATTGCTTGACAGAAAAAAGGTTCCAGTAAAAAATTTGTTTTGAGCAGTGACAGAAGACATGAAACAGTAAATCTCAACTTTGGATCTGTCTGAAGGCATTTTCTTTGCCCTTCCACAAAATGACTTTCTACTTTCACTTTGCCACTAACTTTTGCCATGACTTATTAATGCCAAGTGAAAACATAATATCTGAGGCATATTTCTGAATCTATATGTCAGTGCTAGTGAGCAGTCATGGACTGCTGTTTTGAAAGGGCATCCGATAGCAAGATAGCCTTTCGCAAATCAGTGAGCATTGGGTGGTACATATTGTTTACCTCTGTAAGAATAATGTTGTCACTCTTTATATCTCTGTGGCGAAACCTCTACGAGTGCAATTTTTCTATAGCTTCACACAATTTCAGTACATTATGTTCCCTGCAGAACACTGTGAAAGGGACATGGATTTACTTAGCAGGGCACGGCACAAAGTGCAAGAAAAATAATATTGTAAAGATGCTAAAAATATAACACAAGGAAGTACACGTGAGGTTTCTTTTTTGTGACATTTACCCCAAACAGATGGGGTATTGATGGATGGGAGCATTCAGTATATAACCTTCACTTCTGTTATCTTGTGAAGAGGAAAAATGATTACTGTAAATAAATTGACACCCACTGGAATACCCCTGTAGCATTTCTTCATGCACAGACCACAAACAGCTTCCCCATGTTGAACCTGTATTTCATTGATCTCTTTATCTTTTGGAGAGTTCAGGTGATGCAACTCAATTTCAAGAACATTGGAAATAACTCCTGTACCACTCAAGGAAAAATCTGAAACAAATGTACAAAAAAAGTCACTAAACCCACTAAAAATAACTGGTAATTCTACCTTTATTGAAAATATTGTGAAATTAAATGAATTGTGTTATTTGTGTTGCCATTATCTTTAAGGACATTATAAATACACATGTGGCACATTTTAGCATTTTTGACCTTTGGACTCAGCTTACATTGTACAGCTGTATCATCATAAATTATTATAAACAAAACAACCTTGTATATGAAAACATGACAAAACAAAACAGAAAAAAATGACAGTAACGCATATAAAATAAAGGCCCCACCCTACCCCTGTCAAAATCACTGGTACATGTACGGGTATTACGCTCAATATGTCAATATAGCGCCAGAGGAAGTATAAATTACTCAAGCAATTAATATTGAGCTACTTCTGCCAAATACCAATAAATTAGCATTTTAACATTGCATAACTACATATTTTGCTGACTTAACACCACTTAAATTTTTCAACAAGGCTTTTTTCAGCTGGATCACTATCATACGCACGCGACACGCGTGCACATTCATGTATGGATGCAAATGTAGTTTATTCCCGGTTATAACATAGATGTGGCAGTAGAAGCACGATATACAAAGCAAAATACATCGACTTTACCTTTTAAATTTCGAATATCCTTTAGAAAAAATCCACCAACATAGGCAATCTCTTCCTCCCGCCAAATCGTCAAAAGACCGCGCGCCCGATTTCCCAAGCACTTGCGCCTCAATGGTGCTGGTCAGCGACAGTCTGCATAAGCGTTCGAGAACGAGGCACAACAATTGAAATCCAAATTTCGTCGACCGTTACCACGTTCCATTGCCATCGATTTGCCATCAGCTTTTACTTCATACGTTTAACGCCATATTTATCAAGAGTTTTCGAATTTTCCTTCTCTGTGGGGTTGACTGTCGAGTATGGAGGAATCGGCCAGTCTTATTTGTTCGAATTTATCGCACGAATGTGTCCTCAAAGAACTTATAAAATAATCGCTCGACCTCGAGGGAACTGCATACTTATAGACCGTTCGACGAAAAGGAAATTGTACTTATCCACCATGAAAGACATCTAGATAGCTCCCTCGGCGACGATCAAGTAGTAACGAGTGGATCCAAGAAAAGCAGCCGTTAGTACTTAGTACATAGATGCTGTTAGCAGACATTGTAAAACTAAGAAGAGGCAGGAGAAATGCAAGGACAAACAAATGCTGAGGGAGCAACTAATCGGGAGTAAAAGAAATGCTCAGTAAGTATAAGAAAGTTCATTGTTACTGTTAAGCCATTAATGATGCTATTTGAGAATACCTACATTTGCATTCCCAATATTCAGTAATCAACAAGGACTCACCCCTGGCCTACTCCTGAAACTTTATTTGTCCTGTTGTTTTAAAAAATACTGTAATCTTTTATTTGGTTGTTCTCTTCAGATAAATGGTATTGGAAATTTAATAAGAATTGAAGCAAGTGTTAATTCCCCACTAAGGCCAAAAATAACCTTATCCTCTAGTGCCTACTTTCTCCAAAGGCTTTTCCAAAATTTAAAAGGGGAGTAAAGCCAGTGACTGCCATGGTGCTGAAAACAAGGGGTAGCTAGAATTAAGATCATGGTACCCTGCTTTCACTGATTTTTTTTTTTTTATGATCACCCCATGTAATAGCCTGAAATTCATCCGATAAGGGATTCTGGAATCCGGGAAATTTTTGCTTATGAAATCCAGAATTTGGGCAATTTTTGTTGTGGAATCCTAAATTCTGAGCTTTGAAACCTGAAATACAGGTCAAACAATTGGAATCCAGAAACCAAGTAATCCACTGAAAAAGGTTCCGGAATCCGCAGCGTGGAATCCAGAATCTAAAACTATCTTGGATTCCCTCATATGAGGCAATTATAGTATAATTAAACTTTTGTTCCCAAGATACACTGTAAGTGATGGCAATATTGCAGAAGAAGCAGGTCCATGAAGTTTTAAGTAATATGTCAACAATGTTGTTATGGTAGTGATGTAGTGGGACACTCACTATAAAATTAATACAATGATTTACCTGGAGTCAATTGTCTTGTTACAAAAGGGTTTCTCACATTCATTTTTTCATTTTGTTTTTTGCTCAAAGAAGGTCTTAGTTTTAACAGGTACAGTGTAATCAGAATTATGATGACCGGTTGGGGTTAGATTTGAGACATGAAAGTTACGAGCCAGCAATTTGTTTAAACTAGTTAATTTTGATATCAGTTAACTCAGGAAATAAGTAAGTTTAGTCACCTACTGTGACTGCAGCCAGTAATAATACATGTAATATCTAATAGCAACCTTTATGCTATAAAAGGCTAGAATATTTAGACAGAAAAGGACAATAGTATTTTTCATGACAACCATCTACAGCTTTAGTTTCAATATTGATGGTCTCAATTATGTATAATTTCTGTTTGTTGCAGAAAAAGCTAAAGAGACAACCCTTTTCCAGTCAACCTCTATTTCGAAGAAGGATTGTTGTAAGTTCAAAGCTTGTATAATGTGGAGTACATGTCTTCAGAGCAAGGCAATACAACCAAGGAGATGACAAATCCGAGAAAAGTGCTTTGCAGGAGGCCTCTAGCATGGAGGAGTCAACAACTTAGCTTGTAAAAACCTCTTTGCCTAGATGAACAGTAAAGTAAAATTGAAACAGTCACATGTAATCCGGTCATTACTCAATGACAATAGGAAGGAGGAATGGCTTCTCCTCAGAGCAGGAGGCACCAGATAATGCTCCTGAATTTGCTTTGTGATAAGGAAATATAAGTTAATCCAATGCTCTTAAAAAAATTCCAGATTATTTATGACTGGTCATACTTACAGGTACATGTACATGTAGCTCTGCAAATACAGTTATCCTTTAATCACTCTCTGTTTATGACACTGTTTTTTAGAAAAAGATAAATCTGTGTAAACAGTACAAATCCTGATGGTGTTGATTTGTCCTGAGAATTCTGGTGGCAGGTAGATCAAATTGGTTGATGTGATAAATTTTTCATTAGAATCCTTTGGCTATTGTTTGCAAGTAATGTACCAGTCAGCAGGTTAAAAAGGCCAATTAATGTACAAATGTTTCTTTTAAATCTATTTGCTTATCTGCAGGCATTTGAGTTCTGCAGGCACCACTTCACAGTACATGTGTACCGATTACAGCAATTGCAACTGACCTGCTTGAACAAAAAACAACACAAATTTAGGCACATCCTGCTTTTTGTCATGATTTAGTATGGAATTTTGCAAAGGATTGCAACATGACTCAAGAAAAAGAGTATTGAGAGACAGCCGTGTAGTTATTTTGCAGGCTAGCCAGGTCAACCTTTTGTACTACTTGTACGTGTATACTGAATTTAAAATAATTATTAGCTTCTTTCATTGGGACCAACTACAGTGACAATGGTAACGTTGACATGCTGTGGAATACTTACAGCTGGTCATTACTTTAATGACCCTCAATTTTCTTAGAACAGGGCAAGTACTAGAAGCTCCGGCTGGTACTTCCTCTAAGAGCATATCCAATACTATACAGGAACCATTAGCAACAAAAATGAAGTTAAAGAAGTCTGATCTGAATTTGAATAGCTACATGTACCTAAACTATTTCTTAGTTTGCTAAATGCTATAACCCAGTTGTTATACCAGCAAAAATTGGAAACTGGTAGCAAGAATTAGGCCTTTCATTCTCATAGAGCCTAAAGAAAAAAATGCCACCAGAATCAAATTTTGTTTAATCTGTAAATAGCAATTAATACAAAAATACTAATTATTTATTAAAATGGGTGTCTTGAGGGTTACATTGAGTTGGAACAGGATTTTGTCCTTAGATGCAAAAGTTTAAGTAAGAAATAGTCTTGTCATAAGTAAATATTGGTCCAAGCTAAGGGTAAAAGGATTTTTAACCTGTTTCTGAGTTGCAAAAACCTAAACAACTGAAATAGGTTTGAGGCAACTCTGAAACACCTACAGCTGTATGTAGAATATCTTACACATTTAGATGAAGAACAATTTCCTTATAATATTAATAGTTAGTAATGATGTGATAGAGCATAGAGTGGAGACAAGTAAACATCAACGAACTGTAAAATTGGGAATTAATATGAAGAGCTGTATGTACAGCTGTATACTGTAGTTTGTAAAGTCTGTTATAATGTGTAAGCTACTTTTTTTTTTTTTTTTTTTTTTTTTTTTTTTTTTTGTAAGCTACTTTGGTTTATGGAATAAATCATTTGAACATTAATGGGAGATCACTGCTAGAATTTCTTTCCGTAACTTTAAAGTTTGAAGCTATAAACTTCAAGATTAATTATGGCCACTTGTTAGGAACCTGAAGTGAGCCATGTTATAATTAAAAATAATTTAAAAATTTTATCGCATTTGCTACAACCCAAGCAAACTCGTTTAAACCTTCGAAGTTGCATTTGCTACTTGAGAAAACATGCTCAATTTTATGGGTTTGATGACATTTGCCAACCAAATTAAAGTCAGAATTTGATTACATTTGCTACCTGAGCGAAAAATTGTACAATAGTAACAGTTTGATCAGATTTGCTGCTTAAGCAACTTTGTTCAAAACTTGACTTTTGACCACATTTGCCGCTACAAGCAAAATTCTGTGTTTGATCAAATTTGCACACCCTAGAAAATTTGTTCAAAGTTTAGGTTTGCTAACATTTGCTTCGTGAGCAAACATGTTTAATACAAAGAGTTTAGTTACATTTGCTATTCAAAGCAATCTGGTTTAATTATGAAAATTTGATCACCCAAGATAACCCAAGCAAACATTGTTCAAATTAGATACTTCGCTCACATTTGCAAAGCCGCGTAAAAGTTCTGAAAATAACAGGTTTACATGC
This sequence comes from Porites lutea, assembly GCF_958299795.1. Lineage (NCBI taxonomy): Eukaryota > Metazoa > Cnidaria > Anthozoa > Scleractinia > Poritidae > Porites > Porites lutea. The sequence continues at coordinate 3,128,656 of NC_133214.1, forward strand.
TTTTACATCTAAAGCAAAAGCTGTGCAAAACAGCAGATTTGCGCTATCATTTGCGTAATGTGCAAATATAGTTCAAAGAAACATATTTGCCTACACATTTGAACCATCTGCAAATGACCCTCAAATCCATGGCTGCCCATTATCTTTGCACCAAGATGTAAATGTTGTGCAAATGTGGCATTTACCGTCATTGCTACGGATAGCAAATCTAGTGCAATATCAGTCTTTGCTCTTGCGCAAAATTGTGCAAATGTGGTATTTGCTACACATTTGCTGTAATTTGGCTACCCTAGTAAATCCATTTTTTCGTCCAGTGTAACACCCGCGGACGGCGATAGGCGCGCGAGAAAGGATGTTCTAACGCGTCCATCGAGTTTCGTGCGCCTTAATTTCTCTCTGTCCCTTGCCCTTTGAAACGCCTAACAAGCAGACAATCTGGGAACAAGGTAAGTTTTATCGAACAATAACAATTGGTGAATTTATTCATCTTCTGCGTAATTACATTGTATTTTACATTTGTAGGAGAAGTTATTTGATATGAGTGCCTGCATTTTTTGCGCAGGTTCCGTCGTGAGAGTAAATGTTCATGCGGATGATTGCAAGGTTAACCTCATGGTCGGCAACCATAGTACAATGAATTTAAACAGTTGGTTAAGGTAAGGGAACAGACATAAAATGACCCAGACCAAAGCTGTTTGCGTGACTATAATTACGTCGTTTGTATAAGAAAAGGCCATTTCCGAGTTGCTCCAAGCCTCTGAGGCTAAGTGCGAAGGCATTGATCTTAAAATATTTTTTTTATTCTCGTGCAAATAAAACTCATTTTCACAAGAAAATTTTACACTTAGCCTCGTTTCGAAAGTTAGAGTTTTTTAGAACTCGGAAATGGACCATTACCCAGCGGGATACTGCTTTGTTAGAGTCAAGGAAATGTGAGTTTGAGTTTAATCCAAAACTTATTTTCATATGTCATGGCCTGGGCAGGTTGCATAAAACCTTCTCAAGATAAGAGGGCTCTTGTTTTGAAATAGTTCCCTTAATCTCAATATGTTTTTTGCAACCCGACCCACGCGCCCCATGATATAGAACTAGAACAAGTTACACACTTGTTTTTACAATAGTGTTAGATATATTATTATATATATCTAGCCGGATTTTTTCAGCCGTTACCGCCAAAGTAGCCATTATAAAAACTAAGAGTGCAACCCTTGTTTTTTTTTCTCTTCTCCTCCTTTCTTCCCTTTCGCTCTTTCTTTTTTCTTTTCCTTTTCCTTCGCAAGTGTGATGTTCGAGCTTGTCGGGCGCAAAAACCTACCTTTTGGCCCCTTTTCACTTAAATCGCTGCAAATTTTCTCAGGTTCGTTTTCAAAAAAACAGCTAGATATTATTATTCATTAAAAATATTCTCCCTCTCTTATTGACCGAAATCCCCTAGCTAATTCTTGATAACCAGCGAGCGTCGACCAAGTTTGGAAGACGTTTGCAAAATTCCACGATAAAATGGCGTCAATGCTACAGGCTATCGCCAGAAAAAGACGTGGCATCCGAGAAGCCCGGGGGACGAGGTTGCATTAGTTCAGTCGTTTTGATAGAAAATGGCGGGAGAATTAGCACGTTTTGGTAAGAAAGTCAAGAAAGACCACTCTTTATGTGAGGCTGAGTATGATCTGAATAATTATGTAGATCGAGGAGAGTGCTATCCGCCGACGCTGGAGGCCGATGCGGATAACCAATAATTGCTATTATTATTCATTCAAAATATTTTCCCGATTCTGATTGGCTAAAAGTACGCGTTTAATTCACCATAACTAGTTACTGATGACCAAATTTGGAAGAATTTTGTGTTTAACGAGGAAATGACGTCAAAAATGCAGCGTTTTCGCAGGTTAAGGCACCGTTAACCGAGAAGACCTGGGGACGAGGTTGAGTTGTTTTGATTGTGAACTTGAAAAATGGCAGACATTTCACTCGTTTCAAGAGTAAGAACTAGGCGGAAAAATAGCTAAAAACATGACAAGAACAGCAAGAAGACAACTCGAAGGACGACATCTGCTATGTGGAGAATATATTTGCGGAGCTGGACAAACCTAAAGGTGCACTATGGAAGATGAACTTGACATCGATGGATCGATGGAGGTAAGCATGTTTTAGCCATGTTTTTAAACTAGGAATAATTTTGAATGAATAATAAAACAATTATTGAATTCGGCTTTCGTATCTTATGAAGAATTATGGAGATCTCGGAGGGTGTTATCCGCCTCGGCCTACGGCCTCGACGGATAACACCCTCCTCGATCTCCATAATTCTTCATAAGATACTCAGCCTCATTCATTAATTGTTAAATAACTGTAATCGTTGTGTTAAAGGAACTTAAATAATTTCCCCCATCAAATCATCTGAACTCTCTTTTTCCCAATGTACGAGAGAGTTCTCCGCGGCTGTAAGACCACGCCAGAATTGGTCTTCTGCAGATAATCTGTTCCATCAGGTGCATTTCTTGCAGGAAGTCTCCTCTGCGAAAATGCCACTCATTCTAACGAAGGCAGGGGTCCAACTTCAGTGTGTTGATGCATGTGAAAAGGCCTTTGGCACCCACAAGGACACCTGCAACGAAATCATGTCTTGGGCTAAAATGGCTTAGCACGCGCGTCTTGCAACTGTTTGGTCCTAATTAGTTTTTAAGGCAAGGAAGTGATGGCCTTTTTCACCCACTTCGAGTTCTTGTAGACAACATCATCGCACGGCACCCACGGCATTGTTCGTCCAGCTTCCAGCAAATGTTCACCACCTCCGTTTGTCACTCTTTAACTCACCCCTCAGTAGTCTTAGACCCTGTTTACATAGAATGGGGGACCCCGGTTTACTGGGGTAGGTTTCTTTTGTTTTGTGTTTCTCAGAGCGTGAAAACAAAAGAAACCAACCCCTCTAGACCGGGGTCCCCCACTCCATGTAAACAGGCCTTTAATCTATTACGAAGCTGGGATTTTTGGCTCATTTAGTCAACTGTACATTTCCATGCGTCAAAGGCTGAACAACTTAACCTGTTGTGGGCAGTGTAGCAAGAATATTTTTGTAGGCACTTGGAAGGAGAAATACGTGAAAATGCAGTGAACTGGACATCGTTTAACAATGCTTAAACAATAAATCCAGGAACTGACGGGAACGTCTCGTTCAGTGACCTTCAAGCTGCTCATCGAGAAATCGTTTTGTAACCTCAGATGACAGCGTTTGTTCTTAATACTTGAATTAAATAACAATATTTGTACAAGAACAGCTAGCCGACTTTAAAAATGAACCGGTTTAACAGAATAGTGTAACTGTGTACTAAAAGTCTTCCATATTTAGTCACTTCAGAGTAGAAAGTGACGTATGCAAGTCAGAGCAAAGTAGATTTTGAAATAAATTCTTCATTTTATGCTGGCCCTAAGGACGTAGCCACCAAGATGGAAAATTGTTTAAAATTTTCACTTTTTTAATAAATGAAGATAGTCGTTATTTCAGTCTTCCCATAGGTCCTTAGAATGGAATTTTCGATCAAATCTCAGATCGTTGGATTAAAATAGCGTCTTTTTATTTAATTCAGTAACAATTGTTGTCCTCAAATAGGGTAACTTCGGAGAACAAAACAATCTACACCCCTCCCCCCTCCCCCCATTCAAAGTTGGGGTGTTTTTGTTTTCCACAGGTAGCCTGAACAGCGGCAAAACATTGCATGGAGGGGATGTCAACTAATTTTGTTGCCGATTGAATCGTGAACTAAATGTTCGCTTTTCACCCTATGGGAGAAGATTACGATTATTGACCAAACAGAACGTTGTGTAGATTTAAATCATAAGATAGATATTTATTTTATTAAATTCCACACAGTGGTGACTGTATTTAGAGAGGGTGACACTTGAAAGTTATGATGGGAACTGACAATAAATACACTGTTATTTAACCGACTAGGTCGGGACTCTCTGCATGTCAAAAGACACCAGTACTTGTAAACAGAATCAGTTTTAGTCAGTGTCTGTTTGTACTTGTACATTACTATTAAATTTAATTACTGTTAAAAAGATTGAACAAGTACAACGCCACGACGGTGAAGACGGCGCGCACAGATCCAATAGTCAAATAGAGCACCGGACGTCGGGCCCAGTCCTTTCCGCGCGCTATCGCTAGAAGCTCACTGGTCTTGTTTATTAGCAGTTTTTCTCAGTCTTGTAACTGTGTTTACGTTCCTTGTTTTCGTGATTTTCTGGTTTCAGAAATTTGCTCGGCTCTTGTTTTGAGCTAATATAAACACTGAAGAGGCTAAATAACGTTTTGTTTGTTTATTTGTTTATTTATTTATTTATTTATTTTTATCTGAGGATAAATAAAGTTTTATGTGTTTACTTTTAATTTTATCTCTTTGTCTTTTAATTCATTTTATGTAGACTCAAGTAAAGTGTGTAGTAAAGGTAAAGTCAACTGTAAACCTGACCAGAATGGCAATACCGATTCTGAGTTTTACTTCATCTTTTGATTGCAAAGATGAAACACATTAATTAACAATCTTTTCCCTTATTTTATATAATTTTGATTGTCGAAAAAACAATTTTTCTGAATGTCTGGAGAAAATCACGATAAGTTCTCAAATTTCATTTTGGACAATTTTATTAACCAAATAAGCCTTTTGCATTTATAATGACGGAGTTTACCTTACACTGTTTACAATAGAGAAACGTCAGCGAATACTTATTCACATTGATCAGTGACTAAGTTAACCAATGTTAGTGCGCTCATAGACCGTTATATATCAACAAACACGTCAGTCGCACGCTGTTTCGATTATTACTTTATCCATAAATATCGTAAATTGCCAATCCCCATTTTCTCGCAGGTGTTTTGAGTACCAGAAAACGATTTCCGTGAAATCCGGCAAGTCTGTTTTTAAGAAATCAGTCTCACTTAAAAACCTTAGCATACTTTTGTTTCTAGTATACTCTTGTTTTTAGTATGGTGGCGTAATCAAACAGCGAAGCGAACATCAACAACTCTCCGCGACGAATACACTTTGTTGTCGATAAGAATAACATGAATAATTGGAGCGTCTGCGTGACCTCCAAAACTGTGATTTTAGGGGTAAGTTTGATAGATTTTGATTCTTTTTATCTTTATGAACAATATTTGTCTGTTGTACGACTAACGTTTTCATATCTTTTGTAGGTTTTTCTTTTTGTTTTATTAGGGAATTCGCCTGCGGAGGAAATCTTGTGCAAAGGTATGGTTATTTTTTGTTTTTGTTATTGAAATTTAATTTTTCTTCCCGTGTTGGTAAAAAAGTGTTTTCTATGATGATAATGATAAAACAGCTTTTTTTATGCTGTAAATGTTATCCCAAAGCATTCTTTTCCAAAGTTGCACTGGCGCATATTTTCCTTATTTGTAATTTTACTCGGGTTGACATTGTTTAATTGCTTGCTCCAGTTACTCATTGATGGCCGCCTACGGCTTTATAAATTTTTCGGAAATCACTAAGATAACCGACTGAGACGTCTGTAGATTTTTGGCCTTTTGCAATTACCTCTCTAGAGGAGGGCTCAAACACATAATTACAAAGTTGTTGGTCAACGGCTTGTTAAAACTGAAGAACGTTCTAAGATAAGTGGAATCGAAATCATACCTATTACCCAGACTTTCGCCCACCAAACTGTTCCGCATCTATCTGTCCTGGGGCCTGTTTCTCGAAAGTTCCGATAAAGGCCCGGAAGGCTGTTTTTGTTTACATTTAAGATCGAGCTTTTGGATCTGTTTGTATTTATGGGGACACAGAAACGTTTTACAGCTAATGTGATAAAACTATCAGTTAACAAAACAAAATGGACTGTTTTTTTATTCTTTAGATTTTTTATAATTTGAATATTTTATTTCGCGCCCGAAAAGTTACCTGGACTTTCCTTAAACGGGCCCCAAGTTACAAGTTACAGAAACTCAGCTGGTCACTGTTATGCACGTGGAAATTAAAGATTCTCAAATTATTTGAAAAGAATAGGTCACGAAAAGATGAGGTGACACTTAAGTACATTTATGTGGGGCCAGAGAGAAAACGTCTTCATGGTTTGTGGTATTGACTGTCACTGGGCATTGAGATGTATGCAGTAAACCAAATATCTGACAACTGTTTTTTTTGTCATTCGTTGGTGACCATTGTTTCTCTAGCGCCACCTTCCTCAGCTCCCCAGAAAGAAAACATTCGATGAACTTTAATCGGGCACGGTTCAATTTTAAACGTAGATTTTGTACCCCTTGAAGTTCAAGAAAAATTTCGAGTTTCATACTGCAAAATAAAGGGGTTTCATTTGATTGGTCATACTGTATGATTTTGTCCAAAATCTCAAAAGATGAAAACACCATTTACACCATAATAAGCAGTACCACAGAGAAGTACTGCTCAGTAGCTTTTATTTGAAAGGTTACACTGTAGGATTTCATCTACTGATTTAAAAGTTAGAACCACCTTGTACAGAATAATAAACAGTACCACAGGAAAGTACTGTTCAGTAGCTTTCATTTGAATGGTCACATCATAGGATTTCATTCACAGATTTAAAGTTAGAACCACCTTGTACAGCATAATAATGGTCGCACCGCAAGATTTCGTCCACAGACTCAAAAGTGAGAACTATCCAGTATCTACAAAAAATTAAATAGTGCAAGAGGAAAAAACTACTCGGTAGCTTTTTTGTGAATTGTTACACCTAACTATAAAACTTAGAAATACGTTCCATTTCTTTTTGTGTATTGGCTGGTGATTTCATATGAATTCTTTGGTTGATCCTTAACAAATTTCAACAGATGAACTTGAGCGCAAACTTGTGTTTGTTATGTTTACAGTTGTCGTTATTAGATTATTAGGAATAGGCAGAGTCCAATTCGGTCACACGAGAGATTAAACAAAATCGGACGTCCGCCTCGCTGCGGTCCTATTTGTTTAATCAAAACCTGAGATCCGGCCCAAATTACTAGGTTTCATGCACGCAATTTCTCTCACGTGGTCGCGCTCGTTTCGCCTTGCATGGCCTTTTTACATGTACCAAGCGAAACAGGGCCTCAATAAACATCACTCTTGGTGATGTGAGCTTCCTGTTCTAAGATTTTTATTATTATTTATTATTAAACAAAAATAATGTGTATTGTTGGAGATGTACAAATGACGAATAAGAACCATTCTCGTAAGCGGCCATCTCCAGTTACGAACACCTTTTTTGGTAATGGGTTCATGATAACCGTCACGAATAAAGAGGCATTAAGTGACCACTAAGCCCACTATGAGAATGTTAATGTAATTGCTGTAGTTACTGTAGTTGGTGTAGTTAGTGTAGTTAATATAGTAGCTGTGGTTACTGTAGTTGCTGTAGTTGGTGTAGTAGCTGTAGTTGGTGTTGTTAGTGTAGTTGCTGTAGTTAGTGTAGTTAGTGTTGTTGCTGTAGTTGGTGTAGTTGATGCAGTTAGTGTAGTTGGTGTAGCTGGTGTAGTAGCTGTGGACACCAACTACAGCTACTTCACCAGCTACAGCAACTACAGCAACTACAATAACTACATCAACTACACCAACTACAGCAACTACACTAACTACACCAACTACAGCAACTACACCAACTACAGCAACTACAGTAACTGCATCAACTACAGCAATGACACCAACTACATTAACTACACCAACTACAGCAACTACACCAGCTACAGCAACCACAGCTACTATACCAACTACACTAACTACACCAACTACAGTAACTACAGCAATTACATTAACATTCTTGGGCTTAGTGGTCACTTAATTTCTCTATATTTGTGACGGTTATCATGAACCCATTACCCCTTTTTTGCCTTCCGAGTGTGTCCGCTTACGAGGGCTTCCGCTGTTGTAAAGAGTAAACGAGAGCAATCTTATGTCTTGATTATTTTAGCCATACACGTTTGTAGACTAACCCTGCGACCTTCATTATTTTGTAGACCATGATTTTTACCTAAACTTTATTACGAAACATTCCTCACACGTCTCGAAAGTGACAGTTGCTGGTGAAGAAGACATTGAAGCGTTCACGATATGTGTTTGGGTTAAAACCTATGATGTAGGCCCTTTTGGCCTTCTACGCTATTCAGATGAAAATGTTGACAATCTCATTTCCTTATCCGTTGATTATGGCAGTGAGAACCTTACACTTACTCTCCTTGATGAACAAAGGTAATTCCGCATAATTAACACTTTAAGCCCTAAGAGTGATCAGCATCAAATTTCTCCTAGTAATATGCTTTAATGCTTTGCAAAACAGAGTGGTCATGAGAATTACGGACAATCACACAAGATGAATTTGCTTGATATTTTATCAACTTCTCCCCACCACTTCTGTAGGAAATGAATAGGAGCAACAATTGAGAATTCAAATTTTGATCTTAGGGTTTAAAAGGCGCAATAGTATTCACCTTTTGGAAACCTGAAGGGAACTGGAGCCGGAATGCGTCTCGCAAGTATTTCTGGGATCGTTATTGGAAACGCGCCGCTCAACTGAGCAAAAGGGACCTTACGACGGCGACGGCGACGACGACGGCAGACAAAACGCCTCTAAAAAAGTGAATTCGCGTTCTTTTAATCTTCATCGCGATTACTTCCAATGTAGTCGAACCCTCTTAAAGTTGAATTCCTAAGAACCATATCCAAGTTCAGAAAGAGAGAGGAAATTACGTTGTCGCTTGAGTACTTCCCCTGTAAAACTTGAAATTAGGTAGTTTCACGTCGTAGTCGTGCAATGGCGGCAAAGAAATGTACAAAAAAGCGTGATGCACGTGCAAAATGGTTGTTTTGCTAATCAAATCTATTGCTTTTTTGAAGTTCTCGTTGCCGTCGCCGTTGTGCATGGGATCTTAAGGCCCCTAATAGGGATCTTACGACGGCAACGGCAACAGGAAGGTCTAACACACAATAGGTTTTATAAGCAAAATAACAACTCTTCACGACGTGAAATTACAGAATTTTGAGTTGACTTGAGAACGGCACCGGCAAAGTGATAAATTTTACGATCTCTTTCTGAATTCCGACGCGGTTCCCTCTCTTCAGTTCCAACCTAATTTCCCAACTTTCAAGTAACTGGGTGACTTGGTATAACGGCGAAAAAGTTTCAAAGGACGTGAGGTCTATTTTTCAGCGATGCTGTCATTGGCGTCGCCGTTGTCGAATCGTATGGTTCCTGCCGGCCAATATTCTTTAAGGCCGATTTAGACGGTACGATTTTTGCTTGCGACTATCGTGCGCGAGTAACATACTTCATGACTTTCGACCATCCACACGCGCACAATTTTCACTTACGAAATCCACCTGCATGTCGCACGAATGTCGTGTGTCTAATTTACACGACACAATCTGTGGTGAAGTCATGACGCAGGCTAGTTGCGTACGATAGTCGTAAGCAAAAATCATGCCGTCTAAATCGCCCTTTTCAAGTCCCTAGAAACATTCCCAGAAGTCTTTGCGAAAGTTACCTTGGCCCAGTTCTCTCCTCGTTTCTGAAGTGGCGAATTCAAGGAGCTAACAATCAACAAATTGAGTTACCCATGAAAATAACCACCAAAAACATTGAAAGAAGGTGTGAATAACGCGTCTTCGAATATAGTAGTCGTACTGTAAATATCCAGATTCTTTTAAGTTTCCTTCTACTGGTAATCGTTTGCGTTGTAGCGTTTGACCACTCCTTTGTTAAATAAATCTCTTTGTACTTTTCTCATTATAGAACACTGGCACTCTTGCCTGGTATTGCTGACAACAACTGGCATGGAATCTGCGTTTCCTGGCAGACCGAGGACGGTAGTTTCAAGGTCTACTATGAGGGGAGACTCATTCAAGAGGGCGTAGGTTTCAAAACCGGAATTCAAATACCTTCAGATAAGACTTTTACTGCAGGAGTTGGAAGAGATCATAATGAACTGTATTCAGGTCAGCTGGGGCATATAAATGCGTGGCCTCGGGTCTTGGAGCATCCTCTCTTAGCTGTGCTGTCATCTAAATGTGGAGTAGAACGCGGAGATTGGGTGTCTTGGCCGATGTTTAAAGAGGATGTTCATGAAATAACTGTGGTTGATGGAGGGACTTGTCCTCGTACGGGTAATTTAAATAATTCCAAAATATTTTTACTTATAAATACGCTTAATCGTCAGTTGGGTATTAGAAGATTCATCGCGGTCAAACGAGAGAAATTTGCTAAAGCTAAGCAAATAGCTTCAAAGTTAAGGTTGGCACTGGGCTCCGGAATGAAAAATAATCGTATATTTAAAGATACCTTAAACAAGCGATTGCAAGAATCGAGTGACAGAAAATAAATTAAATAAGTAAATAAATAAATAAAATAAATAAACAATGGACAGAGAGTAAGAAAGGAAAATACAAAATACAAAAAAATAGAAAACAATTATAAGAACTTGGTATTGTATTTGGTCAATGGTTATTGCGTGGTTATTGTTAATTTTTTGTTTGTTTAGACTATGATTTGCCAGAAGATCTCTTGGTACACCTTAGTCTTGACGGCAAAGATGACAGCGATAAGTTGATGTAAGTTATATTAATACCTTTTGATACTGACTTGGGCAAATTTTCTCATGTAAAAAGAATTTTCCTTTTTTAGGTTTTCTCTTATACGTTCGTGATAATCCTTGTTGGTATGCTTAACCTCCATGTTTACCCCTTTTCATTTCTAGAAGTAGCCAGAGTCCGGACAAATTCGACAAAATTTTTAAACTTTGTTATGTAAAATGCTGAAAAACAAATATTACCAAGTGAAAGACAAGTTCTGTTGAAGAGGTTTCATTCGAATGGTAACCCCATACATTTCATCTGCAGACCCAAACGTTTGCACCACCTTATTGTAAGACTATATCTTTCACCCTGGGAATGAAAAGTGCCATTCGTATATTTTCAATCATCTTAAAAGAAATTATGCCTTCCCCATATGGGATCGAAACCAATTTTTCACCACTTTATTGTAGTCTTAGGTTGAAGTTTGACATGATCTAGGTTAAAAAATAGATTTTGGTGGATATTACCATGAAAACGATATCCGAAAATTCGAAATCAAGATCTTAGACGAGAATGTTGTAGCCTGTGAACGGCAGACGTTTCTCCTCGCTCTTCGCAGCTGAGGGACGTTTCGCGAAACGTTCCTCGGCGGCGATGAGCGAGGAGAAACGCCTGCCTTTCGCAGGCTAAGAATGTTGTTTAGCGAATTCAATCTGCATGGATGAAAATTGAATTTAAAAGTGGTATTCCAATAATACTTTATAGAAACAACTAAAACGGGTACTTTGAAATCACATTTAACTCTTGTATGACTAATGTAATGGTACTTTGCCTTACTTTTAGCCTGAAATACAGCGCTAGTTTCTTGGAAGGCCGTCTTGATGGACACAACTCGCTTTACTTGGATGAAACTCGAGCTTATGCGACAGCTGACAATATTACCCTCGGTTCTTCCTTCACCATTGCCTGCTGGATAGAACTAGTTCCTTCTGACCCACACCATAGGGGAATAGTTCAAAATGATCTACAGATTCCTGGATTTATTTTCGGCGTTAATACTAACAACCAGTTGCAGTTAGCTTATTGGGTTTCGAACGCGTTGTATATTTATACCGCGGGTAAAGTCGTAGAAAGACAATGGGTCCACGTGGCTGTGTCGTTTGTCCGAAACACGGAACTTTTCTTTTTTATCAATGGATTTAAAATCTCCCCCACGGGGAATAGCAGTTATCCTTGGGAAAACAAAACGGGGTTGTTAGAAATTGGTAGGTACTACGACCCTGATCAAAACAAGCATTTTTACTTTCACGGATATCTCAGCGATCTGTTTATATTTGGAAGGAGTCTGGGTGCCGAGGATATCGGAAAACTTATGGGTAAGAACAAATGTCGTCGTCATCTTTGTTGTCTTCGTTTTTGTTCCTTTGTTTTTACACAGGTGGCCCAAGCTCGAAATATGAGCATCGGCGAACATCGGCATTGTTGCGTAACATTCAAAATATAAGGATTTATATGGGAAAAAAACCTATCGTTTCTGTAACCTACGAAAATGAAAGGATTTCAACAAAAAAATGCTTACCTTACTTAAAATGTGTGTTGCGTCTCTCTTGTGTGGTCCACGGGCCGATTTATGGCCGTTTTATGGGATATTATGTGAACGGTTTTCTCTCTATATAAAGGTTTACAAAGGTTGGGCACTCCAGCGAAGCGGCCCGACTGATCCACCGAAGGAAAAAGTTGGCGCGAATTTACGGCCGTTTTCCGTCGGTGGATCAGTCGGGCGGCTTCGCTGGAGTGCCCAACCTTGGTAAACCTTTGTATAGAGAGAAAACCGTTTACATAAAAACCCATAAAACGGCCATAAATCGGCCCGTGGACCACACAGGAGAGACGCAACACACATTTTAAGGAAGGTAAACTGTTTTTTTTTATTGAAATCCTTTCATTTTCGTAGGTTACCGAAACGATAGGTTTTTATCCCATACAAATCCTTATATTTCGAATGTTACGCAACAATGCCGATCGATGTTCGCCTATGCTCATATTTCGAACTTGGGCTACCTGTGGTTTTTGTTGACTATTAACCTATGTAAACGGCGAAAACCAGATAATTTTGATGCCTTTAAATGCGATCTTAAAGAAATCCAAGAAAACTCTCTGTAAAACGCTTTCAGAGTTCCATCAACTTTTAGATATATCAATGTGTCATCTTGTTAGTACAAAAACTCTTATTTTTTTCTGATGCTTCAGTCTATACCGTACAACAGTGTAACATTCACTGTCCTTTTATGGATCCCTAAAAAACTCTTCTTTTTTTCTCCTGTTAATTCGTTGTTGTTGATTTAATGTCTTAGGCCGGTCGCCATCTTGTACCTACACGGATTGGACTTGGTCTCGTGTATCACCCCTAGAAACGCCAACAAATAAGTACCGAGAAATGTCATGCCGGGGGATTGGTCAGTGTACACAAACGACTCCCTGGCTACCAGGTATTGTTGAAATGTTTTCTCGAAAAAATAAATAAATAAATCTCTAAACCAATCTGCGATGGTAAGAAATCCTCAAAAAGACTCTTTCTGGTGTTTGATGTTTTTTAGAAAATATAATCGACAAAATGGAAGAATGAATTTATATTCATTTGCGCCCGTCTGATTGCCGTAGCAGCTCGCGGCTTTAGCCAAAAAATCCAAATTATCAGACTTGATAAATATTTATGAATCGCTTCTGTGATTTTTGGATATTGAATACTGATTACCAAGGTACGTTTATCGCACTAAACGGTTTTTCAACGATAACAGGTACAACGAACTAAAAGTTAAAAGCTGGGATTTTCTCTCCCACTTCCAGGTGTTTGGATATCAGATGAAATACTGTGTCATGTTTGATAAAAAGTGTGGCTGAAGCCTGTTGGCGACACAAACACAAGCGCACAAAAAAGAACGTCAAAAGAGTATTAATTTTAATAACCAAAACAAAATCTTTGCACGCTCAGCTCAATTTTTGCACATTTCTCTGCTGTCACTGCACGAGTACGACGTGAAAACGCCTAATTTCACGCTCTATAGAGGGTAGAACTAGCCACGACGAAGTTCATTTTTCTTTCTGAACTTGGATATGGTTCTTAGGAATTCAACCCCGGGAGAGGTGGCCCAAATTTGACAAAGTTAGTGAGTTGGAATAATCCCGCCGAAGATTGAAAGAACGCGAATTCACCTCTTCAGGGACGTTTTCGCCGCCGGTTCCGTCCTCGGATCTTAAAGTCCCTAAAACTCTTGTGCATGCCCTCGTGCTTGCGTTTTGCTTGCTTTGCTGGTGAAAAACAAGCTTTATTGCTCCAAAGCGCTTCTACGAAATATAAGTTCTGAAAAGTAGGAAAAAAACTGTCCAAGGAAATGCAATCTGAAGTGCACTTCCTCAAAATACAATCCCCTGAGTACCTCTTTGAAATGTAACGATGCGTATTTAGTCATTAGGGAGCTTTAGCAAAGACGACGGTGACGGTGACGGCAACGAGAATGTCAAAAAAGCAATAGGTTTGTTAAGCAAAACAACAAGTTTGCACGTGCATCACGCTTCTTTGTACATTTCTTTGCCGTCACTGCACGACTACGACGTGAAAATGCTTAATTTCACGTTTATGGACGACGTAAACAAGGGAAGACGAAATTTTCTCTCTTTCCAAATTGAGTGCGGTCCACAAGAAATCAACTCCAGAGAAATTCGCCCGCATTTGACATTTTCGGCGCATTGGAATAAACGCTACAAAGTTCGAAGAAACACAAATTCATTTTAAAAGTGGCTTTTTCGCTGCTGTCGCCGTCGTCGATGCTAAAGCTCCCTATTTTCTTCCAAGGTGACTGCAGGGAATTGCTTTTAACTGGAAACAGAGCTAGTGGTGTCTACACAATAAATCCTCTAAACGAGGTAGAGTTTCAAGTGTTCTGCGATCACGACACGCATGGCGGAGGTTGGACAGTGATCCAGAGAAGAGGAGGAAACGATGTCACAAATTTTAAGAAGAGTTGGAGTGAATATAAAGCAGGTACATTTTTGTTGTATGGCCTAACAGTGCGCGCTCTTATTGGTTGAATCGAGTTCATATGACAATTAACAGAAAGTTTTCTGAGCGGGCAATATTGCAAAATGTATGACCTAAGAGAGTAAACGTGCAATGTCACTCACGAATTGTAACCGCTCTCTTAGTTTTACTTTCATAAAGTTGTCTTCAAACCTCTTACTTTTTCCCCACCTTGGATCTCCATGTCTCCTTCGGCTCCTTCTCGGAAAACATTGAAAACAACCCCCGTATTTTCTGGGCACATGCCATATGAACCTGACTTAATGTTCTTGGATACCTTGAGTGTCCTCAGTTGTAAAGCATCTCATCAAGTAACCAGATGGTTCCTGAATCACATGCGTCACTGACTGGACAAACGCCATTTTCTTATATTCACGAGGCTTGTCATTCACCATTACATTTGTAGAAGAAAAGTGAAGCATAAATAGGGGTACTGTAAGTAATTTGATATAAGGAGACGAATCGCACGTAGTCGCCTCCCACTTTTGGAGGCCGGTGTTGGAGAAAAAAAGAGCGAGCGCTTCGCCATCCCCCCAACTCCCCCCCCCCCCCCCCTGCCCCTTCTTAAACTCCGGGTAGAGGGCCCGCTCTCGGGCAAATAGTTTGGTAACATTGCGCAGGTGATTAGAGGTTTAGACAAAACTGTTTGAGACAGTCAAAGCCAATTTTTCGGAGATCCTGGCTCGGTTAGGAAGATGCTACTGATCCCATTCATTGTTTGAACTTTATTCAAGACAGTTATCGTAGCGAGTTTATTGCATTTTGTAAAACCAGTTTTTGTTTTTGATGGTTTCGTCGTTCTCTCAGGTTTTGGCGAAGTAAACAACCAGTCAGAGATGTGGCTAGGTAATGACAATATCTACGCCTTGACAAGCAAGAACACAGAACTCTTGATTCAACTAGAAGCCTCTGATGGAAGCAAAGGCTATGCTATTTACTGTAACTTCCATGTCGCAGACGAAGATGCTTTTTACAAGCTGTCGCTGGGAGAGTTTTCCGGAAATATTCCAAACAGTTTCGATTTGCATAACGGTTCTAGTTTTGCAACTTCAGATAAAGACAGTTGCGTACTATTGCAAAATGGTGGGTGGTGGTTTACGACGCCATGTGGTGAGAACGCTTCGCTTAACAGTGCCTCAATAAAGTGGGTTGGCTTTCCTTCGCAACTATCGCAGAGTATCGTCAAGACTGAAATGAAAATAAGAAGAACAGTTGGTAAGAGAAATCCCAGAGACGTTTAAGAGATCTCTAACTTCAGGAGTGTGATCAAAATCCTTTGGAGTGAACACTCGAATGAAAGCTCTACTTTTGAGTCTGTGGGTGAAATCCTATGGTATGACCATTCAAACGAAAGCTATTTAGCAGTGCTTTCTGTGATACTGTTTATTGTGCTGTACAAGGTGGTTCTAACTTTTGAGTCTGTGGATGAAATCCTATGATGTGACCATTCAACTGAAAGCTACTCACTGAGAGCAGTACTTTCCAGACTTTCCAGTGTTACTGTTGTTTATGCTGCACAAGATGGTTCTAACTTTTGGAACTGTAATGTGTTCTCATTTTAATAAAAGCTTCTTTAAACTAAAAAGCACTAATTTTCCCAGGGTACTGTTGGACAGACAGCGTCAGCGTCTGGAATTTGTAATCGTAAGGACGAGGGCTCGAGTTCTACTCTGTCTGCCGTTTCTGTCTCTCCGTCTGGCTCCCTCTTGCCAGTTTATCCTGTTATTTTCTCTGTCTGTGTATTTTCTGCTTTAAGAAATTTTAGTAAGGTGCCTGTAGACTAGCTAAAGAAGCTAAGTTCACTTCTAACAGAAATCAAGATTTACTTTTACTAATTGATATCGTCACATCTGCCCGTTTTTCATCAGGTTTTTCCGGCGACTTTGACCTAAAGTTTCCACCACGTTCGACTGGTTATGTGTACTGGGAAAACATCTTAACTGACTTCGCTGCTTTCTCCGTGTGTCTCTGGCTTAGATTTCAACTGCCATCACATGGAAACGGGATGAGCTTTCTTCGATACATTGCTGCAAACGGACATTTCTTCAGCATACACTACGATAGCAATGCAGTGGAGCTGCAGCTTGTTCAACCTGGGTAATCATGAACTTTCTGTAATGTCAATTTTGTTAGTAATTTATAGTCCCCTCCCTTACACAAGTAGAAAACAAAACAGAATTTCACATCATTATGCAATTTATCCACTCAGTCACACCAGATCACGACCGCTTTTGGACAGGTCTGACATCCACAAGGTTGCTACGATGCCACCTGGGTTGAAATAAGAATTACGTTTTTAACGTACCACCTTGATTTCTTTGCTATTTTTTACAGTTCTTTCGAGTATTGGAAAGGGATCCTAGTTTTGTTTTATATTACATATTCCGACATTTTTCTATTCAATTTTTGTAGTAGTTTGTTAAACTGATCAATTAGGGCGGACTTCCTTAACCAGTCAAAGCAAAACCCGAACTAGTGAACTTCGAAATGCCGGCAAAGTGCGCCCTGACCACTCTTGTGAGATGTTAATCTTAAGGGTGCAAACGGGCCATCAATGTTGGGAGTTAATGCGGTCATGTTAGCAGTGGTGTGCAAACGAATGCAACAACTCATAAAAATGTTGGAACCTGCAGTGCATCGTGGGAAGGATACAACCCATAAGACCTTGGAGACCATGTGTAATGCACGTGCATAACAATGTTTGGAGAGCTGTACAAACGGATGCAACATTGTTGCGCTACGCCTCGGCGATCACGCAACCAATAAAATGTTGGGAGTTGTTGGTTCAAAAGTTTGACCGGTTTCAAACTTTACCCAGCAACTTCCAACAACATGCAACAGGGTGTGCAAACAGACGCATCATGTAACATCCAGCAATGTTGGGAGTTGTTGGGCGACATTGTTGCGTCCGTTCGCACGGGGCTTAATAAGTAAATCGCTCTGTCCATTTTTAGTAATGCGGCGCATGCGTTCAACGCTAATGATGCACTGGGTTTCGACCACTGGTACCATATGTGTGTTACCTGGACACAGAACGACGTTATTCAAGGAGGAGCTACCAGTATTTACGTCGATGGTAGTAATATCGCAAATCAACAGGCATTTGCTACGGGGTTTACTTTCCAAGGTGGAGGGACAATATGGGTTGGTAATGTCGAAGGATTAAACAATCAGTTTGAGGGGCAAATCACTTCCATGAGTATGTGGGACAAAGTTATAACAACTGCTTCAATTCAAAGTCTCGCGAGTGGATACCAAACGGAAGCGGGTAACGTTCTTCACTGGAGTTTGTTCGCTGCTATGGCTCATGGTAATGTGCAACTGTCGGCATATTCATCTGTCTCTCCAAAAGGTACAGAATATGAATTTTAGTGCCTCTTTAAAGGAAATTTATCTATCAATCCGTCCGTCCACACGTCTTGCCACCTGTCCATAACGGCTTGGAAACTAAAATTTGATAGCATTTTGCTTTGAATGAGGGTATGGGCATGATTTTCAGTTGAACATGCCTAGCGAGCGTAAAAATTGCATTCAGTCTGAGGATTAATGAGAGAGGGAAAATTTTATATATTTAGGCATGACAAAATTCAAGGGAACATTGGTACTTAGAAATTACATGTCATAGGCATGGAAAAAATGGGTTCATGCCCTCGCAGCCCAAAATTGACTTAGCTAAACTTAGGTCCCAGATCTCTCGCCGGGTTGATAATTCATTCCCAGTTTTTGCTCGTCTTGTTTGGCATGCCGGGCATGCAGATCGTGCAGCCAGTTGGGTTTGCCATGCTCGGCATGCCGGGTATGAAATTGGCATGCCCAGCGTGACTGATTTTAATGTTCGCTCCAGCATCATATCCTGAGAATAACATAATCGGCCAAATATATCTTAGGGAGCTTGAAGTTACAGGTTTCATGCCTGGCAATAAATGCAGATTATAACAAAAAAAGTTATGTTTGTCACAATGTATGTCACGGGATCGACTGGCAAAACTGAAGACAGAAGCCTGGATTTATAAATAAAAAGCACAACAAAACAACATTATTCATGCATAAAATAGAATACTTCACTTACAATTACAGATCAATTAATCCTTTTATTTCAAAGCGATACTGACATTTCTGGGTCCAGATTTAAATTTGAGCGCGGAAAAGCGTTTTAAACAATAAGATAACAAATCTTCTCCGTCAGTATAAACTTTATATCCATGCTTAAGTTCTATCGTGTCGGAATGTTTCTCGGTCAACAGCATTTAAAGACTGGTGAAAATTAAGCTTACCAGGACGTTCAAGTCAGTACGAGAGTACGACGTTAATACTGCAAAGACGTTCTGATTTGGTGAGTTTGGACTGCCTTCTCAGAGAGATTTTGCTTAGGTTTTCAGTGCGCTTCTTGTCGGCTATACGAATTTTGCAAACTGTTTTACTCCTTGCTGACGATAGTCCTTTCAGCAACGTCATCTGCTCCATCCGAAGATACCCCGAGCTCGCACGAAATCGGCCGAATTTCCGCAGAAGTGTTTTCGGATGACGATGAATTTAGTTTGTCGTAGCGTGGCAGTGGTGGCGTCACGATGTCGTCATGTCTCTTCGCACTTGTTTGTCTTTTTTTTTTTCCTGCGGTGCATGGTTGAGATGTTGGTGAATGCTGGACAAGAAATGGATTCTGCGAGAGACTGTAAGTACAAATTTAGTATTAATTTGGCAAAGAAAAAGCCTGAATATCGAACAAATCCCGTGAATTATCCTTTTGGCATTCAGTTTATCTTGCTGTTCAGCATGCCTAAGGACTCTCAGGCATAAGTGGTTTTCAACTCGTTCACTTCGGATTGTTTCTGTTTCTACGTCTTGTAATCTTCTTCTGCTGTTAAGAAGACTAGAGAAAACTTCAAAAATATAGAAACCAATCACTTTTGGAGACAAAATAAAATATCCGTAAATCAAATGCCAAAATCAGATTTGGATTTCGCTTTAAAATAAATGAACATGCTGCAGGTGCCAATGCAAAGTTGTAAACAACTCAATAAGCAGTCTGTGAATGTGCGTTTAGGTCCACAAAACTAATTTTTCTTTTGGATGTCTTATCCAACCAACCTCTTATGCCTTACATTGCTTGTCTACGAGTGTACTACAAAATGCTTTACTACAGTAAGCCTTTGAGAGGCGATTCTGGTAAATTTATAGGACGCTAAAATACAAAAAATTCTAAGCTTAAATAACCTGGCTGGGTCCGATTTCTGAATTACAAAATGTTCACGTTTGCCGGCTCTTCTTTAAATAAACATAGTTTTTGAAATGACTTTGTACTATTTTAACCCGAAAATTATGATTGGGTTATTATAAAACTTTTAAAACGGACGAAAACTAAGCTAATAAACATGTTCAACGTAAAAAACTAAGATTTAGTCGCTTTTTCAACTTGGCTACCTTTACGCAAAAACAAAAGCAAGCAATGAGGCTTTTATTCGACATATTTTCTGAGAATTTTATCTGATCAATTTAATGTCTCTAGCATTATTTTCGTATAGGAATTTTCCTAATTATTTGAGCTTTTAATTTAATAATTTTGATACTTTATAAACTTCTCATTTGATAGCTTCACTTTTTTTATACACCGATTGAGAAACAAATTCGCTCTCGTTAAATCCTATTTTATGACCTATTTATTAGAACTCTAGGTAACATGCAAAACTATGTAACAGGACAGGCTTTAACCTTTAGTCCTAATGTATTTTTTCTTCACAACCCCCAGTAATCAGTTGACGGGCCATGAGAGAATATCGCCACAAAGATGCGAAAAAGTTTTCGATGAGTTTCCTTTACATATTCCTGCTTTATATGGGTCTACACCTTACCTGCTTAAAAATGAAACTGTTGTTCGAGTGTCAGTCAAACTCGGGATAATCTTGACTTGCAAACCCAAATGCAAAGGTTTATTTCGCAATAGAAGAGCGTGTAAACATCATCGAACAACGCAATGTAAATTGGCTAATGTGAAACCACGTTTTTTCACTTTATTTACCATGCATTTATTAGCTCAATTGCACACTCTTGTGAAATTAGCATCAGACAATTAGTTGCGACCTTTAACAGACTCAACAAGCCAGTATGAAAATATGTTAAGAGAAGCTGAGCTCTACACGTTCTATTTCATTTTGTCTTATTGCCCTTGCATGTGTTAACATTCCATTTCTTTTTTGTTACAGGTAACTTCCAGACATGACGAGGAGATCATTACTTTTCTAGAGAGCAATTCTTTGATACTGTCAGTTATTACTGACTTATTTTGAGTTAAAAACAAAGAACACAGACTCTGGTAATGACACATAAACTATAATCCCTGGCAAGCCTACAAAACAAGAAAGAGGAACTCAGACTCCTTATCAAAATATGAAACAAGACAAAAACAGCTTTTCTAACGTAGGGAAAATTGCGTTAGAGAGATTTGTAATTGCAACGTTATATTCAAGCACATTGCATTGTCGAACATCATAATTTACTGAAAAATGGACAGTGATTTTGGAGCTTAGCGCAGTTTGTAATGTAATGAACGTTGAAAGATATCCTATAACCTTGTATTTTTAAAAGCTTTCATGGAACATAGATGCATTTTATTATGCAATGAAAATAGTCTCTGTCTCTATTTTTAATGATTTCACTCAATTTCATTTTATTCGCAATGTGAAATGGGAATCCTATTTAAGACTCATTAAAAGGGGTGAGGCCGTTTTTACAATCCCCCAACAGGTCATCTCCACGATGACGCTGTTTTATTACTACGGCAGAATCCCTCAGGGTTTTACTTTCTTGTGAAAATTAGAGCTTTTGTTATTTAAACTTCGCTGGGACAACCAAATCTATAAAAATGAGAGGAATAGCAATGACTTCATCGTGTAAATGACCTATAAACCGTACATCAAACGATAAGCACTGTGATCTGTTTAGTTTTTTTTTTTTAGCCAGGCTTAAAATATCTGTAGATTCAAGGAATTATAACCTGTGCGTTGAGAGCATGCCAGAGACCGATTTTGGCATGCCCGGCATGACCCAGATTATGGCACGCCCGGCAAGCCAGAGAATTTGGCATGCCGGGCATGCCAGGAAATTTGGCATGCCCGGCATGCCGGAGATTTTGCTGGGTATGAATTACTTATTACTAGAACCTAAGCTTCTCGCGGCCTGGGTGAGAAGGTCACGGAACCTCAAATTATGCTTACAGGGCATGCGAAATTCTGTTGCATGCCAATTTCAATGCAAAACCACTCTGGGGCCACCCCCTCTATTACCAGTGAGCAAATCATTGACGATAGGCATGGGAAAAATCCTTGCATGCTAACCAACGTTGAAAACGTCGCAGAAATGTCCTCAATTGCTGAGTCATGCCCTAGGGGAGGCTTTAAAATACAGAATTTCCTGACATGAATGAGGGAATTTTCCGTAAACAGCATGTGATCATGCCGGCTAGGACGTATTGCCTCCGTATTGCCCCTTTTTACAGCTAGCTAGGCTCATTTTTAGGTTCAATGGCCTGAAATGACGAAAAATTCATGCCCTAAATGTAAAAAGTCCAAAAACGTCCTCGAAATTTTAGTTTCCAAGCAGTTCCATCCATCCATCAATCCATTCATCTACCCATTTTTCCATCCATCCATCCATCCATCCATCCATCCATCCATCCATCCATCCATCCATCCATCCATCCATCCATCCATCCATCCATCCACCCACCCAACAACGCATTCTTCCTTCCTTACTTCCATCCATCCATCCATCATTTCTTCCAGATGTTTCCTACATTATACTCCAAAGACTACAGCACATTATACTTCTTGCGTGCAAACTATTAGCCTTTCCCTGAGTCAGTACCATTTCCTGAACTGAAAGAAAAAGCAGAGGTTTGGCTTACCAATTTCTTTTCCAGGCAAGCATACGTTACTTTCCTTTCAGTAATGCGTCATTCTACGGATTTTTCCTTTACGTTTTAGAAAAATACCACTGGACGTTTGACGGATCATCCACAACGGAAAGTTTAGACAACCTGAACCAAAAAATGGCCATCTTAACGGGGGCGAGAATTGCTGATATCCGACCATCTCTTGTAATGGAGGAAGAAGAAGAAGGGAACTTTGTAACTGATTTCACTTCTTCTGAGCTCAGCGGTGAAAAAGGAGTCACTGTCTCGTTTTCCATGAAGCAAGCTGGTAATGCCTTTCAAGTTGATAAATGATTAAAAATTCAGAGACAAGGGTTACTGCGCTTTTCACAAACTTGCGAATTCTGAAGTTCAAAAGACACCTTCACAATTGCGTTTTTCGCTGCCGTCAATCATCTTAACGGACCTCTTAGGAAACAAAACTTTACTTTAACGGGTTCAAAAGGTCATGGTTTGTGATTTGTGATTGGTGGATTTCGATCCATTTCGTATGTTTGTGTGTTTCAAGGTTCGTTGCTTGTGATCGTAATTATGATTGACGGCAGCGAAAAACGTAATTGTGAAGGCGGCTTTTTAACTTTAGAGTTCGCATGTTTGTGAAAAGCGCAGTAATGATGCGTGCTTGGATATCTGATTAAAAATGCGTGTTGTTGACGATAGTAACTTACTTTTTCCGTTTTTTGCCGGAAAGGTGATTCTAAATCTTCCTCATGATGGTGCTAGGTAATGGTGATGTGAAGAAGAATGATGATGATGATGAAGATGATGATGGTGGTGGTGGTGGTAAGGGTGATGGTGATGATGATGATGATGATGATGATGATGAAGGTTGTGGTGATGTTGGTGTTAATTACATCAGTGAGGATAATAACCATTTCTAATTATTGTAACGTGTATCATCTTTTAATTTTTACCTACGAGCCATGACCTCTGACATACTTCAGGATGATTTTGCAAGCATAGAATTTCTGCGCACGGCATTTCCATTTTTCATCCGAGAAAGAGCAAATTGGAAACGATGCTACTTCGCCCAGCAATCATCCTGGAGAACGGAAGAGTTCCACTCCAGTTGTGACTACAAAGGTCCTTCTTTGACCATAGTTCAAGTTGGAAAATACGTGTTTGGAGGGTTTGTGGAGCAGAGTTGGGGTGGTAAGTTTCCGTAGGACTTCCCTTCTGCAGTACTTTGCTTAACCTGCTGCTTGTTTAAGGACAGGTCTTATACTGTATTCTGTAACCTTTCAGGTCAAACCCCATCATATTTACTCATTTTTATGCCGTTGTAAATTATCCGAACCCTTTTTTGTTCAATTTTTAATAATGCCGATGTGTTAAGATTGAGCGGTCCTATTCTAGTACCTGACTGTTGAAAACGCAACCCCACTGTAGTCAATACCAGAGGCACATCCCTAATAGCCTATTATAAGCAAACAGACCAACTAACAAAGTTGGGAAAAGTATGCTTTTGTAAAGGATTTTTAAAAGATTTAAATTAGATCTAGAACAATAGATTAAAGACTGTCTTTTCTTACTTTATGTTCTACTAGGATTACCAGCGGACATTGGAAACCAGCATGAAGGATTTCTTTTTAGCTTGTTTAGCCCGGCGAGCGAGTCACCACGCCTTTTCCCTGTGCAGCACAACAAGACGTCCGCAAGAACAGATCCAACGTTAGGCCCTAGCTTTGGACAGCGGGACCTCGAGCTCTTTCAAGATGCCTCTGGCAGACTTAAGGGTTTTAGTAATTTGGGAGCCTCATTTAATCTTTCGAATATTTCTTGGTCCCCCTCCAAAGCTCGAGATTTTTTCACTGGATCTCCTCATTTTTACCCGGACGAGGTTGAAGTGTTCTATTACCAAGGTGAGTGTACACTATCTCCGGCTATGATATTTAGGGATACCAGTCCGCCCCCCACCCCCCCCGCGCGTCACGTTGGAAAAGAATGGACTCTTACCTGATCGATATTCTTATTAATTGTACCAAACCTCGTAAAGTAGTTTCACTGTCAAGACAACTTTACAGTAAACCACCGCCTAATAAGAACCTAGTTTTTTTGAAGTCTGACGAAATAGGTCCTTGTATTTTGGGCTACGTATTAGCGATTTAGACTAAGTAGGTTCCATATTAGGTTCGTAATTGTTATGAAGAAGCTAATAGATTGTTGATTACCAGAAAAATAAATAAATTTTTTCTTTATTCACAATTGTATTATATCCCCAACAAAATTGATTACCGAATTTATATACAGTTTAGTACAGTATGTTATTATTATACTTAAAGTTATAATTCAAAGTTACACTCCTTTGTTAAAGTGTTAATGATAATAAGTTTAACTGTAACCCACATATAAGAACCTGCTTGATCTTGCTTTGCTAAACAGGTTCTTGTATTTTGGGATATTAAAGTGGCAAATTTCCGCCACGAGGTTCTTAATCTTCAGTTTCTTATTAGCGGGTGTTTACTGTATTTCCTTAAAAGAGTAGCATGTGGTCAAGGAGATTTTCCAAGTACCTCGCAAAGTTAACTTTTGATGATTCAATTAACAATACAAGGTTATTTGTGCCCGTGGACTCAAATCGCCCAATAAGCGCAACTAAATCAAGAGATATTGTGTAAATGACAGAGATCAATATTTAACTCGTGGCCTATATTGGTTCGAGTAATAATTATAACTGTGATTTAATCATTTATGTTATATCCCTCAGTTACTCTTTTGTACGGCTCACTAAATTTAAACGCTTTCTTTTCCGCCCGCCCGATTACGTTCAGAGAGATAATAGATTAATATCTTACTAACTTCGTTGTCTCAATCCTTAAAGTAGGTTATGGATCCTTGTCTTTCCCGTTGATTTATAGCCCAAACGTGCCAGATAAAGTTTAGTAAGAGGTATAAGGTAATTGTTTTCGTTTTTGTTTGTTTGTTTATTTTTTTTTTCACACAGTGCCTCACAAACCTGTAGGACTTGAGAACGGCGCCATAACTGACGTCCAGTTGAGCAGTTCAACCACTTTAAATGGTAATATTTTTGCACACCACGCGAGGCTGAAAGCCGCATCATTTTGGTGTTCCGAGGTTGGAGACCCTAATTCATGGCTACAAGTGTTATTGGGAAAACAATACACATTGACGCACGTTGCTATCCAACAAACGTTTGATGGGGACAGCGCCAGTTTTAACGTAGAAAGTTTGACAGTAAGATACGAAAAAACTGAGGCTGGAGAAAACTGGATAACATACAGCAAGGTCGTGAATGGAATGTCATTTTCGAAGGTATTATAGAACAGTGTAAGATTCTGGGAAACTACCCAACCACCTACTCGTCCCCTGTCCCAAAACTTTGCCCTAAGTGAGAAAGCAGTTAGGGTAACGTAAATGTGACTATCTAGATCTATCTATTTGTTGTTTTGTGTTTTCATTCATTTCTAAATTCATTTTTGTCATTTCATAGTGTTTTACCATACCATATTGTGCTTCTTAAAGTAATAAATAAGTAAAAGTAGAAAGTCAACGTTTTTTTTTTTTTTTTTCATATTTTGAACTTACGCGGAAATTATGAATCTCCCTTTTAAGTAGTAGTGGAAAATAATTGAATGGGCTCCTTGTTTCGTTGGACTTAAGACGCTTGAAACATACAGGCATTGGATCAATTTAGGTCTCTGGGAAACGGCTACCTACCCCTCCCCTAAGCCAACATTTTGCCCTAAGCGAGAAGTAAGTGATAATGTTGACTTAGGGGAGGGGTAGGTGGGCAATTTCTCACGGAAACCTAAATAGATCCAATGCTGGAGACGAACATTCTTGGCGGAATTTATATCTGTAAAACAACAACAACAAACTTTATTGGCTAAGAAATACAACAACGCAATACTTGTAAGCCCACAGGTAGCTTCACGATATTATTTATTCAGGTTATGATATGAAACTACAAAGCTTCCACTGAGGGACGGCGCCGTCCTTATCCGAAAAGGCTAGAGCCGGCCTGTCCCGGGATACCCGACCGTTTCCGCTTCACAGCACAGACGCGCTATAGAAGAAGCCTTAAATCACCATCACCTTTATCAACCTACTGCCGTTTCAGACAACTTCACTCCGCCAGGCCATTCAATCAGGGACATATAACTCATTCCCTTAGAACTTAATTCACACAGGGATGGTATCCGTAAAGTCCGCGAAGGATTTTTTGTTTCAAAGGCAATGAACAGACGAGACGAAACTTAACCTACTTTTATTTTTATAGTATATATATAAGTTTCCGTCTATTGTCTTTCACCACCAATCGCATTTTCTTTTTAATTTTGTATTATTTTAACATTGTAACCGTTTATTCTATGCTCATTTAGCTTTTCTAGCCCCTGATAAATAGTAGTTTTGCCTAACCGAAATATTCGGAAAAATTACCCGCCCTTCAGCCTTGCCTTCAATTTTGAGTGTTGTTTCCCTCCAGTCTCCACATCTATTTGAGGCAACCAGGCGGCGTCTAAGTCTCATTCCTTTCGTCCCCAGACTGCCTTTGTCAACGACACGGCGGCAGTGGCAATTTTAACCGAAATGCGTCGCATCTACTGAATGTTCCTTTTTTTTTTCAGATTGTTCGCTTTAATCGTCAGAATATCGATGAAAACGGGGATATACTGACAGAAGCATTCTTCCCTCCTTTTGAAGCTGTTAAGGTTCGTCTTGAAGTTGGCCTCGGAGTAAAATGTATGAAAACGGAATTATATGTTTATGATGCAGGTTTGTTTCCAGTTACTTGTTTTCTATCTAGATTTTATCCCCGGCATTCATTCTTGCCTTCTCTCGTTCGTTCGTAAGTTCGTTCGTGTGTTCGTGTGTTCGTGCTTGACTTCGTTCGTTCGTTTGTTCATTCATTCATTCATTCATATATTTTTTAAAATTGAGTTCATTTATAGTTAAGAATTGATACTACGTAACACTACATTACGCAACACCAAATAACTCAACGATGAATGCTAACGAAAGGGAACTAAGGCAGGTAGGCTGCCCATGTAGAAGCGAAAAACCACGTGGCAATCATTGTGTTAACCGTTTTAATAAGTTAGTTTAGTGCAGGTGATTTTTCTCGGGTGGAGAGACGGTAAGAGTTTGAAATTGCTTGCCTGTGATATTTTGTGTATACGCTTTCAACCTGTATAGTCCCGTCTCTCTCTTCACCGCGAGCACGGGATCGTATGCTTCACTCGCTGTCTCCTAAGAAAGCTAATAGACTGCTATAAAGTTAAGACTAAATTGGTCATTGGAGAGGTGTTGGGTGGGGGGGGGGGGGGGAGGGGGAGGCAGCACAACGTTAAGTATACTAGACTTGTTGATTAATAACGTAAGGTATGGCAAAAGATAATTTAATGTTTCCCCGACGAAATTTCCTGTCACTGAGATTGGCGATCTTACTAAGTGGCTTACGAGATTCAAATATGACAAGTTTCCTGTCTTCCCTAATGCCAGTATCAGCGTTATCGAAGCGCATTGGCTTATAAACGCTCGACCGTTTTCTTAGAACTCATAAGCGGGACCATTGGTAGATGTTCATTATTATACTGATGAACGTAATTTTTCTCGAATTATATTATTCAAATATTTGGTGTTTGATCTACCCTTCACTCTAACCACCACCATGTGCGTTTCAGCTATAGTCGTGTCCCACACCTTTATAAAGTGTTAAAAAGAAGTTTCTTTACAAGGCGGACATGGTATAAAGGTGTTCTTTTTTCTTTTACAGAGAGGTACTGTATAATTTTCCACAATAAACAAGTTCAATTTGTTTCTCTTAGGTTGTTCGCAAGCTTACGGGGTTGGAGATGATACCATTCCTGATGAACGTCTCTCCGCTTACGCGTTAATTGATCCTGATGCAAGCGAATATAACTGGCCCCCCCTTGGGCGCCTCGACCAAACTTCATCATCGCGTGCTTGGGGTCCTTATAAACATCCCCAATATGGATTCGATGGAAATTGGTTTCAGGTAGATAACTTAAGCATATCTCTTGCATACGGTCTACTCTCTTTGTAGGAAGGCCATCAGTGGTAAGCTGGTCTCAGACTAGCCTGAGAAAACAGCCGACATTTTGCGACTCCACCACTTGTTTCTCCGCGTAATGACGTCTGAGGAACGAGCGCAGAAATTCCATACTGATGACGTGTCACTACCCCAACCTGGGCGGTGTTTCCGATTGACTGATGCAAATTTCCCTTGCAGCACCATCACCAATCAGAAGCACTGTTTTCTCTGGAGAGTCTCAACCGATTTTAACTATCTAACTGTAACTTAACTGTCTGTAAGATAGACATACCTCTAATGTGGACATCAGTATTAGGTGTCTTGCTCCCTTTGCCATTCCATTGCGAATTGTCTACTCTCTTCAGGTGTAAATCTCCTTCTCGTATTTGATATATTACTCCTTTTTTTAATATCTGATAAAACACTGCGTCTCGTGTTTCATATACAGTTGAACCTCAAATAAGTCTTTGCAGAAAAAATTATCGCTAAATCATTGTTAACAAAACTTCCAATGTTTCCATGGTGACGCTGTGAGTTTCTCTGAGATGACAGGATGTTTTGTAGGTGGATTTAGAGGAAGAAAAGGAGGTAACCTGTATCGCAACCCAAGGAAGGACGGCACCTGAACAGTATACCAAAGTATATGAAGTGTCATACAGCACGAATGGTCATGACTGGACGTTCTATAGGAACAGCCGTGGTGAAAAGGTAAACGACCTCAGAAATAAATAGGTTCATATGAAGTGCGCTTCCGCCCCCTAGGACTACAATACACAAGGGATCATGATACAGGGGCTTATTGGTCGGATTGGTGCACTTAGATCACATGATTCAAATCCTGCCTACTAATTGGGTATTCCCTGGGCAGCCCTTACCACTACTTGGGGCCCATGGTTATAACATATAGGGCAGAGCTTCCTTTATACTCCTTTTTACCACCGCACAACTGTGTCAAACGTTTCCTTGCAAGTTGAAATCAAAGGAAATTGAAAAACACCGCTTGGTTTCAGGCCTCAGGGGAATAACTCCCTATAATGACCTGCACCGTACGGGGAGGGGGAGGGGGGGGTGGGAGGGCTCCGCAAGAAGGGCATCCTTTTTGAGGTTTCAGGTGTATGAATGGGTAGAAGTTTCACAAGTTTAAGTATATGAAAGAGTACGGAAATTTTTCATTTCCATTTTTGATAAGGCTTTTGATTAAAGTACTACGAACAAAGGCGTCTTGTGGCTGAGGAAAATGACAAGAAACCTCCCTGTTTTATCGATTTATTCAAATTAAGAAGACGAACCAGTCACAGCAGTCAAAAAATGGTGCAGTATTCTTTTGTAATTATGTGAAATGGGTACCATTTATCAATGGAAGGTGTACAAAAAGAATACCTTTCCTGTCATAAATGGTGTATCAATGGGTGAAGGGTTGGGCCTCGGGGCAGAGCTTTTGTTGAGTGCCTCCCTTTTTTCGGGTGTAATTACCTGTATCTCCTAGTCTACGAGGAGCATTAGCTGGAGGCGATCCTTAAAATTTGCAATTGCAGTTATGTTGATTATATCACATGCATTTCTGTTTCAAATCACGTGACTGTTTTGTCTAGGGGTTATCTGCAAACTCTGACCCAGGAATGACCGTCACAAACTGGCTGCAACCACCAATCAGAGGAAGGTTTATTCGCGTTCATTTGATCGAATGTAACAATCACTGCAGGATTCGGTTAGAATTATATGGAAAACGCGATTCGTCAGGTACTGTTTGAATTAATAGAATCTTGGCTAGTCATCCTTTCGTACACTCCAGTATGTAATGAAAACACACAAAGAACACTGTGAAATGGCCTATAGTACAGTCGAAGCTTTCGTGAGCGACCACCTCGGAAAGTGGTCGCATGGTAAAGCAACAGAGGGAGTCTATTACGAGAGCTTCGTTTTGCTTGGTCATCTGTTTCACGTAGCTCAATGCAACCACAGCCTAAGCTTTTGAACCTTGCCACAATGTAGTATTAATTCTTCAGCTAATCTGGACTGTAAATCTTTGATGTAGATTTGTTTCCAAATGTACCCGGTTTATACTTCAAAATTCGCCGTGGTATGTACTACTTAATCGTTGCCAAGGACTCCATGGTTTGGGAAATACGTCATCCACTCATTCTTAACGAATGGTTCAACGCCGCCGTGACATGGAGGGCTGACGTCGGGCTCAAGTTTTATGTCAATGGCGACCTGGTGGCTTCTGACTCCAGTCCATCTCAGTTAAATGCATTGAATGATGGTCCATTCTTCACTGTGATTGAGTCAGAGAAATACTGCGGACATTGGGGAAAATCAGTTTCGATTGATGACGTTTCTGTTTGGAGCATGTCGTTGGACAAGGAGACGATTGATCGGAACTCAGAAGGTACAAGTTATTTCACACATGCTGCTACTTACAGAAAGTAGTCGCGATAATTAGCAATTATCCCTCGAGTTCGAATGGGCTCTGCTCTGAGTCAATAGCCCATGAGGGAGGGATTCGTGATTTTAAGGGCAAACGACTTTCACAAAATTTACATCGAAATTCCATAAAGCGTTTTTTACTCTCGTGGCCAACAGCCATACAAATTTAATGCACAAAAAAACGTGCATAAGAAAAGAGTTCAACTCCCACAGGATTTTCTTGGTGCACCAACACCGCCGTTTCATTTTTTTGGAACACCAAAAAAATTGTTTTGGAACACCAGTGTTTTCACATGACGTCACGGCAGCCATATTAGTGTCCCAAAACAATGAAACGGCGGCCATGTTGGTGTTCCAAACAAATCCTTTGGGAATTGAGTTCCTTTCTTATGCAAACGCTTTCTTTTCTTCCAATAAATTTGTATAGATGCTGTCCACGTGAGTGAAAACACTCTATATGGCCGCCGACGTTATCTGAAAATGCTCCGTAGTGTGTCTCATGCTAAAATTTGAAATGCGAATGGCCATTAATTTAGATCTGGATCTCGATTCATCATGTTACAGTTGCCCTTTTGTTTGTGTTTTGCAGTGTTTCTTACCTTTGACGATAACTCGAGGAACTGGACTTCATTTCTAGCGAATTCCAGTAACTGGCAATTAGCCCGCGGCTGCACTGTAATAGAGGGGACTAGGCTCTGTGATGATGGTCCTGGAGGAGGTACTCGTGATTACACTATATATTTCCAATCTAGAGGGATCCATATCCGCAGTCGTCCGGTCGTCTCAGGCGACTACAATCTCGCACGGACGATTAAGGATCACTTTACGTTTCTGGGAAACTGCCCACCTACCCCTCCCCTAAACCAAAATTAACACTTAGTTCTTCCTTAGGGCAAAATGTTGGCTTAGGGGAGGTGTGGGAAGAAATACCCTCTGAGGCATGTTTCTTTCGTGTCACACAATGTTTTGATCACAGCTATTAAAGTTATCACATTTTGTTTTTCTTCCAGGGCATGATATTTATGTTTCCTGGAAGTCGACGGAATATCGTGAGCACGCCGATCGACTTGTCATCCCTCTGAAAATATCTTCCTCATACACGTGTGTTAAATTTTATTATCGCATGTGGGGTGTGCATATTGGAAGGCTCAACGTCTATTTCAGAGACCTTCACGGACAAGACAGGATGTTGTGGAGGCTTTTTGGAGACCAGAATAGCACTTGGAAGGAGGCTCGTATCCCTGTTGAAATTACCGATCTGCATTACGAGGTAAACCCGTTTCTTCAAGGTGCAGTGTATGGGTGCGTGCATGTTGTGTTCCCAATTTTATCCATAGTTAAATTTTGGTATGATAACGAGTTTGTTGAAGAAAATTAAAATAATATTAAAACCATGAGGTTCAGAATACAGCCAAAAACTGGCCAAAATCTTTAACTATAACGTAACACCTACAAGTGCGAATTTTTACGTATTTGTTCATAAGACTTGGATCCTTGGGTTTCATTGATAGAAAAGCGTAGAGAAGCCAATTATACCTTGTAAGGTGACCGGTTCTTTTCTTCCTGTTTTTGCCAGCTACAGGCCATATTTGAGACTGAAAAAAAAGGTTTAACTGCTTAAACACGCTCTTTGCTAAGATTACCCAGGTGAAGAGAAAAATAACCGGTATGATATAAATTGCCGAACCCCTTGTGCACACAAGTTCAATGAGTGTCTTATGAGATTGTTATTTTTAGGTATTTTTTGAAGCAAGGAAAGGTTATGGTTACTATGGCGATATTGCTATTGATCAGATTGCCTTCACTCAGGAAAGGTGCACTCTGGTTCCTTCACATGCCTCACCTCATAGCCCCGGAGTGGGTAAGGCCAACCTTCTGTACACTTTCTGTTATTCAAAGAGGGTCCTGACGGTTGATCAGTAGCCATGAAGGGAAGAATTATTAGCAATAGCCTTATTACACAGAAAGCAGTGCAGCGGGTTCAAGAGAATTTGGTAAAAGGGTGGCAATAACAACAACTTTGCACGTGCAGTACACTTTTTTTGAACATTTCTTTTCCGTCACTGCACAACTATGACGTGAATAGACCTTTTTACCGATACGTCGGCCATATTGAATTAATTCGATTTAAGGAGTATTATAGGATGCCCAGGGGGCATGAGCACATTTCGTTTTTTTTATTTTCGAGCGCTTTTCGGGACATTTTTTCTTAAAGTTTTCTTAGAATAAGATTCTAATGGGAAAAAAGATCCTTGTGCGATGTTTGGATGTAATAATGATCGCCTTTTTCTAGTTTAGTATTAGAAATATGGACTTTCACTGTATATTTCTCGGGAAAAAGGCGATCATTATTTCATCCAAACACGGCACAAGGATCTTTTTCCCCATTAGAATCTTATTCTAAGAAAACTTTAAGAAAAAATGTCCCGAAAAGCGCTCGAAAATAAAAAAAAAAACGAAACGTGCTCATGCCCACAGGGTAACCTATGACTCCTTAAATCGAATTAATTCAATATGGCCGCCGTATCGGTAAAAAGGTCCGTGCCTAATTTCACAATAATCGAGAACGTAAGGAAAGGACGACGAATTTCTCTTTCTCTTTTTGAAGTTGGATATTTTTTAGGGATTCAACTCCGGGAGAGTTCGCCTATATTTGAAAAAGTAAGCGAGTTGAGAAAATCGCCATGAACGGTTTCAATGAACGCGAATTCACTTTTTAAGTTGTTGGTCAGGTGTTGTAACATGTTTGAACGAGCAGTATTACATGCACGTGGCGAATGGTCTGTGTCGAATGACTGTCAAGCTGAGCGATATTGTCTTATCAATTGTTTATTATCATTACTTTCCAACAGCAATAACTTCTTCCATTTTGCAAAGGGACAGTGTTCATCATCAGCATCTGAGTAGGATGCTGATTGAAGAAGGCTACGACTCATCATTGTGGATCCCATGTTATGTCGCCCTCCGCCATGGCTGGAATGTTTCCTCATTTCATGAACTCTGCGACAACATGGCCCCCACCCTCACCATTGTCAGAAAAGACAATTACGTCTTTGGTGGATTTACAGAGAATAGCTGGGCAGGTAACTATGGCCGTCGGCTTCACTTAAAGCGTTTTCTTTACATTAAACAGGTGCATATAGTGCGGCTGTTGGCTGTGAGTAAAGCCGTCTTCCCTCACTCCTCGCGTCTATAGAAGTTTCGCGACGAGACGTCTGTGATCCGGCCCCAAACCTCCATGATGATGACTTAGATTTGTCCGGAATCTGGTCAACAAGCGCTGATGGGCTATTGTTGTCAAATGACAGACAAAAGACGGAAGGTCACAAAAATCTAACGCCATGAATCTACTACAGTCATTACTTTTGGAGTATTTTCTTCTTTACAAGAAGCATTTGAGTTTTGCTGCCGCTCGTTCACAGAAGAACTTAAAACTTAATGATAATGAAGCCCCCATGACTACCAGATTAATGATCTAATCATCGATTCACGTCATCAGCATGTAATTTTGTGGGCCGAATCGTAGACGTGTCTCCTGCGAAACGTCTTTAGAGACGAGGAGAGAGGCCAAAAAAAATAATTATGTTCTTTTTTTTCAGATACTTCCAAGGGATCCTATGAATTGTCTTTCGAACGACAAAACGTAGGCGATTATGCAACAAAACACTGGTCATCTCTTGTAAGTACTCTCACTGCGGCAATGTGGATAAAGAACTCTGCCTCTACTAAGGTAACACTCTTTACATTTGGTTCGACAACTGATGCCATGTTGCAGTTTAACGTGGAGGATGCAACTAATACTGGTTATGGAATTTCAGCTGCAGTTTCATATTGGCAGGCAGATGGTCCAAATTGGGAGTATGTGAATTTTCTCATAAAAATAACCCGCCTTTTTGTAGTTTTTGATCGAAACAGTTTCTCCAGGAATAATCCTATTCGAGTTTAAATACACGATGAAACAAACATTCTCTCGTAGTTAGGTTTTCTTGAGTCCTTCAATAAGTCCTTTGTACGGTGCCGGTACCTGGTGACTACAATTAGTGGCGTTTGGTCTAAGTTAGTAAACCAGCTTTCTAACGTTACTGACGACACAAATGAATTTGTCCTTATAAGTCAGCGTCAGTTAGTCAGGAAATTTCTTTCCTTTCTTTTTGTGTTTGGAACTGGTGACTCTTAGAGGCGACGATTAATTTGATTCAAACTCACAAAAGGGAATTCTAGTACCCACTGGGAACGAACGTTACCCCTTCCTTCCTTCCATCCTTCCTTCCTTCCTTCCTTCCCTCCTGGGCTTCAGGTTTTGGTCTAGTTTAAGAATGGCTTTTTTTACTGAATTCTTTCACAGCTATAAACTTCATATGGATCAGAATCCCTTAGATGGCTCTTGGCATCACCTCGCAATTGTGTGGGAGTTATTAGACAGAAAGTGCCAAATGTACTTAGATGGCGTATTTATTACAGAGTTTACCAGACCTGATTGGTCTAATCAAAGTATTTCAGGAGATCTTTTTATTGGACAAAACCTTCATCAAATGAAGGGCGGCGGCACAACAGACTCGTTTAAGGGACGAATGACCTCCTTTAACATGTGGAATTACAAGTTTTCGAAGGTAGAAATTGCCTCGTTGGTTCAGAACTGTAGATCAAGGCTGGGAAATATATTTCAGTGGTACAAGATTATAGCCAGAGAAAATTTACGCGGCGAAGTCAAACTTCTACAGCCATCATCATGTATGTACGACTGCCTTGGATTATAGCTGCTAGTTCTGTTGTAATGTATAATGTAATGTCGCGCATTAGAAAGCGAATGTAAACAAACATTGAAAAACACACGCCAAGGGTAATGACATCATTACTTATGTCATTTTCGCCAATGAGCATTTCGCGTCGACTTTTTCAATGCAGATATTCCAATTCCAGAGACGTAGTTGCAAGCTCTCCTTCCTTTTCCCGCCCTGGCGCCAGAAGGCCCCGGAGAGCTTACTCGCAGGGTAGGAAAACACAGGAAATGGCATTTCCGAGGCCCTAGGGCTTGGTCTCGATGCATCCCTCCAGACTCCCCTTGTTTGGAGCACCTTTGAAAATCTAACTTTTCTTCTCGTGCGTACAACTTCACGCTGCGCTTCACTGACTCTCCTTCCCGGGAGAGGTTATAAACCGAGCCTTATAATCTTAAGAACTCTCCAGGTCCTAGGACCTGTCATTTCTTAAGAAAGACCGTGGCAAAAATGTTACTGAACTGTCTTTACTCCTAGGTCAGGCGCGTTCAAACTATGATGCTTATTTCACGCGAGGAAACCCTGATGATCACATCCAAGACAACTTAACAGAAAGCCTCTCAGAATTCACGGTGTCGTTGTGGATGAAGAGCACAAATAAAAGCGGCAAGCCCATATTGTTCAGCCTTGGAAACGAAACAGTCTTCATGAACTTCAAACTAGTTAACAATGGACAATCACCGAAACTCTGTTTCAAGCTTTATAGTGATTCCATTTGCGAGTAAGAATACGTTCTTTTAAGCTCAAAGGCATTGATAACTATGAAGAAATTTTATTTAAAGTGGGGGCAGAGTGATCCAATCATTTAAAATGCATTTTTTAAAAGGTATAGAAACTGTCGCAACTGGCCTGCGCTTGGCCTTGCTTATTGGCTTGTTTGTTTCGTTGCTTGTTTGCCTATTTTTCTGTTTGTACCGTCCTACAGCATGTCGTTGTTTGGATATTTTTTGAACATTCCCTGAAAGAACGAATAACTCAATCTGTGAGAGGAAACAACCAGTGATCAACTTCTATATGTATATTTTTACATTTAATGGCTACAACCTTTGCAAATTGTTTTACATTTTCGAGTTCTAACACGCTTTTACTAAATTCTTTAGGACACTAAGCGCTTCTTTAAGTGTAATGGATGGTTACTGGCATCAATTTACTGTCAGGTGGAAAAGTAGCAAGGGAGACTGGGCGATTTACAAGGACGCTATCTTGCAGGGAGAAGGAAAAGAGCCACTTTTTTCGAATGGAACTATCCCGCCTGGAACCTTACACATAGGAAGTCGGCCATATTCGTCGGACGTAACTTTTGCCTTTATTGGACGAATCACGTCGTTAAATGTGTGGAATTATTATCTTTCCGATGCGGAGGTAGCTTCTATTGATCGAAACTGTGGACAAGGCCTAGGAAATTTGTTTCAGTGGATTAATTTGAAGGAGAAAGTTGATGGCCAGGTTAAAGTCTTGGAGCCGTCTTCATGTAAGTATGAGGTCACGTGACCACCTGAAAACTATACCAGGAATACTGTCACTTAAAAGAGTAATTCAAAATATACTGAATTATGTTCAAGTTGTTCATGTTCCACTTTTGCTTGTTTGAATAATGGGCTTCAATGTCCAGAGTGTGAATTTTTAGTCGCGGATTTCAAGTTCACGGGGAGCAAGGAAAACTCGCCTTTAAATAATTTGCGACTACACCATCACCACCAAGCCTGGAACTGGGTAATTTGAAGTTTATATTTGGCAGAAGAAAAGAAAAATGTACCAATCTAAAGACATAAAATTTGTATTAACCTTTTTGTTGTTGCCGTTCCGTTCTCCTTGCTTTTGCCGTCGCGCTTGTTAAAACTCTTTTTTTCCTGCAACTCGAGAAGTTTTAGGTACAAAACTTTATACTTTGCGTTCGACGCAGAAGGACGACATGACATCATAAGCAACCTTCCATGGGGAGAGAGCGTTAGATGGTGTTTGATAGAAGGCACTCCATAATCTTTAGCAACATTTTTTCTTTTTCATTGGCGGTGAAACGACTGATGATTTTGATTTTGTTCTTGTTTTTTCTTTGCTTTGTTTATTTTTTTCAATGCCTAATGTTTTTTTTTTTACTTTTTAATTGTGTTAATAACTGTTGAAAACATTTGCCTTCATAAGTTTAATATCTAAGTTTAATATATTTTAGGTTCCTCGAGAAGTTACAAAATGGATAGCAAGGCGTTCATCTTTTCTCTGAATAACACCTCGCAAGGCTCCCTTTTCAAGAAGAAAGTCGCGCAAGGTTCATCCTCTAATGCAATATTTAGCTCTCCATCCACCGGTCCCACCTTTGGTGAAGCTCCGTTTGATTTTCAAATAGGCGTCGACGGTAACATGAAGGAAGGCACTAGTCACCATTCCACATCTTATAGAGACAGTAACAGTGCTTTAGGCTCGGACCTGACAACAATATTGGCCGGGGAGTCGAATTTCACTGTTAGTAACATAGAAGTCTTGTTCAAGGCACCTGGAGGTAGGCCCGTGAACACAGTACATATGCTCCGTTGTGCGTTTTAAGCGATGGTGTTTGGATCACACTTTGTCACTTTTTTGTACCCGGTGGGTACGAGAACAAATGAGGTTCATGCTTTATTCGGTTAATGCAGAGGATTATGGGAAGATGGAGATGAGAGCGTCGGGTTCTTTGTCTTCCCACGCTGCCATGCGGGATTCGAAAAGCGATCCCAAGCCAGCCCTCGATCCTATGAAATGTTCACTTACATGCCTGGGTGCAAGGCAGCAGAGTTGTGTTTCTCGTTAATCTATTTGATGGGCAACGAGAGGAGTCCCACAGGTCTTAATTTTTGGCCCTCTTCTCTTTGCACACCCGCCTGTGACCATTTAAATTATAAAGAACAAGTACAAGAATAAAATAGAAACCCGATCCGTTTAATTTGATGCTATTTAATCTGAACATTTGTTTTGTATTTGGGCCTTGTTTTCCCTTTGTAGAGCGGTTTTCATTTGAGTGTCGAAAAGTAATTGGTTTTGCACTTTCTACACGATGCGATTGGCTTAAAAGATTCGCGCCACCTTTTCATCCAATCAGAAGTAAAACCAAAGCCAATTGTGACGCGCTCGCATGCATTTTCCCGCGCTTTGCGTCAGCCACATGTAATTACTTCGAGTTTTGATTGGTTCAATGTATTGTCTGTGTCCTATGTGATTGGCCAGAGTAATTACTTTGGTTTTGGTTTTACGACACTCAAACGAAAACCACTCTAACAGAGTTCTTGGTAGACTACAACTGTTCTGTGGGACTCCTCTCGTTGCCGTTGCTATCATGGTTGCTTGACTCCCTTTGCTGATGCAACATGCGTTCGTTAATACGTTCTAATAAGGGTGCGTATAAAAGAGCGACCATCCTTTTACTGTTATTTATCTCATTGTTTATTTATTATTCGCAGCATCTCTGTGTCAGCGGCCGTGTCCATTCAAACACTACTGTGATGAAGTTAGGGGCGGTTGTCGTTGTAGCGTGGAAAATCATGCTCCTCTACAATGTCAACTCTGTAAGTCGATGAAATCCGCTGAAAATGGATGCATTTTTCTAGTTTAATTCTGTGTCATTGATTGTTAAATTTTGTCGCCTACACACCTATTCGGTAACCTGAGAACCGGCTCTATTTTCGTTTGGCTCCGTAAATGAAATACCACGTAAGAGAGAATGTATGGCAGCTGCTAAAATTGCACCTTATCTCAGGCTACCGTCACGGAAACCATTTTGTGTGCAAGAAGCTTAGTAAGGTTACCTGTTATCGTTTCGAAAACAAAACAATAGTCTGGGAAATAGTCTGTTCCTAGGCCAAGTAATGTTTTTCCACAGACTACAAGGACTATTATTTGTTTAGATTCAGGGCTAGTTGCCATGGCAACTCAAGCACTTTTTTACCGTTAAGCTAGGAATAGAACAAGCCTGCATTTGGAGAACTCGACAACGTTTTTTAAGCTGAATTCCTTGCAATTCACAATCGTACGTAAAACATTAATTTATGACAACTAAGGTGAGTCAACGATAGTTGGTGTGTTGGTGTTTTCATTGCATTGAATTATATTTAATCTTTACTTTAGACAAATTCTTCGAGGACTGTTCCCATCTCTGGCCATTGGAATCGGTGGACAACGTCGAAGATGTGAAGACGAATACCTGGGGTCGATCGATTGGCGGTGTACAAATTATGAGTGGCCTTTTGACAGATGGAGTTAGCGGTGAAATTCAACTTCTAGATCGCCCCGGTGTTTCGTGTGCAACAGTTAACATTAACGCCTCCAAAACTTGCTCTGGTTTCACGGTGGCCTTGTGGCTCAAGTATTGGAACAGAGCAGATGACCAAAGACAATTTCTTTTTAACTCTTTTGGTTCATTTATACTCTATCAGGAGAGCAATGACGCCTTGATTATTCGCATACAGCGCTCAGCGACATATTGTCTCAAAAAAATTATCGTGCCTGCGAAGATCTGGTCATATCTTGTAATTTCCTTCGACGCGGCAGTTAATCCACGTATTCTTACAATACACAAAAACGGAGAGAAACTGGCGGATTTCCTTAGAGACGAGGGGTGTAGCAGCCTGGTTGCACCACAGTTTGTATCATCGTCTGTTTCCTTGGGAGCTGGATTTGGTGTGTTTGCTCGGGCGACCTTCGCTGAAGTAGCCATATGGAACTTCGCGCTGTCTGATAAAAAAATCGGCGAATTATCCATGATTCACATGAGTAAGTTTGCAAATGCACATTCCCCTTTTTGTCTGAAAACTTCTCACTCGCACTGTGCAGAAGTCATTGTCTGACTTATATTCAATATTTCGTTTTCTAAATAAATCACTGTTAAAGGAGCTTCGTTCATCTGCGAACATACAGTATTCTGACGTTTATACTGCATTCTCTTTGTTGCCTTTCCCATTTAGTTTGAAAACTTCTCACTCTCAGAAATGACTAAAGCCAGAGTTGAGCTTCAACATTTCATTTTCTAAATAACTGAGGATGTAACAGTACCGTACAGATAACTGCTTACCAGTGTTCAAACTCCTCCGAAGATACAATCTTCTGATGTCTAAAGCACTCTGATGCTGAATCTGATCCTGTTTTTTTTTTTGCGTGTCTTAAATGACATCCTATCTGTGTATTTTTCATTCGGTCAAAGAAACACGCTCTGAGAGTGTTTTCCTTTATTCATAACCACGACATATTGTTTCTATGTGGTGTAAAGTATTGCTATTTTTGCTTCAGATATGTTCCCGTTCAAGGTTCATTGTAAGGTGCGGGTAGAGCAATATGGCTGGCATGACAATCTGCTCATTCCAGGAACGTCAAGACACAATGCGCTTGCAAACGATATTATCAGCAATGTAAGTGGACTTAAGCTACGAACTAAAAGATTTTGCCATAATGCTGTACTTCTCTTTGAATGTCTGGAAGAACTGAGTACTTGAGTAGTTGTCGGGTGGGTACAAGCATCGCGGCCACTCAGAACCCTGTTGATTAAGATTAGGTGCGATTTTAATGGGCGAAATCGCGGATAAATCAGCCAAAGGCAGAGTGACGATGAAACTCAGCGAGAGCACAAAAAAATCCTGGGGACACACGGAATGGGTGCAGAAAATTTTCACTGAAACTGCATGTTCACACTTTGCCGGATAGTAGCTTCTGCGCATGCGCGAAAACCGAGCTGGATTGGACTTCTGTTCACACATAACAACGGTGATTTTGGCGCGATTTCTGTAACGGAGCGAAGCTGCGCCGCGCCGATCTCTTAAGTGGAGAGTCACATATCGGATAGGTGTTCATAGCATACCGACAAGAAACTCTATCCATATATTGTGTATATGGCCTTATGCATAAGCTGCTTGATGCGAAGCGCGCGCGAGCGAAGCCCCTTGTTAAGAAAATTTGTTGATCTATCCATCCCTCAAAATTTGGTTATGTGGTTATGTCGTCAGCGTACGACCGAACGCTGACCGTACAGACTCTGGGGGAGGGGAAGGGAGTTAGGAGTCAGCCCGTCGGGGGAGGAGTATGTTATAGCTGAGGTGAAATTTTGGAATTTGGAACTTGTTTTTAAAACGCAAGTATAATTTTTAAGAGAGGATTATACTTGCCTCACCATTAACCAGATTTTATTACAGAAACAGTGGGGCCGAGCATACCTTTTATCATGCGTGTCTATTTATGTGAAAATCAGGGGCGTAGCTAGCCCATAGACCTGTAGGCCCGGGCCTACAATTTTTGGTTTCATCACTCTACAGCTTGTAATAAATTATGCTTTGTTAGGGTGAGCTAAAAAGCTTAAGAGCTCAAAGGGTTGGTGAGGTCAGTGCGTACTAGTCATGCGTTCAGTTTTCGGGGTATGTAAAAATGAAATTCAGCCAGGCCTAGAACTAGTCGAAAAGCTGGCTACGCTGCTGGAAATAATTTACATTTTTAGGTCGAGACATTATAAACGATTTTTTTTCTTGTATCATGATAGGTGACAAGTTTTTATACACCTTATCCTGGCGTTAATGTTTCTGTTGGTACGCCTACCTTTAGGTTAGTAAACGTGATGTTCAATCATTCACCTCCACCTTCCTTTTCGTCGCAGATCTTCTGTTTATGAACAGCAGCTAGTAGCTTTTGTTTATTTTTATTGCCCTCTTTAATTTTTCCCTAATGAATGATAACATTTTTTTGCGGATTTTTGTTGCTCTCTTTTTTCTCTTATAGATGGTGTGACGAGTTATGATAGTCCTTTTCATCAAATTGCATTCAATGAAAAAACAAATTACAGCAACCTATAGGCGAATCCTTGGTGACGTCAATGTTCATTTTTGCTCATTAGCATACAGGATAACCCATAGCCGACGTCGCCATATGTACAATAGACCTATTCAGCTAACTCAATGTTGTACCCAATTCAAATCTCCGGGGGATAAGATTCTTTGTGTATTGTATTTGCATTATAATGTGGCATTCACATTTAAATGATATGGAAATTCCTGAAACAAAACGATTTATTCCTAAAGGGGTTGAATTGGGTACAACATTGAGTTAGCCGAATAGGTCTATTTAGGTTCAAAAGTTGAAAGAACTGGTTAATTTGAGTAGTTTGTGCAATTTTCAGCTCTTTGCAGTCAATAACAAAGGAAATATAAGCAATCAAAAGCTGCGAAATTGCTGGGTGGCAAAAACGTTAATGAGCTCATACATTCTTTGTAAAGTTTGGGGGGTTTTTAAGAGATTTTGTTCGAATCTATTCGGTATATCGGGCTCAAATTTTCAGAGATAACTGAATTTGTTGAGCCCTTTCATTATTTAGAGATTTTATTTTTATTTGCTTTATCAAATAATAACAAGCATATGTTGATGAGCAAAAAATGTAAACAAGTATTCGCCTATATCTTTATAAATCTCTCTCTCCTTTTTGTGTTTCCTACGTTTTCGCTGTATTTTTCATAATCATGTGTTGTTGACGTTTCTTTTCTTTCTTTCTTAGTTTTGGAAGTGTGATAGCAGGCTTCGACATTGAATACAATGTAAATAACTTCAGCCTTATCGAAGATCTGAATAACACTGTTTCTAGAACAGGATATCTTTATAACATGCCTCTTCAGTTAATTGAACTGACAGCACAATTTGGTAAGGAACTCAGATATGAACTTAAACCATTGACAGGCCTGACACGAATAACCCTGGGGCCGGAGATTTCTCCCGCCTAGTATAAGCTTGACCAACCCCCCCCCCCCCCCCCCCCGCCCCACCATAATTTCATAAGAACAAAATGAAAAAATACCAAAATGAATTTCCTAGCTGTTCAGTTCCTGGCTCATTAATTGCATACACCGGGCAAGTTAATTGAAATTTGCTACGGTGACTCAACACGGTGACAAGGTATGAAACAGGACTTACGTCCCAATTGATATCAACCTGTCGATTATTCACCCAGCCCGTGAAAGGTTGTACCGCACCACCGGGATCTACGCCCCCTACTCTTTACGAACAGCGGGGAGGGTTCTTTTACGTCCCACAAGAATCAGGCTAGTGAAAGAGCTATGAGACGAGGTCTATGATTTTTAGTCCTTATCCAAGAAGACCAAAGAATGTCTAACCATTTGTAGATGTCGCAACAAAGACAGCACATTCTTCTCAGTTATTTTAAGACCCTTAGAGTTAGTCCGGCCGGGGTTTGTACACGCGCCCTCCCGCACGGCAGACCGGCGCTTATCCAACTGAGCTAACCGGGCGGATGAACTTCAAAACGGTCAAGTATTATTTTTTCTAAAGTGATAGGGACCTTACGTTGCCCCGTTTGCCTTTACTCTTGCGGATAAGCGAACATGAAAAACGCGAAAGGGTAATGCCTGTTCTGCAGGCTAGTAGTACCGTGACTCACATCATCGGTTCTACTTTATTTCAGTACCATCTGAGCCTCCGCAAAACCTTAGCGTTACCCGCGTGACTGATACGGGTATTGATATCGCATGGCAAGATCCCAGCCTTTCTGCTACCCAGTGGGAGGTATTCCAGGGCTACAAGGTACTTATCAGACCTGCGGGAAGTGCGGAGGTTAATATCATCACTATCAATGCGGTGCAGAATTTCGCCTACATAACAGAATTAAAATCATTGGGAACATACAACATATCTGTCGCTGCTTACACTATTGCTGGAGTAGGGAAGGAGAGTGAAACCATTACAGTCACCACTACCCTAGGTAAGGAACAGTCCAAAGTGTCAGTCGTCTCTTCGCCGCCCACCCTCCCTCACCCCCGTTGGATAGTGGGGTGAAGACACGGTTTTTTTTTCAGGCATATTTGCAGAACCATGGTTTGTTGAGATCTAGAAATTTTGCTACCATGGTAACTTGACGTCACACTTCTCTCTATAAAAAGGTCGTGTAAACGGAGTGTTAGTAAAGCGGGATTCCATCTTCATGTGCAAGGAACGTTTCTATTACATCATGAACACGTTCTGCAACTCCATGGAAAACTTGATTTTACTATTTATCTGTAACGAAACCCTTAGATTAATAAACAACCTTTTTTTTGGCTGGTCATACGAAGGGTCTGGGGAGAGTTTGACAACGCAAGGGAGCCAGAAGAGAGCAGTTATTTTTTGGAAAGACTGAATGTTTTGTAGTTTCTAGAGCCCTATAAAAGGGAGCTGATAAACAGCCGATCAACGATGTCAGATAAGTATCACATGTTTGTCTCTCA
This sequence comes from Porites lutea, assembly GCF_958299795.1. Classification (NCBI taxonomy): domain Eukaryota; kingdom Metazoa; phylum Cnidaria; class Anthozoa; order Scleractinia; family Poritidae; genus Porites; species Porites lutea. The sequence continues at coordinate 3,173,629 of NC_133214.1, forward strand.
CAAAACGGTCTGTAAAGTTAATATTCCTCTCTAGGGTGGACATCAGCGGTTAACCCTTTAAACCCTAAGATCAAAATTTGAATTCTCGTTTGTTGCCCCTATTCATTTCCTACAGAAGTAGTGAGGAGAGGTTGATAAAATATCAAGAAAATTCATTTTGTGTGATGACGTCCGTAATTCTCATAAAAACTCTGGTTTACAAAGCATTGACATTGCAAGGAGAAATTTGATGCTGATCACTCTTAGGGCTTAAAGGGTTAACAAGTCTCTGCAGAGCATCAATTGTTTGTCCGTTATCAAACTCTTTACAAAGTGAACACTTTTTTAAGGTGGACATTAAAGGTTGACCAGCCTCGTCCTCAAGCCAATTCGCGCTATCCTAGTGCGCGGAAGAGGCTTGGAACCGTACTCGATAGTCGTGGGTGACGTCGTACCCGAATTCGCCAAGGATGACTGAGAACGAGGCTGAAGGTTGACTGGCCTCAGGTGACGTTTACTTGTTGTTCTGTAACTCTGTTTCCAACTAGTCATGAACTCTCTTTTTTTTTATAGATGCCCCACCTACAAACGTTTCTGTAGTAAATGTAACAACCTCTTGCGTCAGAATCAAGTGGGACCCTTTTCCAGTGGAGCAGTTAGGTGAAGCGATACGAGGTTACCAAGTGTCATATGCAGTGGTTGGAGAATCCAATGCAACGCATATGACTTGCAACCTCACCAGTGAAGTCGAGATCTGTAATCTTCCCTCCTATACCACGTACAAGTACTCCGTAAGACTATATTCGCGAAATAAATTGGGAAATTCAAGCGAAGTTCAATACTTTACGACCCTGGAACAAGGTAAAATTCATTTCGCAGGATTTCCACTGAAGTGGTAGAAAACAAGAATAGCCGAAATTTTTGCTCATCATTTCTAAAAGAAAGATGCTCTTTTTAATTCATGGTCGATGATTGTTAATATTAGCAGATAGAATAGATAGTTATTTCTGCGAGTAGTGAATGCTTTGCCTTTGTAAAAAAATATGAAGCTTTGGAGAAGGGGCTGGGGGGGTAGAGGCTCACCTTCTGCCGACAGAAAGATTAACGGAAAATTGACGGAAACACTGAGAAGTAGCGACCAGTCTGACTGGCAACTGTCATAACGCCACTTTGTATTTTTCTATCTTTTCCTTTAAGGACAGATCAGGCCTGCATGCATTCATAGGTTGATCGACAAATAGTGATATCAACACCGGCCTTTAGGAATCTCTTATTAGCAAGATTAACTGGGACCGATTTTCTCCCAGGTCCTCTTAAGAGAGTATACCTTACAATAAGGGTAGCTATTTCTAGGCTATGTCTCCTGAACCTTTTTAATCACTTTTCTCGTTGCTTTGTCCGGCTCACCTTCTGCCTACAGAAAGATTAACGGAAAATTGATGGAAACACTGAGAAGTAGCGACCAGTCTGACTGGCAACTGTCATAACGCCACTTTCTATTTTTCTATCTTTTCCTTTAAGGTCAGATCAGGCCTGCATGCATTCACAGGTTGATCGACAAATAGTGATATCAACACCGGCCTTTAGGAATCTCTTAGTAGCAAGATTAACTGGGACCGATTTTCTCCCAGGTCCTCTTAAGAGAGTATACCTTACAATAAGGGTAGCTATTTCTAGGCTATGTCTCCTGAACCTTTTTAATCACTTTTCTCGTTGCTTTGTCCATAGCACCAAGCTTCCCGCCAACAAACGTTAACTGCCATAATGCAAGCTCAACAAGTTTGGCAATACTTTGGGAAACACCCTCCACGCAAGGAATGAGTAACAGTTTCATACGCGGTTATAAGGTGCGTATAAGACCTCGTGAAAACAACTCAGAAGAGTGGAGAGACAGTCTTGTGTGTAACAGCTCCCTCAACACTACTAAGGAAGGACTGAGAATTTTCACCGAGTACGAGATTCAAGTGGCTGCGTTGAATGGGGCAGGAAGGAGCAACTTTAGTGAAAGGATCTTTTGCTTTACTGATGCGGATGGTGAGTAAAGATAAATGCACTTTTATTTGAGTGTCAGTGTATTTAGCACTAAAGAACTAATTGGGCGGACGCTATATTAACCCTTTAAGTTCCAATTGTGACCAACATCAATTTTCTCCCAATTTTATCCGTACAATGTCAAGAGACTGGGTTATGAGAATTAATAAAATGATCACCTAAGAGAAAATGCTTTTATCTCTTGTCAAATTCTCTCAACTCATTCTTTATGGAAATATACAGAGATCAGTTTGGAGAATTTGTGTGTGGATATTGGGGCTTAAACGGTTAACGTCTCCTACTGGAGACGGGACTGCCATTTTATGTGGTCATCCGAGCCACGCGGTTGATCAATCTTAGTTGTTGTTCTTGTTGTTTTTATGATGATCTTTTGCGTGACTTCTCTTGAGCTCCTTTCGTTGGCATCTTCTTATAGTTTCGTTTCGCCTTGTTTCAAATTATCGTTCTTTGAACTATCTTCAAAGATTTCATTCTTTTCTGTTCTTTGTCCGTTTCAGTATTGTTGTCATCTTTATTTATTTGCTTCTTTAAATAGTACAAAAAAGCCCTTTTTATCTTTTTTCCCGTTATTCGATATACTAGCTTTTTAAAATACCGCTTATTAAAAGGAAACAATCAAGAAACAATTCCAGCTGCAAATAGCGACATAAAATCCAAAAAAGAGTGAAGATAAACCATTAACCATAAGCACTGCATTAGGATGTCTAAAAGAAAGCTCCAAACGGGAATACAAAGAATTATATTTGTATTTGAAGAGCACATTATCGCTTTCAAGAAACCAGCATCTTATAGATTGTTTTCACTCATATGTGGCCAGCATCTATCCAAATTTATTTTAACATTTACAAAAGAAAAGAGTTCAACTCCCACAGGACTGGTTTGGTAACACGAACATGGCGGCCGTTTCGTTGTTTTAGAACAACAATATAATTTGGAGGAAGAAGAATTCTAAGACCAGAAAGCTCAGAAAAAATTCCCAGCTCCAGGTGAGAATCGAACTCACGACCCTCCGAGTTCTAGTTCGGACGCTCTAATCACTAAACTACTGGAGGCTCTATGCCGAGCAGGGTGGACATTACCGCCGTGACGTCATGTGAAAACTTTCTGTAACACGTGATTTCACGGTCGTCGGACTATGACTCTGGGAGGTTACCTCGCCGCCATTTTTAGCTAGAACTTTATAGAGTGTTTTCACTCACGTGGCCAGCCTCTATGCAAATTTATTGGAACAAAAGAAAGCGTTTGCATAAGAAAAGAGTTCAACTCCCACAGGATTGGCTTGGGACACCAACATGGCCGCCGTTTCATTGTTTTGTGACACCAATATGGCCGCGGTGACCTCAGGTGAAAACCCTCTATTGAACGGGATTGTTTGTTTACTTTTTAGTTTGTTGTTTATTGTTTACTCTTTTTAGTCCCTCAAAGTGGCCCCTTAAACGTCACCGTTTACAACTTGAGCTCGGCAAGCATACACATCCAGTGGAGCTCAGTTCCCGAACCGCTGCGCCTGGGGAATATTATCCACTATGTATTCAATATAACAGAAGTGCTTACAGGGTACACCAGAGTGCTGATATTCGATGGAGATGTGCTGAATGCTACGGTGGGCAATTTGTCAAAATACACTGAACACGTGATCATGGGAGCAGCGGTCAACAGCAAGGGCCAATCAAACTTCACCTCTGCCACCATTATTCGCACGAATGAAGATGGTAAGTGTACAAGGCTGAACACATTTACCGTAAATCCTCTATTAAGTTCCCCCCCACCCCCATCTCAGTTAAGCCCCCTTCCTCTAATAATCCTTCCCCCCACCTTTTCAGGGGAAGAATATTTATAAGCCCCCTTTCTATAAAGCCCCCCTCCCCTCCCCTAATAATTCTTCACTAGTAAATAGACTGTATTAATCAATCACGACTGTTTAACTTCGTGTGGACTGATCCGGGATGGTTTATTTACCAACTGAAAGTTCGGATTTGTTTTGGCTGCATGACCTCCCACTTCTTGCACTTGAGCTTATCCATTTTGTATTCTAGTTCTTTTTGGAGAACTGATACCATCGTCTTTTCTAAATTAAATTAGCCCTCCCTCATAAATAAGCCCCCCATTTCTGTTAAGCCCCACCCCTCTCAAATGGTCTTGAAATTAATAAGCCCCACGGGGGCTTAATAGATGATTTACGGTAAGCCTTCTACCGTAAATTGTTTTTTTAACCCTCTAAGCCTCAAGGGTCACCAACATCAACTTTCTCCCAACAATATCACTGCGCAATTATGAGGAAAGGTTCTAACAACTAATAAATTGATCAACAAAGAAAAAAAATGCTTTGATCATTTATTCATAACTTCACCTGTTCTTTAAGGAAATGTATGGAGATCACTCTGCAGAAATTGTTTGCGGATAATGTGTACAGTATCCAAAAGTACATTACTACGTCTCCATTATATTTCTTCCTTTTCCTTTGTTAGCAGTGCTGTTTAACTAAATGAAATAAGCACCCCGCCAAACTTGGTTCTTACAAGGTACTTTAGACCTGTGAAACCCAATGACGTCTTACACTGCGCACTTACGACAAAGAAGAACGAGTGCTTTAGATGGTGACATAAAAGCATTGCGATTTATTGGGCTATAGGTTTAACCCTCTATGTCAATCGCAATGCCTTGTAGTTAAAGCCTGGGACAGTGTGTATTGTACCTTTGTATTGTTTCCTTCGGCCGCTTATCGTGGTTTTGTGCGTTCTTAGTTTATTCGTACCATATATTTTACAAACGTCTTTGCATAATTCGCATAAATTTGAACTTCCACAGCCCCAGATATTGCTCCTACAAACCTGACCGCGTACAACACAAGCTCCACATCGATCATGGTTGAATTTCAGGCATCTTCCCCGGCAAAACTAAATGGCATTATCCGAAAATTCTGCTTTACCTACTCAAAAGCTGCTGATGCAAATACAGCCGTTCGGACGTGCGCCGCTCACCGACAGCACAGCAGACGACGAAGATCAGCGCCAACAAACAGCAGCGTTTTCAAGTTCGAATTGACGGGTTTGGATGAATACACCGTGTTTTCTATACAAGTGTCGTTTTACACAGTGGATTTAGGTCCTTATAGTGAAGTGGTCAACGTCTCTACGGATGAGGGAGGTAGGGTTTTACTTATGATGGCTGTTGAAATAAATAAATAAATATATAGAGAGAATATTACACGGTGGCGCGAAGGTATGAATTCTATTTTCGAGTGGCAAAACAATATTTTACGAACGAGCACAGCGAGTGAGTAAAATATTGTTTTTGTCACGAGAAAATAAAGTTCATATCTTCATGTCGCCGTGTAATGTTCTTTTTATTATATAGACAAAAAGACATTGATAAAATAATAGAGGGAAAGTACCGAAATTACGTCATCGATAAACTCATGTGTGAGATTATGGAAAATAAACCACTCGGTTCCCGGATGTAGTTTTTATTAATTTTACGAGTGTTATATTTTCCAGAAAAAAACACTCGTGTCTAGAAAATAAACATAAATACGTTCAGTGTGGGTATAGAAGGACAACGGGACCCGGATCTGATATCTAAGGCTTGCCCTGAGCTTAGACTTTCTAAAAGTCCTTTATTTTTTTCCCTAGTTGGTTATGCCATTTTAAAGGTCTTTCCATACCTATTTGGCGCGAAATTCACCGGTCGAAAATTCAACCGGTGACGTCATGACAATTGGCCAATAGAACAGTGAGTGATATTTCACGCCGCTTCCGACTCAGCATATGTCAATCATTTTTTGCCGCGTGAATTTATAATATGATTCAAATCCACTGAGATCTGGCGAAACAAGTCGACCTCGAGACTTCGTCGTTTGCTCGGTCGCTGCGCGACCTCATGCATTGAAGCACGCTTCGCTCACTTTTAAGATCTAATGAGAGGTTGACTTGTAGCAAGTCTAGCCTGAGCTAAGATTTATCCCAAGGTTAATAATTTTACGGCCAGTATGGCATTAGTGTTAAGAAGTAGTACTTACGAGATATCTTAGGACGGTTGTCCCTGATACAAATTTCTGGCATAGTGGCAGAGGCTATAAATTGCTCTATTATTTGGACGAATGCTCGAGCGGTCAAGGTGAAGTGAATCCTGTGTTTTGATTGGCTACTTGCCCATCTTGCCCGCCCGAGATTGCCCGCGTTGGTCCCGCAAGAAAAAGTTGCCTTTTTGTCTATGAAATAATATCCTTTATTGACCAAGCTTGTTTGTCCAAGATAGCTGGAAATTCTCCTCGGTTTTTTTTTTCGCCTTTTTATTGACCTCATCTTCGCCTCGGGCAACATTCAACCATCTTGACTTCACGCTCGGTCAATAACGCATATTTTTTGTGTACAGGGTCAGCATTTCCAACTTGTTTGCCTCACGGGTGAGTTCACGGTATACTTTACTGAGCACCTGTTAAATGGTTTATTTGTTTTTTTTGCCCACTTTCACATATATTTTTAGTACCCAGGGCTCCTCCGTTTCAAGTGACCGCGTTCAACAGCAGCGTCACAAGCATCCTGGTCACGTGGCAAAGCATATCCCAGTCTACGATACCTGGTATCTTACTCGGTTATGTCGTGCGCTACATAAAAGCGATTGCTCCAGACGTCCTGAACTTCATAGAAATAAAACACGACTTGAGTACGTATAGAAATATCACAAATCTAGAGGTGTATACCTTGTATAATATATCCGTGGCGGGATATACACGCACTGGGGCAGGAAATTTTAGTGAAACACAGAGTTGGACAGATGAGGGAGGTAAGAGTCACAATGCATTTCATTGACACTTGATTACCAGCCGCCAGGACTTGGTCAATATTTCTCAAACTCATTAATACTTCATAAAGAAAATACAAAAGAAAACAATGTTTAATGAGTGTTTGGAAATCAGATGAAAAACTGCGCATTTTTTGCATCCTTAATTTCTCCTTCTAAAATCATTTTGTTTGAGAAGTAATATCAAGCATTTGACACAGTGTTTCATCACCAGATGAAAAACCTCGAAGTTCGTCAAAATACTCCGCTGCGCGTCGTATTTTCAACACTCTTCTCAGTGTTTCATCTGGTGATGAGACACTGCGTCTCATGCTTGATATATTACGTACTTTATATTTGACTTGGTCATTTATCATCCTAACATTTCTGTACATTCAACAGTTGCCTTGTAGTAACCTTTATAAAGACATTCTTTGGTGACAATCATAATTCGTGCAACTTATGAGCAAACATTATTTATAGTCATACATAGCTATCTTTAACTTAATAAAACAACAGATCTAGAGTAATAGGCTAGCAGACTAAAGGCCTGACTACAGCAGAGAAATTGTGAAATTTCTGGTTTTTGCCAAACCGTACAACAAACGTTTTGTGAAAATGACTTTCTGTCACTTTGACTTGATGACCCTCTTTTTAACTTTTCAAATGAACTGCTTGTGCTACTGTCTCAGTTCCAATTTCGTCATCACTGTCGACGGCAACAACGACGGCGATGGCTACAAAAACGACACTTAAAAAGTGAAGTCGCGCTGCTTGAACCTTTATCGCACTTATTCCATCTCGTTCAATTCGTCATACGCTAGCAATATTTCTGGAGACTGTATGGAAGTTAAGGAAAAAAAATTAAGTAGTTGTGTCGTGTTCATGTCCTCAAAAAAACGCGAAGTTTGGAAGTTCAACGTCGTAGTCTTGCTGTGATGGCCAAGAAATGTACAAAAAAGTCGTTGTTTTGCTCATCAAAACCTATTCCTTTTTAGTCGTTTTCGTTGCCGTAGCCGTCGTCGTTGCTTAAGCTCCTCAATGACTCCCATCTCAAAGACTAAATGACTGTCTGTCTTATTGACCTACTGCTTGTTCGTCCCACTAACAAAAGATTGTCAGGACTTACTAAATGATGTCTGTACCAGATAATGTAGTGGATAAGACACAGACCCAATGAAGACGTGACTACTTTACCAGGTTCAAGTTTTACCCACTATACTACTCGCCCCGGTTGTTCAAAAGTTGGATAGCGCTATCCACCGGATAAATCACTATCCAGCGGATAAGTATTGCGAAAACCAATTGGGCTATCCACTGGATAGTAATTTACCCAGTGGATAGGGCTATCCACCTTTCGAACAACTGGGCCCTGATATTTATGTTTGCTTCACAATAGTCCCCGAAGGACCTCCAATCAACGTAACCGGGACTTCCTTCAGCACCACGAGCATAAACCTCGATTGGCTTCCAGTATCGGAAGAACTTCGGAATGGTGTCATTCGGAAATACGAGGCTTTTATCTACGGTGCCTATGGCTACAACGAGCAAATGACCGTTCAAGCTCCTACTCGCACAGCGGTCTTTGAGGGGCTTGTAATTTTTTCTAACTACTCTCTTAAAGTGCGCGCCTTCACCAGAAAAGGACCTGGCCCTTGGAGCTCATGGATAAATACAACCACAAGTGCTGGAGGTACGTTTCTTGTGACTTCATGTTTAAATTTCTGTCGGCTAACAGTCCTATATGCCTTGGCCCAGTTATTTGAAGGCCAATTCAGAATTCTTGTTTCTCTTGTTTAGAAACGTTTTCTTTTTTCGGCCCAAGTAAGGGAATCTGGAATCCTGGACTTTGGAACCCGGATTCCACTAACGATTGGAATCCAGTTCCACTGATAAAGAACGCTGAATCTAGTACCTGGGCGTCTCGACGTGTGCAAACATCAAATTGAAGGCAAAGAAAATTTCCACGAATTTACTTGGAAAGTTTTCAGATTCAAGTTTAAATTTCGTGATTTTGCTCGGGATATCTTCACTCTAACTAGAACCGCTCGGCGCTTGTTTTCTCGCTCAGTTTGTGTCGCTTGAAAGTGCATTCTTTTTAAATTGTTCATGTCCATGCTTGATGCATTTGCTATTTTAAGAATGAAGGACGTAAAAAATCAAGAGGATTTAACGTACCGTAAATCCTCTATTAAGCCCCCCGGAGGCCGGAGGACTTATTTACTTCAGGCCCATTTGAGGGGGGGGGGGGGGGGGGCTTAAGAGAGAGGGGGGCTTATTTAATTTAGAAAAGACGATGGTGTCAGTTCTCCATAACGAACTAGAATACAAAGTGGAGAAGCTCAAGAACAAGAAGGTTGGAGGTCATGCAGCCGAGGACCAGAATCAAATCCGAACTTCCAGTTGGTAAATAAACCATCCCGGATCAGTCCACACGAAGTTTTACAGTCGGGATTGATTAATACAGTCTCTCATTTATTAGTGAAGAATAACTAGGGGAGGGAAGGGGGCCTAATACAGGAGATGGCTTATAAACTCTTTTTCCCTGAAAAGGGGGGGGGGACTTATTAGAGGGAGCGGGCTTATTTGAAAGGGGGGCGTAATAGAGGATTTACGGTAAGTTCTAACAGGCAATTCTCACAAGTAGCGAGAAAGGACTCTCAAAACCCAGTTGGGTTCCCTGTAAAGATTTTGCGTTGGTAAGAGATGGAAAACCTGTGATGGTTAAGAACTCAGCGCAAAATACAATCTAGAGGCTGAGCTGAGCTTCACGCCCTGACATTTCCCCGCGGATGTTTTAAGGAGTTGATGGATAGGAAAGACAGCGAGGAGGACTTGAATTGGGGTACCCACCATATTAAAGTTGTTTATTACTTTATCTGGTGAATTGACTGATCGGTGTAGTGATTTATCTTTTCTAGCCCCTGATAAAACGCCGGTGAACGCTACTGCTCAGGCCACAAGCGCCACGACGATTCAAGTGACCTGGAGCCCAGTCTCTTTGCAAGATGAGCCATTTCTTCAAGGGTACCGCATTAAATATTACCGTGTCGATCAACCTGATCTTGTCAGCAACTTTGAAGCTGGTAAAAATGACATCCAAACACTGTTAACTGGTTTAAAGCCATTCACAACTTACGCTGTAAGAGTTGCAGCATTTGCTACTGAAGACGGAAACTTCACCGATCCTTTGTATGTAAAAACATGGGAATGGGGTAAGAGAGAGAGATTTCAAATTTTATTATGTATGTCAGTGATTTACGACTACCACATAAGCTCAAGAGTAGGTACGATATGCCCCCAGTGGGACTGGAGGTGGATCGCTACAACGATTCTACGTTCCTTGGTCGTTCTAAACAGGAATATGGGTTATTCTTTGCCTCCTTTGACCTCTTTACTGCCAAAGGTGGCCAAAGTCAAAATTTAAATGTCATGCTGAAAAACAAATAGTACCAATTGAAAGAACTACCAAAGAGGTTTCAGTCTGTCTATGACATAAAGCAGCGTATTTCTGGCGACTTGGTTGGACATGTTTTCTGTCTGAAGAGATGATTTCTTTGTCTTCCTGAAGTGGCGCTGTGATCAGAAATCAGAACAGATTTGAGTAAGATTTACCCTGGTTTTAGAGGATCTTGGTTCCATCCTCTTCTCGAATGACCTACCTTCTATCCGGGAGGGGGTACTTCCTTATAAAGGGCTAATGGGGATGTGCCGCTGGATGGGGTCGTATAAGTTAATCCAAGTACCCCCCTCCCTGCCCCGGGCCTTCTACCAACTTAGTTAATGGACCTGTGTTTTGTTGTTGCAGTTCCAACAGCTCCACCTTCCAAACTCGGTATCGTCATTCTTGATTCTCAAAGCCTATTGATTCATTGGGATGAAGTGCCCCCGGACCACCGAAATGGCATCATTCAAGGATACGCACTAAAGTACTCATCTTTGACGAATGGCACCAGCGCTGTGATCACTCTGGGAGAATATGACTTTTCTTTTAAGCTTAAGTCGCTTCAGAAGGCCTCCGTTTATAAGATTCGTGTTTGGGCTTTCACGCGCGTTGGACCTGGTAATTTTGCCTCGCAGACTGTTATGACGGAAGAGGACGGTAAGAGGAATGCTTCTCTTCGTCAGGGGTCGTTTCAATCGAGAGGGGCTGGGTACAAGTCCGTTTATTATGGGGTAAACAACACGAGACCCATGTAATCGATAAGAGCACATTGAAATTAGCAACATTCTCAAGTTTGGTGTTTATCAGGCTCATATTGAACGAGATACAGCCATCCAAAAACTCCAAAATTTACCAAGAAATATATAGACGTCGGACGGTGTGTCCCGCAATCCAAACATCTCTTATAAATTTTCAAGGTTTTGAATCGCTTTGTCCTGTTCAATAATGGCCCGATCGACACCAAACTTCATATTTTTCGTAACCTCGATGTGCTCTTTCTGCCTATGGGGGTCTAGTGTTATTTAGCCCATAATAAACCGACTCGTACCCAGCCCCTCTCGGTTTGAAACTAGGCAGATGTGGCCTGCGTTCTCATGCAGATCGTGCCCAACTATACTGGGGTGGTAGGGTAGATCAAGGAGCGTGGTCTATGATACTACAAACCGGGGACAGTTAAAATTTGCGTGATAGGATTACACCCTAAAAAAACGTGTAAACGTGTTGTTCAACCTGCTTTCAAAATAGCTGTATTTCACGTCAAAATCTGTCCTGACCATCCATTGTTTCATTCACAGTTCCCAGTCAACCACCACCCAACATTGAAGCTCAAAATCACACAAGTTTAACAACAATACCCATTTCCTGGGAACCTGTTCCTACTGAATTCCTTCACGGTTTTTTAGCGGGGTATCGTGTGACCTACCAAGCCGTAAAGATTGGCGACTTAACAGCGGAGGGTGATCTTATCAGTGAAGATGTTGGACGATCAATTACTTCTATGACGTTACAGGACCTCGAACCTCTTGCGGTTTATAAGATAACTGTGGCCGCGAGAACTAAGAAGGGACCTGGGCCCGAGGGTATCACGTTTGGAGGTGAGTCATACGCCGATCAGTTCGAAACTTCAATATCCCCCGGGCAAACCCCGACTCCGCGTGACTTCTCGCGATTCCTCCCAAATGAAGACTTTGGTCGCCGGCTACAGTGCTTTATGCACCACGAATCATCAGGTTGAACGTCAAGTGCACCAACTACAGCACGGTGTCTTTAGGTATAGATGAGAAAACCTTTGTGACATTCAAGCGTTCCATCAGGCGTAAAACTCTTAATTACTTCACAGATTATGTTACTGTGCTTCGTGGTGGCAACAACATTGCCTACCACAAGTTGCCGTCCCATATCCAGTTCGAAGGACCATCTTCAGTTATTTTTTCCAAATAGAGCATCATTCTGCAACACTTTCCCTTAACACCCTTGTTCAGGATGGTCACCTCAACGGACTAACACAGTGTCTAACCATCAGCTTAACAAACAAACTCTTATCTGTTTTACAGAGACATGCCGATGTCGTTCGCATTTGACAACGAACTGGAGAAATTATCCGCCTTACGTGAACTTGAATTTCGGAAACCTCACGTCTGGTTATTCTTCTGGTTTAATAATCCCTAAGCTGTTGACCCACGTCGTGGATCAGTGCTGTGGGTGGTGTCAGGAACATAACAGGTAATCGGGCTTTATTTTGTTGTTATTTTTGCTGCCTAATACAAAACGCTTTGGAACCTTTTCTCAAGCAAACCTTTGGATTGCAGAAAGCTTAATAGGCCATTTCCAACTTCCTGTAGAGAACTGACTAATCTGCGCGCCCGCCAATGTACGATTTTCTGGATCAACGTCAAACTGTGTTCCGTGTGACGGTGTGTTTGGCATGATTTTCTTTAAAACAATTTCTAATGAGACAATTATTAGATTCAATTTTTGTGATATCCGAAATAATCAAGGTCTCGGTAAGTGTTATCACCTGAGGCCAACGATAAGCGTAAAACATGTATTTAATCTATTTGTATCGCGTCATTCATTTTTACATCACACTTGGCAGGTTAGGTTGGTTAGGTCTGGGATGGGGTCATGTATCTTTCGAGGGGTGTCGATCGATGTATCGACAGATATCTCGATCGACAGTCGATCGACATATCGGTCACTATGTCGGTCGAGAGTCGACCGAGTATCGGCCAAGTGTCGGTCGAGAGTTGGTCGGATATCGGTCGAGAGCCTGTCGAGTATCCACCGATATGTTGGCAACACTTGGCTACAGTCTATCGGTCAATATTCGGTCGATAATTGGTCGATAGTCGGCCGATACTTTGCCGACGTATCGTGTGCCTTCACCGGCGAGTCTTTTCTCAGGAGGATTCCCCAAGCATTAATCTCGACAGCCATCAGCACCTCTATGAAATCGCTTCTGTCTGAGATGTTGATGTGTTTAAAATAAAAAAAACTCTCTAAGGACTTGAATGGGAATTATTTCACCAGGAAGGAAATTAACGTGTAATTATATCATTTAACTCAACAGATCAAGGTTAGATTTCAGGCTGAACGGAAATAACCAGGCAGCCCAGCAGACAACCATCGAGCAATTTAGAAAAAACATTGACAGCCAGACGGACTTCTCATTCCCTGTAATAGGCTACAAGTTACAAGACAGTTACAAGGGAGGTCTTGGGTATTCGCCTTTCGTGGAATCAGCGGGCGTGGTGTTTATCGTGTATACAGACAATTCTAATGTAAAAGATACCATGGTTTCGGCTCTTTTTGCTTGCTGGCCTATTGTGCTGATACCCTTTATCATGGCTTATATTGCTGGTTTCTTCATTTGGGTGCTGGTACGTGCCTTCATGTTTTTATCTGTGTGCAAATTGTGATAAACAAAGCCCTACTCTGGAACCTTAAGTCGCCTTAAATTGTATAACTTTTGAAGCAAGTTTTCCTCAAGTGGCCTTAAGTTACCGCTACTAAAGGTCCCACAGTCGGACCTTTCCAGAAAGTCCATCATAGTGAAGAGGTACCTAGCTGTTGTTGGGGGTGAGGGTTGGTTTCTTACTGTAGAGGGGTTTAAAAAATATTGAATGTAGGTATCTGTCGGGATAATAACCAGTGGTCGTTATAAACCATGTGGCCTTTGTTAGCGATTCGGCTGTGCTGCAATGATCAATCTCATCGTATCGTCCTTGACAACTTATTAAACCCCAAATGCTAGTAACGTTGTCAGTAGCGGTCTACTCTCTGATCTTGCATTGCTATTATTCCTAAACACTTCTCATAACAAATTTAGCAAGTCAACTTACTTATGTTCTAACAAAGACAGCTCATCCGTCTAAGAAATTTCATTATTTCCTTTGTTTGTTTGTTTGTTTCTTTCTTCATTTATGTATTTATTCATTTATTCATGCATATATCTATTTATTTATTCATTTATTCATTCATTGACAGGACTCACAATCAAACACCGAACACTTTCCAGGGTCATTTCTCCGTGGAACTTGGGAAGGACTCTGGTGGGCCTATGTTTCCATGACAACACTAGGGTAAGCCTTTTAATGTTTTTTTTATGCGTGACACACTGATATTATTTTATATCTTCCCGCATAAAAACTTTACTTACTTTCTTTGAAGACTACGAACGCTTTGGCATGAAACTATCTATCTAACTGTCAACTACCAATCAAATATCATAAACATGATGGCTAAAAATGTTCTTTGTGCTTATAGCTATGGTGACCGCTGCCCAGCAGGTAACATTGGGCGCGCTTTCGCCACTGTCTGGGTACTCATAGGACTCGTGGTTGGCTCGCTGATGACTGGTGCACTAACAACAGCATTGACCTCGATCACAGAGACTTCTGGGGTTCAGATATATGGATCTAAGGTAAAGATGCCAGCCGAATCACACGGTTTCGGTGGTGCTTTATCACAGTTAACAGTCATTATTCCACGAGTGAGCGTTGGATATGAGTTGGCAAAAATCATCTCATATCCAACAACCGTGAGTGGAGTAATTGTTTTATTAAAAACGCCCACAAAATATTGAGAATTCTTCCCTACTTTATTTGTAAAAACAACCGATTTTCAGCTTGTTTTTAATTTTGAGCAGACGCGTAGAGTTACCATATTTTGAGAGCATGGTATAATGGCTCATATACCATGATGGCTAAGCCAATCAGAGCTCTAGAATTGTATTATCCTGTGATTCAGTTTTTGATAATAAAGTATATACAGTGGAACCTCAACGAAGTGCCAAGGGACCGGCAAAACATGCTCCCTATAAGGTGGATTCGTTATATCGAGGTTCTTTTTCATCTATTTTACTATTACTGGGGTAAAGAAAATTGTTTTTTATACCGAGGACTTCGTTATAATTATACAAGTTTGTTTAATCGAGGTTCCACTGCATACATGTAACTTAACTCTGTTGATGTCTAACTGAAATCGCTACGAGGGCTTTTCATAGTAGACCGGTTCATGCCGAGTATTACCTGCGTGTTCTTGTGTCCCGGACAACTATTTTAGCTTCAGGATGGAACTCACAGCATTGAAGTCGGACATCGAAGTTACACCAGAAGCTGTCAGTATATAACGTTTTCTACCCTGCGAAAACATCCGTTTCTCCCCGCTCGTCGCCGCTGGGGACGTTTCGCGCGGAGGAACGCGTACGTCTGCGACTCAGCGACAGAAATTCCATACTGATGACGTAAAATATGTCCAGAATCCGGTCAGAAGCCCTGATTGGTCGACGGAGTAGTTACATTGTTTTAGCTATTGTTTACGAATAACAGACAAAAGACAAAAGGCCACAAAGGTCAAATGTAAATGCGATGAATCTCTAACAAAACAGTCAATATTTGTGGAATATAGTCTTCTCTAGAACAAGCATTTGAGTTTTGCTGGAGCTCGTTCGCAGATGAACACAACACTTACCAAAATCGTCCAGGAGAAACCTAAAATTGAAGAAATTTACAGTTTAAACCCCATGACTATCGGATTTATTAAGTAAACATTGATTTGCGTCATCAGTATGGAATTTCTGTCGCTGAGTCACAGACGTTCCTCCGCGCGAAACGTCCCCAGCGGCGAAGAGGGGGGAGAAACGGATGTTTTCGCAGGCTAAACGTTTTCCCGATGTCTGTATCAACATGCAATCGGCGACAAAAAAAGTCGAGACACAAACAGGAAAACAAGACAATGCGGAGCCCATCCCCACCCCCAAAACCACTGTTAACTCTTTTGTTATTGTCGTTTCCTGCAGCTATGTTATAAACAGCAGTACAATATCTTTTGTGGCATATTAGCGAAAGCAAAGGCTACCTTTTTTTCCATTTTTAATGGAGATAGTCCTTTTAAAACGTGAAAACGGCCTTTTAGGACAAAGTGTCCCTTTTTGTTGGAAACTTTTTTACATCATCATTTATTTTGTCGGTTTTTAGATTGGAGCAATTCAAGGTTCACCCGAGTACAATCTCGGAATCAGGAGAAATGCGATTATGAACAAAGGTGAGGGAAGCGTTTGATGTTTTTATCAGGGTGCGTGACATTTTTTTGTACATTTCTTTGCTCTCACTGAACGACTACGACGTGAAAACCCCTAATTTACCACTTGCACATCTCCCATAATATCCCTTGTTTGACCCCAAAATTTTGCATAACCTTAGTTTTTCATTTCTCCTGGGTATTACAGCCTTCCGAAGAGAAATTGAAAACAATGCTTTTGCAAAAATTTGGTGGACAAATAAGGTGCATTATGGTAGATGTGCAAGTTGCGAATTTCACTTTTTATGGAGGACGTAAACAAGCGAAGACGAAATTTTCTCTCTTTCTAAACTTGAGTGCAGTGCCCAAGAAGTCAACTCCAGCGGCAAATTTTGAAAAAAACGCGAGTTCATTTTAGAAGTGACGTTTTCGCTGCTGTCGCCGCCGTCAATGCTTCTAAGCTTCCTATTCAAAGGAGTTAACAACGAGAAGCGCCAGCTGTGCTAGTGGTTATAGTGGCTGGTTTATAGGTGCTTGCGCCCAAGTTCCTGCATCACATACGTAACGTATGTTTTTTATGTATATCTTTAGACAAACATTATAACACCATCAAGGAACTAGCCGATGCTCTTTCCAACAGAGAAGTAGTCGGCGTGCTGATAGATACATACGCTGGCGCAACCCACAGAGAACTCTTCGCCAATCCTTCATTTAGAATTGCGCAGATTATTGACCATAAAACAGCGTACGGTGTAGTCATTGGCAGAGACTCCATGCGTCTACGTCATTGTTTCTACGGTTACATGCGCTCTCATCGAGCGGAGATTTTCTCGCGGGTGAAAGAATTGGTTAAGCCTATTGAGGTGAGTCTTACCATTTCTTTGTCTTGATCCTTTCTGCCTTAAACGATCCCTTATTATGAATCCACTCGGTTGTGGATTTTATTGGATCTAAAGTCATTTTTGGCCTTTAGAATACTGTTCCTTTAGAAGCAAAAAGGCAAAATCCGTTTTTGGATTTAAGAATCCAGATTTGGATTTCGTCAAAACGGACCCTTATTAAGACTTATTCATAATCTACAGTCAACCCCTGTAAATAAGTAATTTGCGACACCTTCGATTCTTCACCAAACAGTCACACCCTGCTTTATGGGCACCCGCTTAATACGGCACTTAGTGCCCGGTGTGGTGGTCTATCTCACTTTCACACTCATGTATGGGGGAATCATTTACTCATTCCTTCATTACTTGTACACTGCACCTTAAGCAGTCTGGCAAAGTCCCCCAACCAGTGTTGTAAATTATCCCTAAAAGACTTGAGGGGAGTGGATAATATGATATTTTTATTTACATTTTCCATTTACTCCTCATTAGGGCCATTTATACGAGGAAAAATAAGACGCGTCTTAAAAAAGACGCGAACTGTACCATTTATACGAGCATGTCTTATCTAAGACGAGAACAGCTCGTATAAATGGTTCGCGTCTTATTTCTGTTCTTGACTCGTTTTCATGTGAATGTTGCCCGTAGCAACGGCAACCAACAAGGCACGAAAATTTTCCCGCCAAAAATAAACGCATGCGTACCATGCGTTCGCGTCTTATGTAAGACGCGAAGGTCATTTATACGAAGTCATTCTCGTCTTAGCTAAGACGCGTCTTATCTAAGAACAGGTGTTAAGGGCTGTTCTAAAATAAGACGCGTCTTATTTTAGACGAAATGTGCCGTTTATACGGGAAGTTCGCGTCTTATTTAAGACGCCTCTTATTTTTCCTCGTATAAATGGCCCTAATATTACAGACAGTTTGCTTTGTTCCTGGGGTGAGAGACCCTTACATTTTCCCTTAATACAGACACCCTATTAATACGGATCTATGACCCCCTCAGTGTCCGTATTAACGGGATTTGACTGTATAACGTATCTCTTTCTTTGCCAGGGATCAGGTGTGTCCGATAAACAAGTCGTTCAGGAAATCTCAACTGGTTTATTTGATAGCGGTACCGATCTTTTCCGTAACACGCTGCTCATAAGCGCTACATGCACCATAGCGGCTGTGGTTTTGGGTCTTTGTTTTGACGCTGTGAGGAGGATACGACAGAAAGCAAAAGTTGATCAGAATAAAGGTGAGGCGGTTCATTGCCTTTGATCGAAGCGAAATGCAACCTACATGTAGCCTGCAAGAAAGTTCTCCATTTGGGATACAGCGCGAGAAGTGAGGGCGCACGCGTAGGAAACTAGCGGAGCAAGGCGGGGGGACGAGATACAATTGGTGCTCGCTCGTGTATATCCTTTGTTTTGTACTGTTTAAAAAACGAGCAGGAGCGTATTATCAGGTTTAAAAACGCGAGGCGAAGCCGCGAGTATTTCAATCTGATAATACACGACTATCATCTCCAACATCATCATCATTATCATCGTCACCATCGTCACCATCATCATCATCATCATCATCATCATCATCATCATCATTATCATCATGATCATCACTACTTGCGATCTACAATCGCCTGCAACGGTTTATGATAGACTCGTGACCCTCTTTTGAATAACTTAATTCTTATAATGAGAAATGCCTCTGATACTTCATACAGGTTTATCAGTTCACAAAGAAAAGATGATTAAAGAAATGAGGTTGACAGTGCAAGATTTCTGCCAGCATTCGACAAACACTCTAAGTGTTATGAAGGCAAAGTACAAGAAGGAACTTCTCAAACGCGCGAAGCATTCTTCAATGAGAGAAAACAGGATATTTTCTACATCCACAGTTTCTTCAGCTTTTAAGTCCAAAGAAGTCGTTGACATTTCCGTTATAAATTTGGAAAATAACAAAGACGAAGACTCTAAATGTTAAATATATCAGGTATTAAAAGCCAAATGACATGATGTTGGCATGTTGACTCTTCCAGGTTGTTCGTAGTGTATTTTTGTTAAGATTCGGCCCATTTTAAGATACACTGTGTAGTTGCGTGCCGCTAAGCTACTTGAACCCTCTCTTTCTTAAGGAAAATAAAATTGAAAAATGAGTCAGTAACAATATTGTCCATTCTGTGCGTTTCGGCGTGAGTATTTGAGGCATTTTGCTATAACATCGCACTTTGTAACAAGGGTTGGTGAATTTAGTGAAAACGTACGCATTTTGTTGAGTGCGGCATTTTGTAACAAATGGAAGTAACGCTATTTTTTCTCGCTTTTATTAAATGGTTGTTCCAAGGTTATCGAGGAGATTCGATCAAAATTCCTCCCACAAATGAAATATTTCCCCGCTACAATATTTATAACCCTTCCCCCTCCCAACCTCCATTCCTCCGTTTGGGACTGGGAACGAGGTTGTCACGGCACGTGCGCGTGATGTTTGCGTGAAAACTTCATTGTTATGTTCCCGTGGTGTCATTCTCTCGAATAAGTAGTCCTATACGCTAGTTTTGACCCAGCAACCTCGTTTCGGATATGACCAACAAGCAGGAATTGCAAACTTTGGACAAGGACAATAAGAAGGCGGGAATTGCTGGCGTCATTCATCTGACCACACAAAGAGGCGGCGAATGTAAAAAGTTGGAAGGACAGTGACGTCACCAGAAGGGAATAATATGATGGTTGTCAAGAGACGACACCATTGGGAGTATAAGTGAGTATTTATTTTACTTAATTTAGTTTAGATATGTGTTTACCACATTGATGTTTATAAAATGTCTATTGTGAAACGATGATATGACATTTCGTGTATTTGAACTGAAGGAGAAAGATTTAACGCGCGTGAAAGTTCTTCGTATTTGAGACGCAACTTAACTGCTGTATTTATGTATCATCGGACCTCTTCCCGCTTTTCCTTTGACGGGATATGCCTGTCGCCTTTTCTCTCCCTTTATCGGCGTTTCTTTTTCCAATTTTAGTTTTTGCTTGGATGATGGATGACAAAAAAAACGCGACTGCTTTTTTCCTTTCGACTGGGGTTACCGTCGAAAAAGCGACCTCACGGTTCTGGAGAGGCCCCTCCACCTTTTTGATCACCCTTCCCCTCCGCCAGCGAAAGTACGATGGCTTCACTTTGGGCTGCGACAAATGAGTAAAATAGAAGGCCTGCTGGACGATTTACTGATATCAGTGTGTGACATGGACGCAGAACAAGACAACGACGAGGACGCAGTTGGCCCACCGGCTATTACGGATGTGAAAAACAGCGTGCTTTCGGTAAATGCTGCGGAATTCAGCCGCGCGGAACGGGAATACGAGAAGGAAACTGGAGCCAAAATGCGTCCCGCAATTGTTTCTGGGATAGTTACTGGGGACGCGCCGGTCAGCTATTGGACAATGTTTTCCCTAAAAAACAGTACCAGAAGTCTCTGCGAAAGGACCGAGGTCCGTGGTTTCTGGAACCCGCAATTGATGCAGCGAACGCATGGAGCACTTTGCGACAAGGGTGCGACAGACTGGCACTTTTTTCCAGCATAGAAACATTTGTTGGTTTATTTTCATTTGGCCAGAATGAAAATAGTTGGGAGTTGAACGCCGAGAGTGGCGCAACAATGCTTTGATAGTCTAATTTAGCGCACAGGACTTCTGATGTGAGGGTGCATACTATGTGAGGAGTAAAGATCAAAGAGCTGGCGTTCGTTGGCTGTGACACACGGTTTATTCTTGAGTTTCAGCTACTCTGAAAACACACTTTCCCAACGAAACAATCAGTTTTCTAATAAGCGAGCTTACTTTTAGGCTTAATTATAAGCTTTCTACAAGTCTATCTTTCCTTAACTGCAAATGGTTACATTAGATCAGAAAATGGTGCCGAATACTTCGTTTTCGATGTTTCCTAAACATCATCTGAACCATACAACCAAGTATTAAGTAGAGTGATACTCATACTTAGTACTACTTAGTATTACTTATTACTTGTTTAATTCTAGTGTTTAAGTGGAGTGCCTGTAAACTCGCTGGATAAGCTAGGTGTACTTTCCACTATAAGCAAGCCTTTAAACCTATTTAAACCTTTAAACCCAAGATGTCATAATTATAAACAACAGCCGATGCAAGAATCCTTCATCGAAGAATTCTTAAGCCATGTTGCCGAATTGGATCATTCAAACGTAGTTTTCAAAACCGCCCCAACAGCGCGGCTGTGCCGGGAATATCACTGAACCATTTTGTAGAGTCTAGTGCGGCAAATACTCTTGCTATGGCTATGGATGTCGTTCTATGAGACAAGCTAAAAAGCTGAAAAGACTTAAAAGTATTTTGGTGTCAAAAACTTATTACATTTTTTTTACTTACACTTACCTTCTTACTTACTTGTTATGACAGCAAATGCTGTTTTCTTGTTATCAAAGCCAAGGGAAAACGCAAAAACAATAAAACAAAAAATCTTCTAACTTCCAAAATTTTTTGTTGATGCGATGGGTGCGCACGCAACCCCATGGGGCGCTGAGGTCTTTGGGTTGTTTGTCTGCAAATTAGCGCCTGCGCACTATCTTTGCAAAAACTAGTGACGAAGAGCATGTCGGAGATTTCAGACGAGAAATCCTGCAATAACTTGCAGTGAGCTAAAATGAAAATAATATGCAGCTCTGAGAAAAGGAATTAAAATAAGAAAGACAAGACCTTGGTTGAGCCTTGGTTGAAACTTGGGAAATAAACGCATGAACGAACAACGATTTTCGTCGTTTCTCTCAGAAACAAAGAGATATTTCGAGTCAGAAAAAAATATTTTGCGTTCATATTCGTAGTAAAGTCTACCAGTATGCAAAAGTTGAGCGAATTTGATTTTAACTTTCCCGCAAGTTAGCGATTTTGTTTGACTTTCTAACGTAATCATGTGAACTCAGCGTAAGGCCTTGTCTATTAATTTATTCATTGGACTCAGCCTACGGCCTTGTCCAATTTTAACTGTCGTCGGAATGTTTTTTAGCCAACCAACTATTTCTTAATTACCTGTAGTAGCTATAGTTACCATAACCGTCAGTGTCGTCAGTAGAATAATAGTAATAATAGTAATAATAGTAATAATAAGTGTCGTCGGCAAAGTAATCACCATAATAAGACCATCACCCACAAGAGCAACTTCGTTATCTTCGTCAGTGTCATTGGCATAATAAAAATAATAATCAGCACCATCACCACCAAGTTCCTCTTCGCTGATTTTTTACGTGTCTTCGGCTTCATAATAATCAACACCATCTTCACAGTCGTTGTCATAAACTTTATTTCCGGTAAGATTTCCCAGAAATCGTCCTACAAGTGCTCCTGCCAAACCTCCTATAGCACCTCCCACAGCTGGAACAGGAATGAGAGCTTGCCCGGCGGCCATTCCAATAGTAGACCCTGCTACGCGGCTGGCGCCAATCACAACTCTCTTCTTCACAGTTTTGTCGTATCCTTTTTGGTCGATTCTTCCTGTCTTCAAATCGCCTTGTACTTTTCCAATATCATATGCCATTGACACACCCTCAAAAGCCGCAGCAAGTGCTCCTCCAGCTAGAATTCCTCCAACTCCAGTTCCAGCATCCGAAGCCATCGTGGTAAGCCCGTTTTGTGCCATCGATTGGGTCATCCCTGTTCTCATAATTACTCGTCCTGTGTGTGATGCGCTATAGGCTGCAATTTTTGCCTCCGCTCGGGTAGCTGCTTTACTTACAAGCCGTTGTCCGACCTCTTCGTTGACCATCTCTAAGCCTTTGTTAATTTGGTCGCACGATGATCTTCCTGTGATACACCACATGGCAAAGTGTTCACAGTTATTGGTAACTAGGTTGTATTGTTCCTCTCCAATCTTACTTTGCGCTCTCCAGAGAACAAGATCGCGATCGAAACTTTCGTGTAGCATCAGGTATACAGTAACTTCTTGAAATCGGTGCGTTTTTTCCATCACCTGAAATTTTCCTGAAGGAGTTCTGTTGTACTCGATAGTTTTGATTTCACCGCTTTCTTCATCGACATGTTTTACTATAGCGTGATGACAATAAACACCTTGGAGCCGATAGAAAGCAATGTGATCGCCTCTTTTAAGTTCAGAAAGGTTGAGCACACGTCTCCTGGGAACTTTATACTCTTGTCCATAACTATTGTACCTTAAGACGTCGTCACTGCAGGCCATGATTGAAGAACCTGTTAACACAAATCTCTTGTTATCATTCTATCGTATATATTCAGAATTATTTTTCATTTAAATTTCTCCGTCTATGGTAAGCCTAAATAACCCACCTAATTCTTCATATCCGGCTACCCTGACCAAATTTGGAAGATGGTAGCCAATATCAATACAATTGACGTCAGTTGTACAAATAACAACAGAAAAAAGGGCAGCCGGCAGAAGGCGCGTTACCTCAGGTGTTTTGGCAGAGCTGAAGAAATGAAGGAAGATTTTAGCGTTGTGCGAAGAGGAGATCGCCGAACTTCTGCCTAAAAAAAGATTTATCAAAAATACCTCTCAGTGGATGAAAACTGCTATTTGCAGAATTTTTGCTAGAGTAACAACCCATTTAAAACCTGAAACATTCGAGGAACAGGCCGAAGCAGTTATGAAGACGGGAAGAATTATCTGGACTTTGCGCCACTCCCCGATCTGCATTTCTACATAAAGGAGCGCTTCGTGCTCGAAAAGACTGCCATTACAGAAGTAACAGACTGCAATATTTTTCAGAAAAGACATCCCAATTTATTCTTTTTTCTTATATATTATTATTATTTTTTACAAATTGTTCGTAAGTTTAAATATTTATTTCATTGTGTAATTTTGAAATTGTAATATTTGATTGGGATTTAAGAAAAGGGCAAAATGCGCCCAGTATAGAGATTTCGCCTTCGGTGGTCCATGCAGAAAAACGAACACTGTTAATTATTAACCCAGTAACCCAGAAGGAGTTGCGTGTTTCCCTCAAGCCTTTTTTTTTTTATTTTTGCAGCTTCCCTTTTCACTGTAGAGCTTTTCATATTAATATTTCCTTCTGTTTAATGCAACACACGACTTTTTGAAGGTCTAGATTTCGGATAAGGATAAAGAAGACTCGGACGACGAAAATAGGAACTTTGAGACTTTCGACGTCGAGTTCAAAGCTTAGCGAACTGTTTGGCGAGAGGACAAATGTGCGGTGAACCAGCGAGCAAAGCTTCACCGGGAGCTTCACAAAGACCATCTTGAGAGAAATAGAGTACTAAGGCAAGTTACTTACTATTACAATGTTTGTTGATTTAACACCCGAGAGCTTACAGCTGTTCTCAATGTGGTACAATATGGCCCAGCGTTTTTGCTTTTGTTTGTATCTGTATCTTGCCTGGTCTTTTGTTACATTACTTTATGCATGATCTTGTTATGCTTCTCCTAATTTCCGTGTCTTCGCCCATTCAGCAAGCACGATAATCAGCATTAGCGAATGTCGATAAACTTTGAAAGTTCGCAGCTCGCGTCAAGTTTCTCGCCATACATACCTTCTTATGGGGGTGTAAACTTGGGTTGCACGTGACGTCACCAAAAATCAAACTAAGAAACTTTCGATTCTTCCGAGTGTCTACTTTCACGAGGTATTACAGAACCTAAACATCTTTACATAAACATATTTTTGGTTCGAGAGGGTTCTTCGTTTTGGGAGAGAGGACGCTTGAATTTCCAGGCTTTTGCGTGACACGGCATTTAGCTGGCGGCCGGGAAAGCTCTTATGTGGGTTAAAACATTACCGATTTTGGGAGAATTTGCAATCTAAACATTCCTTGTCTCAGAATAAATATTACTGTAACCCTTATGAGTTCCTCAAGCGAAGAATTCACGCATTAGTAGGAAAACTCGAAAACAGATGTTTCTGTTGGTATCCGGCGGCCATACTGGTGTCCCTGAAAGGGACTCAGACATGGCGACTCCATACAAAGCTTTATAAATTTAGGTAAACCGTTTTTCCCAATATCTCGCATTTGAAATATTTCACAGACCTCATTCTTGGCAACGGTTTTGTATATTTATCTTTTTTCATTTCCCAGATTCTAGTCCTTCTGTCTTGATTGGTTTGCATTTTTATTTTTCATTGCGTGACAGTTCAAGCCGAGAATAGAAGCCATCGGAAATGTAGCCTGCGAACCGCAGACGTATTTCCGGTCGTCGCTTTTCTTCCTCCGAAAAATATTTTTATTATCTTTTTGTTATTATTTTTCGGAGCGAGGAAAGCAGCGACCGGAAATACGTCTGCGGTTCGCAAGCTATCGAAAATGGAACTTAAAAAAAAAATCCCAGTCCTCACTCCTAAATATATCTTCCGTCCCAGTCGGTTCCAGTCCTCGCTCCTCCAAATACCTGTCCAAACTTCCAAACTACACCGGTAAAATGTGTTGAACCTGTCTGATACGTGGCGCTCCACTTTCGAGAGCGGCCCGGTGTAGCTTTGCTCCGCTATAGAAATCACCCCCAAATCACCGTAATTACGTGAGAAGAGAAGTCCAATCCGGTATGGTTTTAATTCCCGGCGCAAGAGCTGTCCGCTATGGTGTAAATATAGCCTAAATAGTTGCTCTTTCCAGAACTTTACCGGGGCAAGGCCATTTCCGGATCGAAACTACGTTCTCAAGTAAACAACATATATCTTTGCCACATTTTTTTCACAAACTCATATTAAATAGCTAACATTCTATCAAATACATGAAAGACCATGAAAGATACAAACTCGATTTTCATCAAAGAATGCAATCTATTTTACCGTAGAGTTCCGGGAAGGAATTTCCGACTAACAGTTTGAAAGCAAGTTAGCCAGTCATTGAAGCAAAAAGTTTCCCCGAATTTTTGAGATAAGATAACTTATCTCGAAAATTCGGGGATTTTATTTTTGAGATAAGTTATCTTATCTCAAAAATTCGGGGAAACCCCTTTTTGCTTCAATTGACTAGCTAACTTACTTTCAAACTGTTAGGAGCTACGCAAACGGAACGTGGCTTTCCACACGAATCAGGATTTCTACTTCATATTAAAGTTTCCAGCATTCTACTTCCACGGCTGTCCATTATTATTTAGGAAATATATTTGCATTTTCAATTTCAACGTCAAATGGTGTTTCAGATTGTTTTTGGACCGGCTGACTACGCGTTTAATGGCAAAAATGAAAATCAAGGGCTTCTACGTTTTTTTTTTCAAGGATACACAAAATCGAAACAAATTAGTTGATATACAAACAGGGGCACCCAACGACAATTTTCGGAAGACGATCTGAGATCTAGAATTTTCGGAACATTTGTGGTTAAATTTCTTGCTTTCATGCCTCTCCTAGGATTTTCGAACCTCCCAAAAATGGTATAATTGCCCATTTTTAACGGATTTTTACCGTAAAAAGGTCACCTAGAATTTTCGGGAGCCTTTTTTCTGGCTGAAATTTTCGAAAAGGTAAGTTTTTATCCCTATAATTTTCGGATGACTAGACTTTCAGCTAGGAAATCCGAACAAGTGAAAAATTTTTAGGGGATAAAAATATGCCTATATCTACCGTTTAAATACTAAAATACGTTCAACAATGCTATGTTTAAGTGGTTTTGAACTATATTCTCGGTGCCCCTGATACAAAGAATTACGGTGACCCTCAAGGGACAACTTAGTAACTTGCGATCGCAACTTTCTAACTTGCGATCGCAACAGCCCAGCCTGAAATAGTCTCAGCTAAAAAAAAGCTGCCGTCTTATTTGAGGTTTATAATCAAGTTACTTCACCAGCAGACTATAAAATCAGTCTGCTCATTTTTAAATGTTCACTACCTGAAGTAGTATAATTAAACAGATAGCCCTACTAAAGCCAGTCCTTTTCTGCCCTCCCTTTGCCCACAGCGCTTCAAAATTACGTAGGAAATTACTGGTCTAGTAATTTTCATCGCATTCGTGGAAACCATCACCAACATCTAGGAACTGAGTTGGTTGGTCGCTAAAGGATCTGAATGTTGCCCCTTGTGAGGAAGTCTTTGATTTATATAAGCATGTATCATTAGTTAATCAGGAGTGTTTGATTTTGAGACTTTCAGAACCTACCTTGCAAAGTTAAAATATCGAAAAAAGGCAAAGTTAGCTTTCCTCCTGATTCCGAGCACTGGAAACTGGCAGTTATGTACATGTAGCAGCTATTTAAAACCTCTATTTTCACAGCTCATTTGTTTTAGGGCTGAGCAACTTTACCAACCAATCCTGTGAGTTCTTGTTATCCGAAATTGAAAGCGAAACTACTTTCATTTCTCCCCGGATCTTAATTCCCAGAAAATTATGCCACACATTAGCGGGGGAGGGGAAGAGGAGGAGCTTTACACAAGGATCAAGAGGCTCTAAGGACGCAGGAATTGATAATTAAGATCAGTATTCTTCTTGTTATTGCGTATGTAATCTTGATTCCTCTCCAAGCGAAGTTTATAAATTTGTGGAATTTGAGTCGCACGGAGATCGATTGAAGTTCTAGTCGTCTTTATACACCGCGACACCTTTCCCAGAGCTTACGGCCGAGGCAAGGCTAGGCCATTTCCGGATCGAAACTAAACTCTCAAGTAAACAAGGTAATTTTCCCTCATTTTGCACGAAAGCTGATAATAGCCGCGACATTCTATCAACTACATGAATATAACAAACTGAATCTGCAATGGAATAAACGGAACGCAATATATTTTACCGTAGAGTTCCACGCAGGGACGCGCAGGAATTCACTTGATTTCAATAATTACGTTACTGATGAGTTAACTTGCTTTCAAACTCTCAGCCTTCGCAAACTGAACGTGGGTTTCCACACGAAATCGGATTTCTCCTCTTTATTAAGCTTCCGTCATTACACAGGGGCACCCAACGACTGATTTCTGTAAAATATCTGTTCGGAGAGGCAAATATTGCCTAGATTTTTCTATTACTTGAGGACGACTAAAAATTTCTAGGTGACCGTTTCATAATAAATTCCCAACGATTTTCTGAAGTTTAATTCTTCACATTTCACTCCCCAGGTTAAGCTATACTCGTAGAAAAAGGAAACCTAACATTTTCGAATTCGAAAACGCAATACAGAGAGGAATTGAAGAAAAATTCTAATGTTCATAAAGCTTTAAATTACATCTAAAATTTTCGGGAAAATAACGCTGATTAAAGAAATGAGGTTGACAGTGCAAGATTTCTGCCAGCATTCGACAAACACTCTAAGTGTTATGAAGGCAAAGTACAAGAAGGAACTTCTCAAACGCGCGAAGCATTCTTCAGTGGGAGAAAAGAGAATATTTTCTACATCCACGGTTTCTTCGATTTTCAAGTCCAAAGAAGTCGTTGATATTTCTGTTAAAAATTTGGAAAATAACAAAGACGAAGACCCTACGTGTTAATAGGAAACGTTGGAGGTTTCTTAGAGCCAAACGAAATGATGTTGCATGCATGTGCACCCCTCTACGTTGTCCTCAGGGTGTTTTTGTGGACGCAAAGTTTCTACGCTGGCCTTTTTAAGAAAAGTACAATTAGAGGTTTCCGCGTGAGAATTCCACGGCATTTTGTAATAAATGGAAGATACGCAATTTTTGTTTTTGTTGTTGTTTTTCTTTTTTCTTAATGGCCGTTTCCAGCTGCGCAGGAGATTGGATCAAACTTTCTCTCCCAAAACATTCCCACGGTCTCCCACGGTGCAATTCGATACAACACTGACCCAGTCCCACGCCCAACCGCTCCAAAATTGGTCAGTACTGGGCCGAGTTGTTGGAAGCATATTGTGGAGGATTCCCCAACGTTTTTTCTTTTTCCCTGTGTCTTCGTCAGAGAAATATTAAATGGTTTCAAAATGATATAAATCGCATAAATGAGATCGATACATGTGTATCTGGACAAGACATTTCTTTATACTAAATGCCCGGGGAGTACTCCTGGAATTTCTTGGTGGGGGTGAATTGATCGGTTCTCAAGTCCTGACCCTATTTCAGACCAAAAAATGTCATTTTCCACACCCGTTTTCAGGCCAGATCTCTAAAATCCAGACCTGTTTTCAGACCTGGACTTTAGGCAGAAATATATGTCATCAATTGTAAGATCAGAGCGCAAACAAAAAATGCTTCAAATCCATTTCGAATTCGCATGTTTCTATTTCGTTCTTATTCATTTGGAATTGAAACGACAAATACGTTCATACACTCCCCAACCTCGTCCCCAGGGCGCTTTTCCCAAAGCCAGGGAAAAGCGCCCTGGGGACGAGGTTGTACACTCCCGTAGTTCCCTCGAAAACCATGCCCGATTCCAGACCAAAATAAGCAAAGTATATACCCGTTTTAATACCAAACAGGCGCAAAAAACCATACTCTATCGCTTATATGAGGGAGTATCCCTCCCTCCCCCCCCCCCCCACCCCTCCATGAACCTCGCCTTTGGAAGCCCGTGGGGTTTCAGTAAAGCGGACTTACTCTAATCACGTGATGTGACATACTTCAAGGATGACCTCGTTGTCTGTTCGCGGGAGATTGAAAGAAGCCATTCGAAGCCTGGAAAAATGCTTCGTATTCCTCCACTGCATCTGAAATTGAGTGTTAAATAGGTTTAGGTAACGAAAGGGTGGAATTTGAACCGCACTGTGATAGTGTGGAACCTCCAGTAACTGAACAAGAAACCTCGAGCCACATCCAACGAGAGAGTTCGTTTAGAAGAGATGGCGCTAGCTGCATGAATGGTATGGTCATTGAAATGGAATTTTAACTTAAATCCCTCAGTTTTTAGGGTGGCCTGTTGTATAAAGCTTGAGTGTTGTTAACTAGCTGTTGTAAGAGATGGTTTCTCAAATTGATTCAAAGTGGACAGACTGCAAATTATAGTAGTTGCTAACAAATATATTGTTAGCCTGAAACATACAATGTCAGTTCACTCACGTTCAACAGCAGTCGATTTTGGCGGAATTTTGTAATTAGCTATTGAGTTTATCGATTTACTTGACAGTTATGGAAAACAAAGTGTAACAGATCTCAAAGTGACGAAACAACATTGACTTGGGTAAAAGAACTTTTTTGCAGTAACGTACATGTTAACGTCCTTTAGGTAATGAATGACTACTAATCGATGGATAATCATTAGATAATCAATGAGTAATGCACATGTCATCGGCTTGCCCCAGGGTAGACCCCCGGGCAAACCAGGGGGATTGTAAAATGGGTGGAGCAAAGTTGAGGAATTCCCCCAGGGCTGGGGGAATTTAATAAGACAAAGTCCCCTGGTTCAAGTGCTTCTCAACAAAAAACATAACCGGGATTCACTTGATAGAGGGGGCGTTTTTGTGATATTTGGGGAAAAAATTTTACTCCTTCATCTTAGTCTTGGAGAAGCAATATGAAATCTTCATTCAACAAAAATCACTACAATGAAAGAACACCCGAAGACAGATTCACCCAGGTTTGGAGAGACTGATTGTTTTTCCGTAGTCCACTTAAGATGACCTTAAATAATCTACTGTACCGTGTGATGCTCAAAAATTACAGTTATTCATTGTACATTTGTATTTCATGTACGTATGAATTACAAGTCCTCAGCTTCTACGTTTGTAATAAGAATGATCAGTGATAGGTTTAAGAGATCTGAAAATATATTGACCTGTTTGTTTTGTAATAAACGAATGGATGCATGATTGCTGTTTCTAGGAGTCAGTTAAGGTGATTGTGTGCAAATTGCTAAGTTCTAGTTTTCTTTTAACTGCTTCGTTGATTTTGTGATTCCTGCGAGATTGAAGGAATTTTCCCGCTAACTAGAATGTCCTTGAGACATGTCCTTCCTGTAAGAGACAATCGATGGTTGGTTAAAGATATGTTTAAGCTTAGGTTGCTGTTGAATGATGTCCCAGTGTTTCATGAGAATCATTTTGAGATTCAGTGTGGCCAGATTGTTGGTATTGTAGTTACAATCTTGGACAAAACTGTTGAGAAAAGTGCATACTTGGGGGGCATTTTTTCTAAACTTCATAGCCGACTGATTCTTCTCTCACCCCCTCCCCCTGGAAGCAGTGTTCTTGGGTCTTCAAAAGAAAGCCAGATCCCTAAGCATTTGTAGGAAGCAACTTTGAACTGGGGAAGGGGATTTCTTTACGCAAAGCTGTTGATTTGGAAATACTTTTGTTGCGTTAGGTAGGGCGCATTAATGAAAACATTTTCTCAAGTAGTTTTGTCCAAGATTGTAGGTAGTAACAAATGGTAAAATCTCTTTTCTTTGTTTTCTTGCGAAAGCCTTGTTTCTGTCGGTGAAGTTAACTTCACTCAGTATTTCCTGAACGAGCTTTAAAGGGTAGCCTCATTCAAGGTCTGGTTTGCTTTGTTTAAAGTTTTCTCTAACTGAGTTAGTTCTTAAAGGACGTAATACTTCTCATTTTATATAACCCTTTTTGCAATAAATCTCATTGAGCAAGAGTTCCTCAGAGAGGCCCTCCCCAGGGACAGAGAATCCAATCTATCCCCTGGCATATTCCCCTGTTGGCCCTTGGGTCTACCCTCGGGGCACAAGCCAATGACATGTGCATACTCGAACGCATGAATTACTCATCAATGACATAATCGATGAGCATTCGACAAACACTCAAAGTGTTATGAAGGCACAGTACAAGAAGGAACTTCTCAAATGCGCTAACCATTCTTCACTTGAAGGAGAGAAAAGAGGATATTTTCTACATCTATGGTTCCTTCGATTTTCAAGTCCAAAGAAGTTGTTGATGCATGTATTCCGTAACTTATGAATTTGGAAAATAACAAAGGCGGAAACTCTAAGTATTATTAGAAAGTGTTGCAGGTTTTTTAGAGCCAAATGAAATGATGTTGACATGTGGACCCATCTATGTGGTTCTCAGAGTGTTTTTGTTAGGATTTGGTCAATATTATTTATGATAGTTGTGGACCGTCAATGGTTGACAGCTGAATAACCTGTGAAAGAAAAACATCTTGAATCAATCATTATGACCTCAACGTGTTATTTTGTACGCCACCACAACAATATTCATAAGTTTATGTTTGATTTTGGCAAGTGTTATATGACCTTCTGGAAAATTTATTTCATGTGGACACCCCATACCCTTAAGAAATTTTTTTCCCTTTAACTTTGCCCCCATATGTGGGGGAGGTAATGAATATTTTCTGGAATGAGATAATTCTCATGAACTGCCTTATGTGTTTGGCATTATTCTGTCACCTCACTGATAATTATTGGAGTTACCTGATGATTGAGACTAAGATGGTAAACCGTCCCAAATTTCCATAAATTATTACAGAATTCTTTGATGAAAACTATGGGAGACAAAGCCTGTTTACATAAATTTTGAGAAGACTCTAAACCCCTGGAGTGTTTTTTGCTAGGCTATGGGACATTAACATGTTTATCAGACATGATGGGATAGTGTACATAGAAATACTTCAGCTTAAAAACAGTCTCAGACAATAAAATTAATACTTGATCCAAAGGTAGAATGGAAGGCTGTAAAGCATTAATTTAAGAAGGGTTAAGAGATTTTCCCTCCCCTGGTGCTGTGCCTTGACGTGGCGGGGAGGCTTGTGTGCCCTTGTGACCTTAAGAGCTATGATGGCGGGAGATTGTGCTCCTGGCAAGTTTATTTATGCCGGATTGCTCTAAGAGAGAAGGGCCAGACTAAACAGCACCCTAGTAGATCAAATGAGCGGATGAATTTTTGTCCAGAGTGGAGTCATCAGTTCATTTGATCTGCTATGATCCAAGTAATCTCTGATCACTTATCCTCATCCGGATCATCTCAAAGAAACCCACTGAACTGGCCACCAAGAAAATAACCACATGGCTGCACTTCCCTTAACACAGGTGATAAAGAAAATTTGTTACTACAAGATAACAAGAGATCATCTAAGAGGAATCCAGACAGAACCTTTGTCAAGGATCAGTCTCAAACTTCTCAATGCATGTGCCACCCAACACCAGGGAATCCAGGTTCCATAACTGCATCCCTGATGCCTTTCCCATACATTCCAGATATCTGCTGGAAACTTGAGGAAGATACTACTTGTATGAGATTGGATTCCTTACAGTCACTGGTTGCTTGTGTATGACTAGATTCCAATGAAAGCTGAACTTGTGGATATGGTGTAGTGGTGTTTGGCCGATGAACTGTTTCGGCAGAAACCGGTGTCACTTGGGGTGGGTTGACCTTTGGGATGATAAGGATTTACTAGGATCGGAGATCCCAGACCACTTGGATCATGGTAGATCAATTCATTTGATCTATCATGATTCGAGTGATCTCAGACCACTTATCCTCATTCAGATCGTCTCAAAGAGCCCACTCTTAATAATCTGCATGCCACGAGAGATCAGCAAACATAGAACCGGTCAACCTATAAACCAGTAAGTATGGAAACCAGAAACTCGTACTAACTGTTCTTCCCTATTTGTAGTGTTCAACTACAAAGGCATCCCTTGTGCTTGGCCTTATTGCTGTGGAGTGGACCTGGCAAACCCAGGATACCCAAATAAGTTGGTACTCAAACTGACTTTTTCTCTACTCCTCTTGTGATTGTGGTCACTGCATGACTATTTATCTGTCTTCATTTGATTATGGCTATCATTATCACTCTTAATTCAATTTTTTGGATTAATAACTGTGTAATACCTTTCCTTGAGAATTAACATTACATGGTTTTAAAGTTGGAAAAAGCTATTTATCATAACAAGAGTTACTTGTTAAACGAGTATTTGGTGATACATTGTGATGCTGATTGCTCTCTGGAACTTCTAAACACCTGATTTAATAACACACCCACTCAGTCAGTTCTCATACTGACTGGTCTTCTTCACTTGTTGTGATCATGGATCCACAACTGCATCTCTGATGCCTGCCCCATACATTCCATATAACTGACTGGAACTTGTGGAACTTGTATGAAGTTGGATTCCTTATGGTGGCTGGATGCTTGAGTATGACCAGATTCCAATGAAAGCTGAACTTGTGGAAAGTGTAGTGGTGTTATGTGGCCGATGAACTGTTTCGGCAGAAGCCGGTGTCACTTAATCTACATAACACAAGAGATCAGGTATCATAGAACTGGCCAACCAATAAACCAGTAAGTATGGAAACCAGCAACTCATACTAACAGTTCTTCCCTATTGGTAGTGCTTAACTACAAAAGCATCCCTGATGCCTGCCCTTTTTGCTATGGTGTGAACCTGGCTATTAGAGGAACGTGCCACCCAACTTCAGGAAATCCAGGATACCCAACATGCCCCCTCAGTCAGTCAGTACTTATGCTGACTTTCCTCTACTCTTGTTGTGATTGTGGTCAGTGCAAGTACCTTGAGCTATCATAACAAGAGTGACTTGTTAAACAAGTATTTGGTGATGCATTGTGATGCTGATTGCTCTTTGGAACTCCTAAACACCTGATTTAATAACCCACCCACTCAGTCAGTTCTCACACTGACTGTTCTTCTTCACTTGTTGTGATCATGGATCCACAGCTGCATCTCTGATGCCTGCCCCATACATTCCATATAACTGACTGGATACTTGTGGAAGATACTACTTGTATGAAGTTGGATTCCTTATGGTGGCTGGATGCTTGAGTATGGCCAGATTCCAATGAAAACTGAACTTGTGGAAAGTGTAGTGGTGTTATGTGGCCGATGAACTGTTTCGGCAGAAGCCGGTGTCACTTAATCTACATAACACAAGAGATCAGAAATCATAGAACTGGCCAAGCAATAAACCAGTAAGTATGGAAACCAGCAACTCATACTAACAGTTCTTCCCTATTGGTAGTGCTTAACTACAAAAGCATCCCTGATGCCTGCCCTTTTTGCTGTGGTGTGAACCTGGCTATTAGAGGAACGTGCCACCCAACTTCAGGAAATCCTGGATACCCAACATGCCCCCTCAGTCAGTCAGTACTTATGCTGACTTTCCTCTACTCTTGTTGTGATTGTGGTCAGTGCAAGTACCTTGAGCTATCATGACAAGAGTGACTTGTTAAACAAGTATTTGGTGATACATTGTGATGCTGATTGCTCTCTGGAACTCCTAAACACCTGATTTAATAACCCACCCACTCAGTCAGTTCTCATACTGACTGTTCTTCTTCACTTGCTGTGATCATCGATCCACAACTGTATCTCTGATGCCTGCCCCATACATTCCATATAACTGACTGGAAACTTGTGGAAGACACTAGTTGTATGAAGTTGGATTCCTTATGGTGGCTGGATGCTTGAGTATGGCCAGATTCCAATGAAAGCTGAACTTGTGGAAGGTGTAGTGGTGTTATGTGGCCGATGAACTGTTTCGGCAGAAGCCGGTGTCACTTAATCTACATAACACAAGAGATCAGAAATCATAGAACTGGCCAAGCAATAAACCAGTAAGTATGGAAACCAGCAACTCATACTTACAGCTCTTCCCTATTTGTAGTGCTTAAGTACAAAAGCATCCCTGATGCCTGCCCTTTTTGCTATGGTGTGAACCTGGCTATTAGAGGAACGTGCCACCCAACTTCAGGAAATCCAGGATACCCAACATGCCCCCTCAGTCAGTCAGTACTTATGCTGACTTTCCTCTACTCTTGTTGTGATTGTGGTCAGTGCAAGTACCTTGAGCTATCATGACAAGAGTGACTTGTTAAACAAGTATTTGGTGATGCATTGTGATGCTGATTGCTCTTTGGAACTCCTAAACACTGATTTAATAACCCACCCACTCAGTCAGTTCTCATACTGACTGTTCTTCTTCACTTGCTGTGATCATCAATCCACAACTGCATCTCTGATGCCTGCCCCATACATTCCATATAACTGACTGGAAACTTGTGGAAGACACTAGTTGTATGAAGTTGGATTCCTTATGGTGGCTGGATGCTTGAGTATGGCCAGATTCCAATGAAAGCTGAACTTGTGGAAGGTGTAGTGGTGTTATGTGGCCGATGAACTGTTTCGGCAGAAGCCGGTGTCACTTAATCTACATAACACAAGAGATCAGAAATCATAGAACTGGCCAAGCAATAAACCAGTAAGTATGGAAACCAGCAACTCATACTAACAGTTCTTCCCTATTTGTAGTGCTTTACTACAAAAGCATCCCTGATGCCTGCCCTTTTTGCTGTGGTGTGAACCTGGCTATTAGAGGAACCTGCCGCTCAACTCCAAGAAATCCAGGATACCCAACATGCCTCCTCAGTCAGTCAGTACTTATGCTGACTTTCCTCTACTCTTGTCGTGATTGTGGTCAGTGCAAGTACCTTGAGCTATCTGCATTTATTATTGCTATCCTTATTACTCTTGCAGAAGCTTTTGGAGGACTATACTTTATAGAGCAGTGAACAAACAGCAGACTCCTAATCAAATGCACTTTGGTGGAGGCACACTTCCGTTTGACTATGGAGATAATTGACACTTACATTTTAATGCCATAAATCAATGATGTTAATTTAGACATTTAATCTTTATACTTGTTATCATCTTTTATTTTATACTTTCAAATTTGAAGGAATGTGGGGACAAGATTACTTGTCTGCTGTTGCGAAAAAAGCAGAGATGACAAAGAGAAGCCATTGCCATTGTTCTCCTGATTTTGAAGATACTTTAGATTGATGGTAAGTGACTTGTCTCCTATTAAGCAGACACTCAACATTAGTGGACAAAATTAATAGCTCTGTATGATTCAGATGTTTCTTGTCTTATTCTAAGTAAATAAACATTTACTAAGTGGACACCTCTATTAAGAGGGCACCAGAGAAGGTCATATAAGTGTGTGCAACTTAACATCCATTTCATTTTTTTACTAGTTGAGAAGGGCAAATCATAACTGTTCGGTAACTTTTATCTCCTGTATCTTGTCTTGAAACTATTGACCTGCCTTGAGGGAAAGAGCAGAGCTAAAAAATAGAGAAGCCATTGTTGTTATGTCATCCACCCTGTACAAAACCCTGTACAAAGCATGGATTAGTGGCATGTGACTTTAGTTTAGTTTTTGAACTGATTATTCCCTCATATAGCTTTCTCTCTGTAGTTTTCACTCCATGATTTTCATGGAAAAAAGGACAAATCATACTAAGGGTGACCAAAACCACAACTCTTGTGATACATTGTGTCACTGTTTTTCAACTGATTGTTGTTTTTTTCTCCTTCTTTTTAGCGTGGCCTTTGTCAATGCAGATCATGAACTGTACAATGTGTCTGGTCACCTTTCTGTGAATTGGAGTTACCTGATAATTGAGATGAGGACAATCAGATAATCAGAGAATCAAGCCAAGTGTCTATTATACGGAATTCTTTTGTGGAAACCAGCTGTCAGAAGAGGAGGTTTTTGTTGGTGTACAGAGTATATTTCCTGGCCATACAGCTTGAAGTCCTCAGATAGGAGTACTTAAATTGCGTGTAAAGGTTTAATAAGTTCTAGATAGAAAAGAAACTTTTTTTGACTTAAAAAATATATATTTTTCAAAGTCTCAAAAATCGCATTTTTCCAAAGGGGTTAACCCACTGGCTTTTGGTCAAAAAATGCCAATTTTTTCATTATTTGTTTTTGCTTAAAATAAGACTAGAAATAAGGTTCAATAATGTTCCCGATAGAAAAGAAACTTTTTTTGAGTATCAAAACAAAACTTTACAAAGTCCCAAAAAATTGCATTTTTTCAAAAGGGTTAACCCATGCTTTTGGTCAAAAACTGCCAAATTTTTTCTTTATTTAAATTTGGTCAAAATAAGACTAGAAAAAGTGAGTAATAACATTTTAGAGAAAAAAGAAACCTTTTTTACTATAAAAACGAAAATTTTTGACAGTCCCATAAATCACATTTTTCCAAAGGGGTTAACCCATGCTTTTGGTCAAAAAATGCCAATTTTTTCATTATTTGTTGTTCCTTAAAATAAGACTAGAAATAAGGTTTAAGAATGTTCTAGATAGAAAGGAAACCTTTTTTGACTATAGAAAAAAAAACCACAGTCCCATAATTTTTTTTTTCCCAAAGGGGTTAACCCATGCTTTTGAACAAAAAAATGCCATTTTTTTTTTCATTTTTTCTTTTTGATGAAAATAAGACTAGAAATGTGAAAACCATGAAAACAAAAATTTTTGGCAGTCCCATAAATCACATTTTTTCAAAGGAGTTAACCCGTGCTTTTGGTCAAAAAATGTAATTTTTTTCATAATTTGTTTTTGCTCAAAATAAGAGTTAAAATAAGGTTTAATAATATTTTAAAAAGAACAGAAACTTTTTTTGACTATGAAAACAAAGTTTTTCAAACTCCCAAAAATCGCATTTTCCCAAAGGGGTTAACCCATGCTTTTGGTAAAAAATGGAATTTTTTTCATTATTTGTTTTTCCTCAAATAAAAGAGTTAAAATCAGGTTTAACAATGTCTTAAAAAGAAAACAAACTTTTTTTCACTACCAAAACAAAATTTTTCAAACTCCCAAACATTGCATTTTTCTGAAAGGGTTAAGCCATGCTTTTGGTAAAAAACAATGCCAAATTCTTCTTTCTTTAGAGTTGGTCAAACTAAGGCTAGAAAAAATGCGTAATAACGTTTCAGAAAAAAAAGAAACCTTTTTTTACTATCAAAACAAACATTTTTGACAGTCCCATAAATCGCATTTTTCCAAAGGGGTTAACCCATGTTTGTGGTAAAAAATGCTAATTTTTTCATTTTTTGTTTTCGTTTAAAATAAGAGCATAAATGGGGCGTAGTAATGTTCTAGATAGAAAAGAAACTTTTTTTGACTACAAAAACAATTTTTTTTAAATTCCCCTAAATCGCATTTTTCAAAAGGGGTTAACCCCAGCTTTTAGTCAAAAAATACAATTTTTGTTATTATTTGTTTTTGCTCAATATAATAGTTAAAAGAAGGTTTAATAATGTTCTAAAAAGACAAAAAACTTTGTTTGAGTAAAAAAACAAAATTCTTCAAAGTCCCAAAAATCGCATTTTTCCAAAGGAGTTAACCCATGTTTTAGGTCAAAAAATGCCACATTTTTCTGTCCTTAGATTTAGTCAAAGTAAGACTAGCGAAAATGTTCAATAACTTTTCGAGACAAAAAAGAAACCTTTTTTATGATAAAAACAAAAATTTTTGGCAGTCCCAAAAATCGCTTTTTGCCAAAGGGGTTAACCCATGTTTTAGGTCAAAAAATGCCACATTTTTCTGTCCTTAGATTTAGTCAAAGTAAGACTAGCGAAAATGTTCAATAACTTTTCGAGACAAAAAAGAAACCTTTTTTATGATAAAAACAAAAATTTTTGGCAGTCCCAAAAATCGCTTTTTGCCAAAGGGGTTAACCCATGCTTTTGGTCAAGAAATGCCAATTTTTTCATAAATTATATTTGTTTTCTCTTAAAATAAGACTTGAAACCAGCTTTAATAATGTTCTAGATAGAAAAAAAACTTTTTTTGACTATAAAAACAAAATTTTACAAAGTCCCCAAAAATGGCAGTT
Source organism: Porites lutea (assembly GCF_958299795.1). NCBI lineage: Eukaryota > Metazoa > Cnidaria > Anthozoa > Scleractinia > Poritidae > Porites > Porites lutea. Next base: position 3,213,268 of record NC_133214.1, read on the forward strand.
TTCCAAAAGGGTAAACCCGTGCTTTTGGTCAAAAAATGCCAATTTTTTCATTATTTGTTTTCGCTTAAAATAAGACTAGAAACAAGGTTTAATAATGTTCCAGATAGAAAAGAAACTTTTTCTGAATGTAAAAAAAAATGTTTAAACTTTCAAAAATCGTATTTTTCCAAAGGGGTTAACCCATGCTTTTGGTCAAAAAATGATATTTTTTTCATTATTTGTTTTCGGCTAAAATAAGACTACAAATAAGGTTTAATAATGTTCTAGATAGAAAAGAAACGTTTTTTGACTGTAAAAAAAATATTTTTCAAAGTCTCAAAAATTGCATTTTTCCAAAGGGGTTAACCCATGCTTTTGGTCAAAAATGCCAATTTTTTCATTGTTTGTTTTTGCTTAAAATAAGACTAGAAATAAGGTTTAATAATGTTCCAGATAGAAAAGAAACTTTTTTTGAGTATAAAAACAAAACTTTTCAAAGGGTTAACTCATGCTTTTGGTCAAAAAATGCCAAATTTTTCTTTATTTAGATTTGGTCAAAATAAGACTAGAAAAAGTGAGTAATAACATTTTAGAGAGAAAAGGAACCTTTTTTTACTATAAAAACAAAAATTTTTGACAGTCCCGTAAATCGCATTTTTCCCAAGGGGTTAATTAACCCATGCTTTTGGTCAAAAAATGCCAATTTTCCATTATTTGTTTTTGCTTAAATTAAGACTAGAAACAAGGTTAAATAATATTCCAGATATAAAAGAAACTTTTTCTGACTTTAAAAAAAAAAGTTTTTGACGTCTCAAAAATCGCATTTTTCCAAAGGGGTTAACCCATGCTTTTGGTCAAAAAATGCCAATTTTTTCATTATTTGTTTTCGCTTAAAATTTGACTAGAAATAAGGTTTAAGAATGTTCCAGATAGAAAAGAAACTTTTTTTGAGTAGAAAAACAAAAGTTTACAAAGTCCCAAAAAATTGCTTTTTTCCAAAAGGGTTAACCCATGCTTTTGGTCAAAAAATGCCAAATTTTTCTTTATTTAGATTTGGTCAAAATAAGACCAGAAAAAGTGCGTAATAACACTTTAGAGAAAAAAGAAACCTTTTTTTACTATAAAAACAAAAATTTTTCACAGTCCCATAAATCGCATTTTTTCAAAGGGGTTAACCCATGCTTTTGGTCAAAAAATGCCAAATTCTTCTTTATTTAGATTTGGTCAAAATAAGACTAGAAAAAGTGAGTAATAACATTTTAGAGAATCCCATAAATCGCATTTTTTCAAAGGGGTTAACCCATGCTTTTGGTGAATTAATGCAATTTTTTCATTCTTTGTTTTCGACTAAAATAAGACTAGAAATAAGGTTTAAGAATGTTCCAGATAGAAAAGAAACTTTTTTTGAGAATAAAAACAAAACTTTACAAAGTCCCAAAAAATTGCATTTTTCCAAAAGGGTTAACCCATGGTTTTGATGAAAAATGCCAAATTTTTCTTTATTTAGATTTGGTCAAAATAAGACTAGAAAAAGTGAGTAATAACACTTTAGAGAAAAAAGAAACCTTTTTTTTACTATAAAAACAAAAATTTTTCACAGTCCCATAAATCGCATTTTTTCAAAAGGGTTAACCCATACTTTTGGTGAATAAATACCAATTTTCCATTATTTGTTTTTGCTTAAATTAAGACTAGAAAGAAGGTTTAATAATATTCCAGATAGAAAAGAAACTTTTTCTGACTGTAAAAAAAAAAGTTTTTGACGTCTCAAAAATCGAATGTTTCCAAAGGGGTCAACCCATAGTTTTGGTCTAAAAATGCCAACTTTTTCATTTTTTGTTATCGCGTAAAATTTGACTAGAAATAAGGTTTAAGAATGTTCCAGATAGAAAAGAAACTTTTTTTGAGTATAAAAACAAAACTTTACAAAGTCCCAAAAAATTGCTTTTTTCCAAAAGGGTTAACCCATGCTTTTGATAAAAAAATGCCAAATTTTTTTTTTATTTAGATTTGTTCAAAATAAGACTAGAAAAAGTGCGTAATAACACTTTAGAGAAAAAAGAAACCTTTTTTTTACTATAACAACAAAAATTTTTTACAGTCCCATAAATCGCATTTTTTCAAAGGGGTTTACCCATGCTTTTGGTGAATAAATGCAATTTTTTTCATTATTTGTTTTCGACTAAAATAAGACTAGAAATAAGGCTTAATAATGTTCTAGATAGAAAAGAAACGTTTTTTGACTATAAAAAAAAAATTTCAAAGTCTCAAAAATCGCATTTTTACAAAGGGGTTAACCCATGGTTTTGGTCAAAAATGCCATTTTTTTCATTTTTTGTTTTCGCTTAAAATAAGACTAGAAATAAGGTTTAATAATGTTCTAGATTTTTTTTACTTTTTGTTTTTGCTTAAAATAAGACTAGAAATGAGGTTTAATAATGTTCTAGATAGAAAAGAAACCTTTTTTTGACTCAATATAAAAATGAACTGCACACTGTGTCTGGTCACCTTTCTGTGAATTGGAGTTACCTGATAATTGAGACGAAGACAGAGAAACTAGGCAAGTGTCTATTTTACGGATTTCTTTTGTGGAAACAACCTTCTGTAGAGGAGCTGTCAGAGGAGGAGGTTTTCTTTTGAGTACAGAGTATATTATCTGGTCATAGAGCCTGAATTCCTCAGATAGGAACACTTAAATGGCAAACATAGCTGATACTACATGTAGTATGAACAATGAACTGCTGAAGATTTCGAAATCCATGATGGTTTGAAGTACATTTATCAGGGGCACCCAACGAGAATATAGTTCAAAACCACTTAAACATAGCATTGTTGAACGTATTTTAGTATTTAAACGGTAGACATAGGCACATTTTCATCCCCTTAAAAATTTTTCATCTGTTCGGATTTCCTAGCTGAAAGTCTAGTGATCCGAAAATTATAGGGATCAAAACTTACCTTTTCGAAAATTTCAGCCAGAAAAAAGGCTCCCGAGAATTCTAGGCGACCTTTTAAGGGTAAAAAATCCGTTAAAAATGGGCAATTATACCAATTTTTAGATGTTCGAAAATCCTAGGAGAGGCAGGCAAGCAAGAAATTTTCCAACAAATGTTAAGAAAATTCTAGATCTCAAATCGTCTTCAGAACAGATATTTTCCGAAAATTGTCGTTGGGTGCCCCTGATTTATTCATAGAAATAGGCAATTAAACTGATTTAGTATGCTTGGAAACCATGATATCTCAAGGGACAGATACCTATTAAAAATTTTTTATTTTGGCTCAAGACATCTTACTATTCTGTAACCAGTTTTAGAATACTCGGTACAGCCTATATAAGGAGACCATGGAAATGGGGTACAGATAGCCTGGGATTTTTTCCTGGAGCAAGTGGACGTATGGGCAGGTTTTTCACCCAGGTGTTGTTCCACAACTCCGTTTCATTTAATGCAATTACTTAAAATTATGTAGACTGCTGTAAACTAGAGTGGCAAGCAATAATACTATTTAACAAATCGACCACAATTTTACATGGTCTACAGTCTTAAAGACCATAGAAATGACGTCATAAAATGTTCAAAACTCAAGTGTAGCGACAGGCGAGTGGTTTCTCTGCAAAGTTTTAAACATTTTATGGCGTCATTTCCAAGGTCTATAAGAGTGTAGGCCATGGAAAATTGTGGTCGATTTTTTTTTACAATAACATGTATTTTATCACGCAAAAACAAACAACAAAACAACCGGCACTGCGTGACATGTTACGTCACTTCCATCCTCTTTACTCTTATACACTCAGTTATTGTAAAATATGTCAATAAAATAATCTTATTGTACATATAAGTCTCTCTGATTTCTATTGTAATTAAAAAAAATTCCAATGTTTTGACCAAAATCATCGATTGCCCTTTTGTAAAACCCAATGTGGTGCCTTGTAAAAAGATGTTTAGAAAAGGAAAAGGCTTGTTTTATATCTATTATGATGTTTTGTGGTAATCTTAATATATAATTAAAAAGCCTTTCCAGGCTATAAAGATATTGTTTTGACAAAGTCGCAAAATTTGACTTTTGCAAAGGGGTTAACCCATGATTTTAGTAATAAATCAGGTGTTTAGGAGTTTCAACAGCTGTTTATATCAAATCAGGTGTTTAGGAGGTTAAGAGACTCCAAAATCGGCTATTTTAGATGGTAAACAGCTGTTTATATCAAATCAGCTGTTTAGGAGTTTCAGAGACCTCAAAATCAGCTGCTTTTATCGGATCAGGTATTTCGGAGGTTCAGAGATCTCAAAATCGGCTATTTTAGATGGTAAACAGCTGTTTTTCTGAAATCAGGTGTTTAGGAGTTTCAGAGACCTCAAAATCGGTTATTTTAGATGGTAAACAGCTGTTTATATCAAATCAGGTGCTTTTGAGTTTCAGAGACCTCAAAATCGGCTATTTTAGATGGTAAATAGCTGTTTATGTCAAATCAGCTGTTTAGAGTGTCAGAGACCTCAAAATCGGCTATTTTAGATGGTAAATAGCTGTTTATATCAAATCAGCTGTTTAGAGTTTCAGAGACCTCAAAATCGGCTATTTGAGATGGTAAACAGCTGTTAATATCAAATCAGGTGTTTAGGAGGTTAAGAGACTCCAAAATCGGCTATTTTAGATGGTAAACAGCTGTTTTTCTCAAATCAGGTGTTTAGGAGGTCCAGAGACTTCAAAATTGGCTATTTTAGATAGTAAACAGCTGTTTATATCAAATCAGGTGTTTAGGAGTTTCAGACACCTCAAAATCGGCTATTTTAGATGGTAAATAGCTGTTTATATCAAATCAGGTGTTTAGGAGGTTAAGAGACTCCAAAATCGGCTATTTTAAATGGTAAACAACTGTTTTTCTCAAATCAGCTGTTTAGGAGCTCCAGAGACCTCAAGATCGGCTATTTTAGATGGTAAACAGCTGTTTTATCAAATCAGGTGTTTAGGAGTTTCAGAGACATCAAAATCGGCTATTTTAGATGGTAAACAGCTGTTTATGTCAAATCAGGTGTTCTGGGGTTTCAGAGACATCAAAATCGGCTATTTTAGATGGTAAACAGCAGTTTTTCTCAAATCAGCTGTTTAGGAGGTGCAGAGACCTCAAAATCGGCTATTTTAGATGGTAAACAGCTGTTTATATCAAATCAGCTGTTTAGGAGGTGCAGAGACCTCAAAATCGGCTATTTTAGATGGTCAACAGCCGTTTGTATCAAATCAGGTGTTTAGGAGTTTCAGAGACCTCAAAATCGGCTATTTTAGATGGTAAACAGCTGTTTTATCAAATCAGGTGTTTAGGAGGTTAAGAGACTCCAAAATCGGCTAATTTAGATGGTAAACAGCTGTTTATATCAAATCAGGTGTTTTAGGAGTTTCAGAGACCTCAAAATCGGCTATTTTAGATGGTAAACAGCTGTCTTTATCAAATCAGGTGTTTAGGAGGTTCAGAGACCTCAAAATCGGCTTTAAATAGTAAACAGCCGTTTATATCAAATCAAGTGTTTACGAAGTAAAGAGTACTAGTTGGACTACAAAGTAAAGAGCTCACGTCCTGACGATAACAGAAGTTTATTGAATAAAGTAAACTTGTTTCGGTTGTCTATCTTAAACAAAAAATTACTTATTACGAATTGTTCATTAACACTAATTACATTGGGTCATTCACTCAAGTAAAAATTTTTTTTTTTTTTTTCGGTCAAAACAAAACAAACAATAATACTTTATGACTTTGTAGAGAAAAACGAAACCCTTTTTTACTATAAACACAAAATTTTGCAGTCTCAAAAATCGCATTTTTCCAAAAAGGTAAACAAATGCTTTAAGCCAAAAAATACCAAATTTTTCTTTATTTTACATTTGCTCAAAATAAGACTAAAAATAACACTAAATAACTTTGCAGAGAAAAAAAGAAACCTTTTTTTTTATTATAAATAAATAATTTTTCAAACTCCTAAAAATCCTATTTTTCCTAAGGGGTTAACCCATGGTTTAGGTAAAAAAAATTTCAATTGTTTCTTTATTTTTTGGTCAAAATAAGACTAGAAAGAAGGTTTAATAATGTTCTTCACAGAAAAAAAAAACTTTTTTTGAGCGTAAAAGCAACATTATTGAAAGTCCCAAAAATCGAATTTTTTCAAAGGGGTTAACCCATGCTTTTGGTCCAAAAAAGCCAAATTTTTCTTTATTTGGATTTGGTCAAAATGAGACTAGAAAAAATGCTTAATTTTGTAGATAAACAAAAAACGTTTTTTTGGCTATAAAAACAAAAAGTTTTGAAAATCCCAACTGATGGCATTTTTACCCATGCTATAGGTCAAAAAATGCGAATTTTTTCTTCATTTGTTTTTGGTCAAAACGAGATTAGAAATAAGGTTTAATAATGTTCTATATAGAAAAAAAACGTGTTTTTGACTATAAAAGGAAAATTTCTGAAAGTCCTAAAAATCGCATTTTTCCAAAGGGGTTAACCCATGCTTTTGGTCAAAAAATGCCAATTTTTTCATTATTTGTTTTTGCTTTAAATAAGACTAGAAATAAGGTTAAATAATGATCTTAATAGAAAGGAAACTTTTTTTGACCATAATTTTTTTTTTAAGTCTAAAAAATCGCATTTGTGCTAAGGGTTGACCCTATCTTTTGGTTCAAAAATGCCAATTTTTTCATTATTTATTTTTGCTTAAAATAAGACTAGAAATAAGATTTAATAATGTTCTAGATACAAAAGAACCTCTTTTTCAATATAAAAACAAAACTTTTTGAACGTCCTAAATATCGCATTTTTCCAAAGGGTTTAACCCATGCTTTTGGTCAAAAAATGCGAATTCTTTCTTTATTTGGTTTTGGTCAAAACAAGACGACAAATAAGGTTTAATAATGTTCTAGATAGAAAAGAAACTTTTTTTGAGTATAAAAACAAAATTTTTCAAAGTCCCAAAAATCCCAATCGCATTTTTCCAAAGTGGTTAACCCATACTTTTGGTCAGAAAATGCCAAATTTTTATTCAAATTTGGTCAAAATAAGACTAGAAAAAATTCTTAATAACTTTGTAGAGAAACAAGAAACGTTTTTTGAACTATAAAAAGAAAAATATTTGAAAGTCCCAAAAATCGCATTTTTCCAAAGGGGTTGACCCATGCTTTTGGTCAAAAAATGCCAATTTTTTTCATTATTTGTTTTCGCTTAAAATAAGACATGAAATAAGGTTTAAAAATTTTCTAGACACAAAAGAACCTTTTTTTGACTATAAAAGCAAAATTTTTGACCGTCCTAAAAATCGCATTTTTCCAGAGGGGTTAACCCATACTTTTGGTCAAAAAATGCCAATTTTTTCATTATTTGTTTTCACCCTAAAATAAGACTAAGAATAAGGTTTAATAACCTTCTAGATAAAAAAGAACCTTTTTTTGACTATAAAACGAACATTTTTGAGTGTCCTAAAAATCGCATTGTTCCGAAGGGGTTAACCCATGCTTTTGGTCAAAAAATGCCAATTCTTTTTTATTTGGTTTTGGTCAAAACAAAAATAGAAATAAGTTTAATAATGTTCTAGATAGAAGAGAAACTTTTGGGTTAACCCATGCTTTTGGTCCAAAAATGCCAATTTTTTCATTATTTCTTTCGCTTAAAATAGGACTACAAATAAGATTTAATAATGTTTTAAAAAGAAAAGAACCTTTTTTTTGCTATAAAAAAAAAATTGGAAAGTCCTAAAAGTCGCATTTTTCCAAAGGGGTCAACCCATGCTTTTGGTTAAAAAATGCCAATATTTTCATTATTTGTTTTCGCTTGAAATAAGACTAGAAATAAGATTTAATAATGTTCTAGATACAAAACAACCTTTTTTTCACTTTAAAAACAAAACTTTTGAATGTCCCAAAAATGGTATTTTTCCAAAGGGGTCAAGTCTGAAAAATCGCATTTTTGCAAAGGGGTTAACCCATGCTTTTGGTCAAAAAATACCAAATTTTTATTTATTTGGATTTGGTCAAAATAAGACTAGAAAAAAATGCTTAATAACTTTGTAAAGAAACAAGAAACGTTTTTTGAACTAAAAAAAGAAACATTTGTGAAAGTCCCAAAAATCGCATTTTTCCAAAGGGGTTAACCCATGCTTTTGGTCAAAAAATGCCAATTTTTTCATTACTTGTTTTCGTTTGAAATAAGACTAGAAATAAGATTTAATAATATTCTAGATACAAAAGAACCTTTTTTTCACTATAAAAACAAAAATTTTTGAATGTCTTAAATATCGCATTTTTCCAAAGGGGTTAACCCATGCTTTTGGTCAAAAAATGCCAATTTTTTTATATTTGGTTTTGGACAAAACAAGACTAAAAACAAGGTTAAATAATGTTCTAGATAGGAAAAAAACTTTTTTTGAGTTTAAAAACAAAAATTTTTTCAAAGTCCCAAAAATGGCATTTTTCCAAAGGGGTTAACCCATGCTTTCGGTCAAAAAATGCCAAATTTTTCTTTTCTTGGATTTGGTCAATATAAGAGTAGAAAAATGCTTAATAACTTTGTAGAGAAAGAAGGATCGTTTTTTTGACTATAAAAACAAAAATTTTTGGAAGTCCCAAAATTGTGCTCAGTGCTGAAAATATGACAAGAAATAGTGTTTGGTGATTTTCTAGATAGAAAAAAAAATTATTAAGTAGTCCTCTCCAATGACCTGCCCTCTCCAAGGTCTTTCTCCTTTAACAGTGAAGATAAAACGCCTCTTCTTATGATGGACATTTTACTGAGTAAGCTTTTCCCATTCTTTTTCTTGACTAAAGGCTTGTAAATGCACTTCGCTTCAGTGTTGCCGATGTTTTATCCATGATGTTCTTGTCAGTTTTCCCAATCTTCCTCTTCCACTTTCTTACTCTTGTTCTTTTGTTTTGGCCGATGGCTGAAAGAATTATAAATTAGCAGTTATAGCTCTGTCTCAACCCTAAGAGAGCAACACTAACCAATACAAATCATTTGATTAGGTGAAATGTCAATAATATAAGTATCTGTACCATACAGTGAGCTTATCTGAAAAAAGGAGAATTCTAAAGTAAGAATGACAGTTCAATGGTCCTGGCTGATATCGCATAATTCTTCCAAAATGTACAGTGCAGGGGAAAACTGTTTTCTTTAAGAGAAAAAATGTTCTAGCATGGCAGGTTTTTGCTCCAAATCTAATGAAATGTTATTTGATACATTTCACCACCTTGAGAGTAGAAGCCTGTTGCAGTAACTATTATTTGGTACACTCATAGAAGATTAAATTTGTACGAAAGGAAAAGTAACTTAACATTCATTGCAAACAAGGTCAGGAAAACAAGTGTAAACATAGTTTCTCAGAGCTGCAGCAGTAACTGATGAGCATAAATTCAAAATGTTCCTTACTGGAGTCTGTGGGCTTAGGGCTCCCCACCTGTTTCCACTGTAAACACTGTTTGAAAATAAATTGAAAGAAAAAATTAATCAGTAAATCGATTAATTATCTCTGCTTAAACTGAAAACAGGATTGTGACCCTAAACTTTGCTTACTGTGTAAGTAACGTTTGCTGATGTATATAAAATATCCACCAAGCCATTTAATCACAAACTTTCACTTATAAACAAGTTTACAGCATAAACTCGGGGCTTATCAATAAATGGAGAACACGACTAAAGCCCTAGCAAACAAGAATGTTTAAATGATTTTTTCCAAAAATAAGAATATTCATAATGGGCCAGAAAAACAGCTTTCTTAGAAAAAAGAAAAGAGTGCAAATGACTCAGTATGAGAGGTTATTCTGGTAAAATAAGAGAAAACAATCTGTTGGAAGTTAAAAACCATCACGAAAGAACGTCGGCTTTGAACTGCCTCAACTCTAAAAATATCTAAATGAGATATGGGTTCTTATAGAAAGCCAGCCGTTGCTAAGGGAAATCATGAAGGTATATATTATAAAAGACCTTTCTACATGTGTAATATATTAAACAGAAATTCATAACGTGATATACTCGTACCAGCCAAACTATAAAACTCAAAGATACAACAGTTCAACCAAAAGCAGCCGTGTGGTCAGTCAGGGTTCAGGATTCCAAATCTCCACCTAATAATTTCAATCTCGGATTATGTACATCTTCGCTTTGACCTGTAAAGACTGAATAAAAAACAAAGCCTACAAAGCCCAGTGTTGTGGCCAATCTAAAACTATGTAACAACACTAGAGACAATGAAGGAAAAAGCATTAGAAATCTGGGAAGAAAATACGCTCAACCATTACCTGTAGAGATAAAAAGCAACTAAAAAGTTAGAATAAGTTTTCGCTTTGGAAAGAACGTCAGTGAGAGAGATATCTTATGGTCATTATATCTCCAGCAGGAGTTTCCAATTTGTGAATTCCCAGATGAATTAGATTGGTATCCCTACGTTTCTTTGTTCCCTGATTTATTTTGTAATATCAGTTTGAGTGTCAGCAGTTTACGCCAAATACGTTTCAATGCCTTTACACCCCATTGAATTTCCACAAACAAATCAGTTCCTAAACAAACCAGGATTCCCATTGTCCACGTTAATAATTTTAGATTGGTATCCGTACGTTTCTCTGTTCCCTGATTTGTGTAAATTCGGTTTGAGTGTCAGCGGTTTACACAAAATACGTTTCAACGCCTATACACCCCTTCGAATTTCCACAAAAAAATCAGTTCCCAAACAAACCAGGATTCCCATTGTCCATGTTAATAATTTTAGATTGGTATCCCTACATTTCTCTGTTTCCTGATTTATTGTGTAAATTTGGTTTGAGTGTCAGCGGTTTACACAAAATACGTTTCAACGCCTATACACCCCTTCGAGTTTCCACAAAAAAATCAGGTCCCAAACAAACCAGGATTCCCATTGTCCATGTTAATAATTTTAGATTGGTATCCCTACGTTTCTCTGTTCCCTGATTTGTGTAAATTCGGTTTGAGTGTCAGCGGTTTACACAAAATACGTTTCAACGCCTATACACCCCTTCGAATTTCCACAAAAAATCAGTTCCCAAACAAACCAGGATTCCCCTTGTCCACGTTAATGATTTTAGATTGGAGTTATGTGGACCGCTTTCTCTTTAAAAAAGAAAGCAGAAAAATATGAATCATGATCAATAAAGTTTACTTGCAGTTGGCAATCCCTAAGCCTGCTACCATGACCTGTGGTAGAGATAGGAAGAAACTAAGAAGTTAGCACAAGTTTCCAATTCAGAAACTTGTCAGTTCACAAAGAAACTAGGATTCCCATAAACTCAAAGCACTCACTCACTGATGCCCAGAGTGAAATCCCTGTTAAGAACGCCAACAAACAGCAGCTTCTGTATAATTTCCACAATGGGGTAGCGACAGAAACCCTAAAACGATAACAAAAAGTTAAATACATGTTGTAAATTAGTATTTTTATTAAATTAGGGTACATACATAAAGTAGCAGTAACGCTAACTGGGGTTTAATGGAGTTTTGTAGCACTCGATGAATTTTTACTCTGGACAGAGATAATTGTCTGTCGATCATTTGCTACACAGTGCTAACAATGTACATGGCAGATAATAGATTATTAGATATGTATGGTTACACATTCTACCCTCTACGTTTTCCGCCACACAAATTACCTACGACTTGCTCCATGTTGGGTTCACAGCATAATAAGTACAGCAATAGCAGATCCAACTTGGAGATTGAGTGTGGGTGCGAGGTCAAGGTAAAAAATTTTCTCTTTGCCTCGTGTGGTCCCCAAATTCCTTTAACTTGGGCAAAAGCTCATTGGGGTTTATGGGTTGAACATACCAGATAGTACTGTTCTTTCTATTCCTGTCAAGCTTTCTCATATGGACATGTTAAAATCTGGTTTTTCTACAACTTTCAACTGGACATGTATCATTTCCCGTTTGCCAGCATTAATTTATTCCTACAAGAAGACAAAGATGTGTAACATCAATGTTATTCTGGAGAAATAATGTTTACAAACAATGAATTGAGTTTAACGTACAGTAACTGCATCAGTAGCCAATGAGCACCCTCTATGGTCTAATAATGGCAACCGCAATTTGTAGTTCCAGAAAATATCCTTACCCCCCCCCCCACCCAGGAAGGGCAACGGAAATTCCGAGGGGATGGGGGGGAGGTTCCAAAAGGAGGCAATTTCCAAGGGAGTGGGGGCTTGTTACAGAGGTCTTTTTCCAGGGGTTCTGAGTGAAATTGGTGAGTAAGCGGTGTGTCAAAACAAGTATTATCATTAATTTTGTTTGCATTGATCAACTTTTATCTTTTTTAAAGAGGTTGCTAAATCAAGGTCATGAAGTACCTTTTAAACAAACTAGTGACAAGCTGGTTTTAGCCAATGAAATGGGTAGCTTCTTTGTTGAAAAGTTTGACGCCATCCATGTCAAACTGGACAGACTAGCTAGCCGATTGTTTGCACGATTCTCATTTTGACTATGTGAAAACGCTACCAACTAGAACACTGGACAGCTTTATCCCTTTAACTGAAAGTGCTGTTAGTAAGTTGATTGGCTGCTCTCCGAAGAAAAGCTGTATGTTTGATCCGATGTCAACATCTATGGTAATCAGCTGTGCTGATGTGCTATTACCAGTCATTACTAAAATGATCAACCTGTCTCTAAATTCTGGAGAATTTGCGGATGATTGAAAATGTGGGCTTATTAATCCTATCTTGAAGAAACCTGGATTGGATTTGCTGTACAAAAATTACAGACCAGTTAGTAACTTACAATACGTATCCAAGTTGACTGAAAAAGTCGTTTTTAATCAAGTTTACGGTCACATGGTATCAAATGCTATTTTTCCTGCGCTTCAATCTTCTTACAGGCAATTCCATAGTACTGAAACTGCACTTATCAAGGTGATGAACGATATTTTGTTAAAGATGAACTCTCAACATGTCACTATGTTAATTTTATTGGATCTCAGTGCTGCCTTTGACACTGTTGATCATCGAATACTTTTAGAGAGGTTATCTGACGAGGTTGGCATACGTGGGACTGTTCTGAATTGGTTAAGATCGTACTTGTCTGATAGAAGTCAGCGCGTTTCTGTACATGGAGTTCTTTCTCGTCCTTTTGAATTGAACTACGGGGTACCCCAAGGCTCATGTTTAGGGCCTTTGCTATTCATAATATATGCGTCCAAGCTGTTTAAGATCATGGAACATTATCTTCCTGATGCTCACTGTTTCGCTGATGATACGCAGCTGTATCTGAGTTTTAAACCACTCGGCAACACTGCTCAAGCTGATGCTATACAAGCTATGGAAAAGTGCATTGATGCGGTGAGGAAATGGATGATTCAAGATCGGTTGATGATCAATGATGATAAAACGGAGTTTTTGTTAGTTGGCACACGACAACAGCTTGATAAATTAGATTCGTGTTCCATAACTGTGGGCAATAATCGTATCAGTCCAAGCCCATGTGTTAGAAACCTTGGATCGTGGTTTGACAGCAACTTAAGCATGACTGATCATATAAACAAGGCTTGTAATGCAGCATTTTATCATTTACATAACTTGAGACGTATTAAGAAATACCTGTCGAGAGATTCTTTAATTACTTTGGTTCATGCTTTTATAACCAGCCGTCTTGACTATTGTAATGGTTTATTGTTTGGCTTACCAAATGTGCAGATCGCTAAATTACAGCATGTACAAAATGCAGCAGCAAGACTTATTCTTGGCATTGGAAAGTTTTCTCGCATTACACCGGCGCTTTATGAGCTGCACTGGCTGCCAGTTTCTTTGCATATTGACTATAAGATTTTACTTTTGACTTTCAAATGTATTTATGGCCTAGCGCCAACTTATCTTAGCAATCTTATTAGTATAAAATCGAATTCATTATATAATCTTAGGTCTACTGGTAAGCTCTTATTGGACCATCCCAAGGGAAAGATGCTTACAACATTGGGAGCAAGATCATTCTCAGCAGCAGCTCCGAAACTCTGGAATGAGCTACCTGTGGAGCTTCGTCAAGCAACATCACTTAATAGTTTTAAATCTCGACTTAAAACCTATCTTTTTAAGAAGTATTTTTATAGTTTGTAACTTAGTTTATTTTATTCTCACGGTAATGTATTTTCGTTTTCTTTTAAATATATGATTGTAAAGCGCTATTGATCAGCACATGTAAATACGCGCTATATAAATTGGTAAATTATTATTATTATTATCTACATTGGGCTAACTGCTTTTTTCGATAATGTTTGGGTCAATTAAGGTTCTTGGGAAACTGCCCGCATACCCCTCTCCTGAGCCAACATTTTGGTTTAAGTGACAAGTAAGTGGCATGTTCTAACTGAAATGAAGTATTGAATGTTCACCAGGTAAGTCTGAATGTAACTGGTTCTTTTGCAAATGGCATTATTCATGTAGTCAGTAGTGTAAAGTATTGCCTCTCCTCTATATATGGTTAATAAATTATTAGCTAAGAAAGTCCTTGAGATTATTGGACAACTTATCGCTGCAGAAAAATTATCTTTTGCACACAATAATAAAGTGCAACAATATTTTTGACACAAATATACTTTCCAGAGGGCTACCCAATCAAGTTTAAATTTACGGAAACTCCAGGGACTGGATGCTATGACAAGCACCCCCTACAGTGCATAATGGCAATTCCAGGGGGGTGGGGGGCTATTACAAGCACCCCCCATGGTGTATAATGGTAATTCCAGGGGGGTGGGGGGTCTTAAGTAAACATGCCCTTCGTGAGTGTATGGATATATTCTGGAACTACACAATAATAGATATGATGTGCTTCTTTTTTAATTTTTAATCTCTCAGGTAATTTGTATTTTCCTTTTTGTTTCAACTTTATCAGCAAACATCACCATACCCAAAAACAAAAGAAAAAAAATTACCTGAGATAACAAATTAACTACAATATACACCTGTCTGGATTTGATACAAGGTGCCTGTACTGAGTCTCTAGATGGTCAACTCCAAGGAGCCATTACTCACCCTCCCCACCCATGAAGGCTTATGACTAGTCAATCACTTCCCCCAAGCTCTGCTAGTAGTGTTATGATTATGATTCACCACATTGATTTGGCTGGCCTAGGCCACAGGAAAATTTCTCTGACTTTGCACTGCTTTCTGACATAAAACTCCAACCAAAGTGACAAAATCTCCCCTCCCTACCCCCCTGGTTTCTACACAAAGCAAGGAAGCCACCCACCCACGGATAGGTCTGGGCCTCGGCTCTCAGCTGACACCTAGCAAGATGGCAAGCCCCCTGGTTTTCTTCCAGCTACACTGGCTTGAACATGGGCATCAGCGAAAACTTAGCGGGCACTTTTTAGCAAAATCACACATACATAAATACAAAAATTGGTCTATTTCACTGTTTATCATACAGTGAATGGTTTTACGTTTACATCATGCATTCTGCTTAGTATCAGGCATCAACAGCAAATTTGTTTTTAAGATAACATATCTAGTAGCAGTATCTTGCAATGTTACCTACCAGTTCTGCTGATTAAGGCAAGCTTTTGGTTCAGGTTTGCATGCTGGAGCAGTGGCCTCTGAGGATTACAATGCATGCTTCATCATATTGTTCAATTTGCCATGTACAGACATTTTTTCTGGAAAATTAAATGTGTTTCATTATTATCAGACTATAACTTTTACTTAGTATCAAGCCCTAGGATTTCATGGTAAAAATTGTTTCCAGTACTGTGTCATTATTGTAAATTATAATGGAACCGAAAAATCAAAAAGTTTCCCAGTGGCATTTCTAGACTAAGAAATCAAAAAACACAAATATAGTATTTTCCCACTCGCTCTCTTAACTAGTAGAACAATTCTTAGACTCAGCTTAGATAAGAAATTTAAAAAAAGAAACATTTTCCGCCAACTTGATTTGTTTCCCAAGTGCATTGCACATTACTGATGACTCGTGCATGAAAGATGTTTAACAGTTGACTGGAAGTGTGTGAACCCAATGTGTTTCAATGTGCCAATTGCAAACAATGGTTCTAGTTGCATTTCACCCAGGATTTCAGATCAAAATTCCACAATACACAGTGACTCGCTACACGTACACTGGTAACAACTAAAACAACTGAATAGCATGGGAATTATAAGTATTTCATTTTCAATACGATCAAATGTGACCAGTCAACATGACCGGCAAGACAAAAGGTTGACCGGTCAACTCCCTAAGCAGTCCGGCATTGTCCGTTGACTGGCTATTATTTCAAGCCCCTCGTTGAAATGGTAATAAGTCATACATGTAAATATTTTGTGCAAAATTAAAGGATTACAGTAACAATTTAATGCGGGTAACTGTAGTACAGTGGAACCCATACTCTATGGACAGCCGAATGTAAGAAACAGTTCCACTTGTCAAAACAAAAAGCTCATACAGATTTCCTCTAAAAATAAACCTGCTTAATACAGACACCACTAAAATTTACTATTTAATACGGACAGTAGACACTTTTCTGTGTCCCATTACACAGAATCTCTGCATGTACCGGTGCTTCATGGGTAGTTCCTTTCTGCGCACTGTACATACTGACTAGATATCTCACAGGTTATGACATATATAACACTCCAAACATTAAACTTGGAAATCTATTGATCGAGTTAAGTAGTAGGAACACTGAAACTATTTACAGGAGATTAAGATGACAAAACAATGTTGCAGCCCGCTGGCTGATAATTTAATTCTATGCAAATTGACCATGTACCATTAAAAAATTTTTTCTCTGCTGTTATTTACAGTTCCATGTAAAGATATACTTAAATACCCTTTCCAAAAAATTATTTTGAAACCCATAATAGTCCACAAAAAAATAAACAAGGCATATTTCTGCATAATTATTTTAAAAAGTTAACATAGAATGTAATTTTGCCAGGAACGATGCCTATTTTGTGTGATACATAATATCTAAGTAACACAGCCCAAAAACCGTTTGAAAATATAGAGCGACTAGGAATTTTCTACAAATTTATTTTCTGACGCTGTTGCATTATGCTAATGATGTTAAAGCTAATTAGCATAACGAAATTCAACACCTCGTGCTTTGCTTCGTTCACCTTCAAAAGACGCTTTATTTTTTAGTTTTTCATCGAAATATCGGGTTAAAATAAGCAAACACGAATTTAATGATGGAAGTCATCAAAATAAGCAAGGCTTTGAAGGCACAAAGCTAAGCAGGAAGGAATTCGTCCCGTTTGAAAAGCATCAGAGAGTACATAGCCAGCTCGGCGAAGTTCTTACCTCGATTTTCGCGTTTATTGTGCTTCTTATCCTCCAGAATCCTTCAAAATAATTTTCTTCACTTGTATTTGGTCAAAATTCGTCGATACAAGCTTTCATTCTTCGCAAAACCCGCAACAAAATCCTTGCCGCATTTCTCAGTTTTCAAAAAATGGTGGCGTGAAGCTTATAACCGACCGGAGGCTGGAACTAGTCACATAATTGGGCATTGCAAATTCATTCAACTTCCTGTGGGGAAATAGGAAGTAAAAAGTTTCGTAAATTTATTTCGTAGTACGTCACCACAAACTGCATCATGTCCAGATGGATGTTACTAGTATTTAGCTCTTCTTACGAATGATATCATTGGTTCGTGTGCACTAGCCAAAATAGGCTTAGACTTTCGTTCCTCCTTTATAATTATCAAATCTTTCTTTACAATTCTACATTCATACATGTATTAGACTAAAAAATGTCATTTTCACATCAGTCGAAAAATTTGCATTTTTCCAAAGGAGTTAACCCATGATTTTGGTAAAAAATATGAAATTTCTTTCGAGTGTTCTTTTCTTTGAACAAAGCCTAGATATGTATTTTTATGATGTTGTTAATAGTAAAAGAGGGCTTTTTTTTAGACTAAAAAAAGGTCATATTTTCACATAGTCGAGAAATTTGCATTTTTCCAAAGTTTGGTCAAAAATTTGAAATTTCTCTCGAGTTCGTTTTTCTTTGAAAAAGGCATTTGTCTATGTATCATTTTCACGTAGTCGAAAAATTTGTATAATGTGATGGTGTATAGAAGGCTTTTTAGACTATAAAAAGGTCATTTTCACATGGTCGGAAAATTTGCATTTTTCCAAAGGGGTTGACCCATGATTTTGGGCAAAAATTTAAAGTTTCATCGTGTCTGCTTTTCTTTGAAAAAGAGCTAGATGTGTATTTTTGTGATGTTCCGATTTACAAAAAAAGGCTTTCTACACGATAAAAATGTCATTTAAACACTGTCGAAGCTAGTCGAAAATTTTGCATTTTTTCCAAAGGGGTTTTGATCAAAAATTCGAAATTTTTTCTGAGACTGCTTTTCTTTGAAAAAGGCCTAGGTATGTTGTTTAATGATGTTGTATACACAAATGCACCAAGGTATAAATACACTGATGCAGTATACGTGGACACCATAATATCACCTTATGAGACAAAACACAAATTCCCATGCAGAACGCGAAGAAATTACAACACTTGGTTGCCCTCAGTACTTTTTCCGAATTAAGGCGGATACACACGAGGGGTTTTGCTCCCAGAGCATGCTCCAGGGGCGCGCTCCATGCTCCAGGGACGCGCTCCATGTGCCAGGGGCACGCTCCGGGGGCAAAGCTCCTCCGTATGTATCAACTATTTCATAGGTATACTTTATCCTTGGGAGCAGAATTTCCACCCTGCAAAATGCTCGTCGACATTTAACCGGTTAAATATTTAGACGCTCCCGCGGCATATTGAGCGAACTTGAAAACGCTCCCTCGCGTGTTCTGAAACTTTTTGTTGCGCGTGGATTAATACAGCAAATGTAGAACATTAGCCAATCAAATTAGCCAATATTTTCATCCACAATTCCTTTGGAACCCTTGACTCGCGCTCAAAAATCAACATGGCGTCGACTGTTGCGTATGGAGTTCTCATGTATTCACAAAATCCGTCTGAATCTTCCACGGACACTTCTCGAAAACTAGTATAAAAAGCTCCTTTCTCCCGTCTTCTCAGAAGCCACATGCGAGCACATGTTTTCCTGGCAACTTTTTCAGTTACTTACTGATGATTCATCTTCAAGTATCATCATCATCATCATTATCATCATCATCATCATCATCATCATCATCAAAAGAATCAACTTTTTCTGTTTTGATCTGGACCACAAGGACATCGCCATGTATAATTTTGAACTAGTTCCCAAACCCTCATCTGGCGAATATCAGCTATCCTACACCAAGTATCTTTCGTTTGCTCCCTCGTGTGTACCATAACATGGAGCAAGCTCCCGCAGTATAAACCCTTGTGTGTACTGGCCGTGCAAAATGAACCTGGAGCATGCTCCGGGAACGAAACCCCTCGTGTGTAAGGCCGAAACACACGAGAGGTTCGTGTCGTAGAACGGAGAAAACGATAGTGAATAGATTACGGACTCCGGGCAACCAACCACAGTCAATTCTCGCGTGCTGCATGGGAATTTGATGTTTTCAGTGCTAAACTCGAGACAATAGAAAATCCCAAAGCAAAAAATTATCCAAATCTATGCATTTTATAGTACACTGATCAATTGCAGCATCGAAATTTTTTAAAGAAAATCTGTCGTCCAAGTTTGGTTTAACCGCTGTTTTCGTGAAAGAAGCCTTAGAAATTACAAAAAGAGTTCCGCATTGCGTTTGACCCCGATTCACGTGTTTTCGTGTTTTTCGAACTAGCGCAAGTCTACTTGCGTTTATCCGATTGAGCCGTGTATAAGGGTCATTTGCAAAACGAATGAGCGATAAAACCTTTCCGGAAACATCCAAAAAGAGTCAATTTGTCTGCATAAAGTCCAGTCTTCAGTTCATGCATAATAAATACATTTTTAAGAAATTCCAAGATATCTGTTGTGGAACTTCGCATAATGGAAGGCAAGCACCCAAAGTATGGGCAGCGAAAAGCATCTCCAAAGTTCGAGAAAAAATTCTATTCACCATTTTTGCATAGACCATAATGCACCTTGTTTAGCCCCACCTCCCCCCACCTCCCCACAAATTTTGCAAAACCATTGTCTTTGATTTCTGCTAAGACGACTGTTACACTCAGAAGAAATTGGAAACAATGGTTATTCAAACTTTGGCGGGTGGGGATAGACAAAGTGCGTTATGGTCTATGTTAAAGTAGTGAATTGTATGACCCCAACATGGCCGCCTTATCACGTGGTTGCAAACCACGAACACATCATTCTCTAGTCTTTCATTTCGATTGGAACAGGAGTTACAGATGTTTATCAATATGCTACATAGCGTTTTCAGTCACGTGACCAGCTTTTATGCCAAACAAGTTGCAAGAAAAGGAAATCGTTTTCATAAGAAAAGACTTCAACTCCCACGGAATTGTTTTCGGACACCAACATGCCCGCCGTTCAGTTTCAATGTTTTGAAACATCAATATAGCCGCTGTGACGTCAAGTGGAAACGCTCTATAGTCATTATTTTCAAAAATTAAAAACTGTTCTAGTTTTCTTAGAAAATTGGTGTCAACCAAACTTGTTTAGCGTTGCTTTACACTCCTTACCTCCCTTAGTAACGCCACCTGGCTTCAATAACGGCGTCTTATCTTCGTCACCAAGGTGTTATTGCAGGAAAGTTCGACTGTATTTGCAACAAAGTAAAAATGTAAGAAGGCGGTTTACGGCCATTTTGTATGACGTCATAAGTTTCGACAGCGCCTTTTCCATTCTTGTGATGCATTATTTACATCAACCAGATCAACTTGCTGTAGAGCTCGACACATGCAATCTGTTAAGAGTGTAATATATCCAAAATAATTCACCACGGGACAAAATTTCAAAACGTCCTAAAAGCTTACAGTTCTAAATTCTTATAAACATATTCTGTATTTGTAAACCCACCTGCCGCCCTTAATTGTCCACTGTTGACGTTTCAAAGTTAATTGACAGGCAGTTTCAGAACGGCTTCAACTTTACGATGCAAGGTTTCAAATATTCGCCTAACGTTTTCACAGTTTAGTGCGTGCTAGTCAGGTCGTCCGCTGCTGATGTTTTAAAGACTAAAATCATAGACGCGATTGCAAGTGGTCACCTTGGAAAACTTTATCGACGATTTATTTTGTTTAAGTATTCTGAAAAGGTGTTGGCATGCCAACTCTCGAGTCGTTGTGGTTCATAAAGGTAAGCAAACGTGATCAAGTAATTTCTAACCATGGATTACGTCTAGGATTTTCTGAAGGCAAGTCAAGAAACTATCACATCTCCTTACAAGTTAATAGAAGATTATGAAAAATAAAACGCTCCAGTGTCACGTAAAAAAGAGTGAAACATATTGAAACATATTGCATTACCCCCTAAATGGACTTAATGCAAATGTTGATGAGACAAATTACCAAGCTATTAAGCCAACCTTGAAAACAAACTGCAATCAGGTTAAATGTAAAACTATGGATGTTTTCATGACTTGACCGTTTGTTACTCTTTAATTTATTACAAGAAAAAAGGTTGACTTGACAAGCCGCTTCTAAGCGCTTTACTCTACAAAGTTACAAAAGCGTGTGCGTGGGCTTCGCATTTAAGGGAATGGAATCGCTTGCGATGTGTTTCCAGGGGGCTTAAGAAAAAAAAACGGCGATGGCAACGAGAACGTTAAAAAAGCATTAGGTCTAGATTGGTAAAACAACAACTTTGCACGTGCATCACTCTTTTTTTGTACATTTCTTTGCCGTCATTGCATGACTACGACTTGAAAGTGCCTAAATTTCACGTTTTGTGCAGGACGTGAACACAAGAGAACGACCTTCTTTTTCTTCTCCTGAACTTCGATTCAGTCTCGAATTCAGCTCCAGAAAAATTTGCCAACATTTGAAGAATTGAACGAGGAGGAATAAGGGTGCTAAAATTTTGAAGCAGCGCGATTTTACTGCTGATTTAAGTGGCATTCGCTTTGCCGTGGCCGTCATTGTTGCTTAAGCTCCCTAACAACAAAATATCATCATCCCTAGTTTTATTAAAACTGTATTAATGAACCGATCGATACCCATATGGGATGGAACTCATGCACCACCAAGTCGCTAAGCCGTTTGACTGTCGTAAATATCTTGATATCTTTATTGCATATGCAGTGAAACCCTCAATAAGCGATCACTCGCAGGGCACTCAACATTAGCAGAGCCGCGCTGAATAAGAGTATAAAGAAAGAATGGGAAGGAAAGTTTATCTATCTGTCTTCTTTTTTGAGGTTATTCTGCAGACGAAGTGAAAATTAAAGAGTGAGATCCTGACTGTCATGCGCGTTTAACCCTTTAAACTCTGATATATCAAAGTTTCAATTCTCCTCTGTTGCCTTTAGGTATATCCTGTAGAAGTAGTGATAGGAAGTTGTTAAAATGTCGGTTAAATTCATTTATGATCTTTCGTGATCATTTCCTAAGTTCTCGTGACAACTCTGTTCTATAAAACACTGAGAAGAAAGGGGAAATTCTATACTGATCACTCTTAAGGCTTTTTAAAAATGTGAATGGAAGAAGGATGCCCGCTTAGAAGCTTTCACTGTTAGTCTCTTACTAGATTCTATTGACGCCCCAACACGTTATGTAGGAAATGCTTTATTTGCTTTTAATAAAAGCCCTTTACTGATTAATTTTCGAGTTCTTAGACATTTAAAGAGAGTCGTATGCTGCACTGACTTCTCTAACAATTACATGTAAAGGAGGTTTTCGAGATATCTGCGTCCTTTGTTTTTATTTATTAAATATTGCTTATAAATTTTTCAAAAGGGCCAGAGGAAAAATTAAGTTAAAAGAAAAAAACCTTCGTTGGTCAGGGATTTCGTGATAAAAGCTCATTTTTCATTAATGGCATTAACAAGTAACGGCGGGTACTTCTCGTTTAACATCCTTGTTTATGAAGATGGTTAATGAATGCTTTCGTTCGAGTAGGTCCACCGCGTTCAAAGTTTTTTTGGGTATCGTAACTACATATAGATTGCTGCATTTCATTACTGTAAGATTAAAAGAACATCGCCTCTAGAATGGCCAGGCTTCCACTGCGTATAAGTGCCAGCGACACAAAGATATATTTTTTTTTGGTTGCTTGTGGCTTACTCTCTTAAAGTCAAACATTGTGAACAAGGGTAGAGCGCAGAGCATAGAGAAATTCTTACTTCCATAACGTCTTGGCCTGTGTGAAGTACTTGATATTTAATACCGTATTGTATCTAATAAGGTGAATTCCTTGCAAAATGCTGAGAAACTATAAACTCTTTGCCTAGTCTCTGTGGCTATTGCTATTGAAATTTTAATATTTATTATCGTCAGCATGTATAATAATTTTCATAACTGTCAACGGATTGTTCTGCGGCCGAAAGTCGCGTAATTAGTTAGAGACTTCCTTGACATGTTTACTCTACAAAACGTGATCACAGAGCTAAACGTTGCATAAAACTAATGATTTTAATCCCAAAGTGCTCCAGAGGATTATAGAGGAGGCCTGTTCCATTAGAGGACTCTGGAATAAAAGCCACTGAAGACTATGTTTGGGAGTTCAAGTTACAATATGGCACCTGCCGGTGAAAGACAGTTTTTACCAAAAGCGTAATTGCAATTTTGTCAATGCGGAAATTTCGGCTACAATGAGGAGGAAAGAGCCACGTTTAACATGGAAAAGCGAACTTTAATTCTGGTATTTTTTAGTGATTGCACTTCGAGATTAAACGCATTTTTCTTTACTTTGTATGCGCGTGCATACTCATAATTATTTTTCCCTCGACAGATTGCCCTGTGCATCGCTGGTTTAAGTTATTGTGTGAAGTTCGCATCATCTCAGGGTGAGTTGTCATAACTATTTTTTTGCAACCGTTTCACAAAAGATTGAGTATACAGGCTTAGTGGAACACGATTTCTACCGTGTCTCTGACACGACGGTTCAAAGGCTAAACAGTCAGACAGGTTTCTCAGCATTACTGAGTAGATTAACTTTTAAATAACGGTCTCTCCCTAACTTTTGCAAAGCGTGAACTGAGTACTTTTCGCATAATATGGCTTGAATCCATTTCTAAGAAATAGTATTGGCTCTTTAGTGAGATGTGTAGAGGTATACAAATTATCCTTTAGTAAATGCTTATAGTTTTATAAACCAGGATATTAAGTTGGTAAAAAAAAAGGTTGAGACTGAATAATTTATCATTTGTTATAAACTCTGTTTTGGCCATTCGCCGCCAATTCTTTTTAGTAAAATTTTAATACAGGGAATACCAGCACGGGAGAGTAAGTACTTGAGAAAATTCAAAAGACTACTAATCAGCCGAGAAGAATCCATTTACAACACTTATCATGCTTATGACTTAGCATAAATGACATTGCGTTTTGTAGGTCATCAATTATAGATAATCAACGGGTTTTTTTAATAAAAAGCAGGATAGTAATCATGATTCCAGTCTTGTAAAAAGTTATAACGACTTTTTTTCATCGTTAATAAGTATAAGCCGCAAAAAAAAAAAAATCGTAAAGCTGTTCACCTCACAATTTCAAATCCAGGCTTACTTGCGCTCTCTCTGAGAAATCGTTAAGCCAAAGGAATAAGTTACATAATATTAAAATGTTACACTGATTTATGCGCTCTTCGAATTTTTTTTTTTTATACAAAAACATCACTCGTCGGCGTCTTTTTCCTGTGTTTTAAGACAAATTCTATCACATCAAAAAATTGGGCTGAAAAGGGTCGATGATTCTTTGCAAAGAGATTTTTGTTAAGCGCTCAATCATGAAGGTCATCTTTTATTAAAATGACCCATACAGCCAAGGAAAACTTATGATCGTCGCTAAATATTACGCACATCACGGGTAGACACAAACAATTTGACCTCTAATTTCATAAAGCAACTTCGTCAATACTGGTTGACTAAAAACAAGTTATAGAGTTGACGAGTTGATCTGATACGTTAGAAAAAGAAGTGGAATTTGCTCAATCATAGTCAAAATGGTGCGATCAAAGCAAATAGAACAGCGACTTTAATTAGCGAACTATCTCGAAGAGGGAAAAGATGCAAAACGGTTGTTCAAGCCCACAATTTTCTTATAAGTTTGGGCAGCAAAAATTTGAAGTTGTTGTTATTAATTGTTTTTGTTTCAGTTTCAAAGTCGTACTAACGCCTATACAACAATCATTTACAAATAAAGATTAAAAAAAAAAACTATGAAATAAACAAAATTCATCAATCTTTTGATAATAATGAATGTTTATAGGCCGCTGTTTTTTTTTCCTATTTATGTCTTCATATAGTAGTTACAGGAATGTAACTATAGGTGTTTTACGCAAAAATCAAATACCTTTTATTTTATTGAAAATCCCTCAACGGTGCACCAGTTTCATAATTTAAAAAAACAAAACTTTGCTACCAAAGCAATACTCATGTTTTAAATGTGTGTCTCAATTGCCTCATGCAAAGATACCAGGGCCCATTTGTTCGAACGCCGGTTAGCGCTAATTAACCCGGGGTTAAATTTTAACCCGGGTTTCTTTATCTTTTTATCAAAAGCACTTTCTCGGATAATTTTCTCTATCCTTTTTAAAGTATCCAATTATCAAATTGTTGGCTAATAGAATTAAACTGAATTTGCTTTTTAATCTCTCACATTTGAGTTCAAATTTCTCACTAACCCAGGGTTATCGATCTTAACCCAGCTTCGAACAACCCGGCCCAGAAGGTTATCGTGATTAATATTTTAAAATGTTAAACTTTTGAAACTTCATTTTAACCGATATTGTATACTTATACTAAGGGATGGACGATCATCCGGCTAGCACAATATGTTTTCTGTATTCAGTTTACACGCAAAGGGTTGTTCTTGTCCTTAGCGCTAGGATCATCCTAGTACTAGCGTCAGATCTTCCTAGCTGTCAGGTACGAGGATCTTAGTACTAGGATCCTAGCACTATGTAAACTGCCTTCGCTAGGAAGATCCTAGTACTAGGTACAAACCAGACAAAGATGGAGGCGGGTCGTTAAGTGGGTAATCACGGCAATGAATGTGGACGATTTCATTTGGCGTTACATACCACGAGCTGATAATTGTGATAATTCTGTTGAAAGGTAGTTAGTAAAGAGAGCGGAAGGGTCCAAACTGCATTTTTGTTGTCACGTTGGCCATCTTCTAATAATTCCTCTTTCCCTTGGTAACCACACGGACCAAAATTTGTGCATGTAAATCCAATGGAAAGTTGTTCCGCCTCCTAGGATTTTCATGGTGGCAAGTGTAGGATTCGAATCGGGATCAATAGGGCATTTCCGAGTTCCCTCTCACTCCCAAACTGACGCAAAGTGCAAAACCTTTGTTGTGAAAATGCTGTGTTATATACATGAGAATAAAAAAACATTTTCATATCCATGGCTTCGCACTTGGCCTCGCTTTGAATCAGAGGCTTGACGCAACTCGGAAATGGTCTATTGAGCTTTCTGGGTAACTACCCACCTACCCCTCCCCTCAGTTAATTGATCCGATCCTTTCTGCCTTCATGTAACAGCCTCTGATTTGGTTCTATCTCTCCCAGGTAATGGTGTAACTCCTTTGATAGCACCACGTAATGTTACAGTTACAAACAAGACATCAACCGCACTACTGATCAACTGGACACACGTGGACCACTCTGAGTTACTCGGCTATAGAGTACGCTATAATCGCAACATTACGTGTGATAGTGCTGGAAACTACACGAACTGTAGCTTCTCCATCTTCCTTTGCAAGAACATCACCACCATTTGGTTAGAGGATCTGGAAATTTATACCGATTACTGGATCGAAGTAGTCGCGTTTAAAAATGGCACCTTCAGCGAAAACATTTCCACTTCGGTGGCTAGAACAGATGAAGGGGGTAAGTGAGATGGCTTTGCCTTGTTAAGTTCCACAATTTTGGGTCAAAGCTAAGCCTAAATTACAATTAAGACCTCATCAACACGTATCTAGACTTTTTTTGAAGACGGATGGTTTTTTCTTTGTTTTCGAAAAAACACGCGTTCACACGTAGCGTACTCGAATCGTTTTTGCCAGTCCACACAAAAACTTTTTAACACTACAAATGCAATAGCAACTGTTATAGGGTACAGGCTGTATGACGTATGACATCATCGCATTCGAAAACCTTCGTTTTCGTACGACCACACGAAAATAAGCGGGCGTTCTCAAAAAATCTCCGCTCCGGGACCGTTTTCGAAAGCTTGCGTTTTTGGTGCCCGAAAACGCTGTTTGTGTGTGGACGGAAGACTAAAACGGGGAAAAAAATCTGTCTTCACAAATATCCGGATACATGTGGACGGCGGCTAAATATTCTCAGTCGGAATTTTCTTTTCATACTTGCAACTTTTAAACAGAGATAGGGCGATTTTCGTATGACCTTGAAAAATTGTTTTGGTAAGTGTTCGTTATTTGTTTTATCAAAAGATCAAAACATGGCCTCTTCGTTTTCCCGCCAAAGAAAACCCTAATATGGAGAAGGCGTTGCTCGGTTGGCCAATCGTGTTGCAGTATGACTTCAAAGCAAAGTATCGGTTGATTTCTAGAAAGTTCGCGGGCATGAAGTTTTTTCACCCGAGAGTTCGCTTAACCAACCAAAAAAGGAAAACAACGTATGATCAATTTTTGGTCATTTTGGACAATACAAGAGTTCGTAAAAGTAAGCCCAATTTTTTTAGGTCAGAATCCGTTTCCATCCTATCCATCGAAAGCCAGACATACACTTACAAATTATAGTTGGGGAATGCACTCAAGTCAAGTGTTTATACAGTTTATACTAAAGGTGAATATATGCGCCAAGAAAGCTGTATGCCATTATAGCTTTGCTCATATGGCAAGCCCTTTCATAAGGTTATAGGTAGTAAGTTAGCTACTAGTCTTTACGCACACAGCTAGACTGGATACTTTACCCCTTTCTGCGTACGCTGGAACGGCTTTTCTTGAGATCTTTATTGAGTTTCAAAAGTGTCCCTGAAATTTTTCTTCACGGATTTAACTTATTCATCACTCAGTTCCAAGCAGACCGCCTAAAATAGTGAACGCAGCAAACGACAGTTCCACCAGCATTAGCGTAACTTGGGAGTCCATCCCTGAGGAGCACCGTCGAGGAGTTATCATAAAGTACACTGTGACCATCACAGAAGCTGATACGGGAAATGTGACCACTGCAGAGGCAGACGGCTGGAATAATTCCATAAAGATAGATGGTCTTAAGAAGTACACACTTTATAACGTGACAGTCTCGGCAAGTACGAGCAAAGGAACCTCAATCGAAAGTAACGTGTCTCAAATACGCACGGATGAAGACGGTAAGGTTATTGTTAATATGGTCAACACATATCATCACTATCGTTATCATCGTCATCATCATCATCATTATCGTCATCATCATCATTATCATCATTGTCGTCGTCATCATCATTTATCACCATCACCATCATCATCATCATCATTATCATCATCATCCTCAGCATTATCGTTATCATCATCAATATCATTACCATTATTATCATCATCGTCATCATCATCATCCTCAGCATTATCGTTATCATCATCAATATCATTATTATTATTATCATCATCATCATCATCATCATTATCGTCATTATAATTATCACCATCACCATCATCATCATCATTATCATCATCGTCATCCTCAGCATTATCGTTATCATCATCAATATCATTATCATTATTATCATCATCACCATCATCATCATCATTATCATCACCATCATCATCATCCTCAGCATTATCGATATCATCATCATTATCATTATCATCATCATCATCATTATCATCGTCATCATTATCAAAATCACCACCACCACCACCATCATCATCATCCTCATCATTACTAAATATCACCATCATCATATCATCATTGAATCCCACCCGGAACTCCCATTTTTTTGGTTTCTTATGATTCCCTGTAACATAATATATCATTATTTACTGGTCTCCCCACGAATGACGTCTGAGGAAAGAGCGCAGAATTCCCTACTGATTACACGTCACTATCCGGATCTGAGGTAGTAATTCTGATTGGTTGAAAATTTGCTTCATCCAAGCAGAAACTTTACCAAGATCTGAGCAGCGACACGTCATCAATATGGAATTCTGCAATCACTCCTCAGACGGCATTTTGAGGAAAAACCAGAGGTGGCGCAGCGAGTTTTCTCAGGCTAGAATAATTGACGATATATTTTTTCTTTGTTTAGCTCCTGACGGTGCACCCATCCTGAATCCAGACGCCACCGAAGTTACGCAACACTCATTTGTAGTTTCTTGGGACAAAGACATACAAAGTCTAAACGGGATCCTCCGCAAGTACAAGATCCGTTGGAAAAAAGTTAATTCTGCCGATTATCACAATGAAACTCTTATCATACCACATTATTCCCGGAGGAGAAGAGATATAACAATTCCTTCGAACAGGACGTTTTTCGAGCTGAAAAATCTGAGTTTGTATACAAATTACTCCGTGGAAGTAGCAGCGGTCACGATCAAAGAGGGTAATTATGGCAGTCCGAAGTATTTCATGACAGGAGAAGGAGGTAAGAAGAATTGACTCGTTTGAGGTTACTGAGTTTTGTTTCAAAGTACTCAAGGGGAAGCAAGGGTGGCGCAGTAGTGAAAGCACTAGCCTCTCACCAATGTGGCCTGGGTTCAAATGATTATATCGGCGTCGATGCCAATGATTTGTGGGTTGATTTTGTTGTTAGCCGAGGGGTTTTTCTACATCTACTCCGGTTATCTCCTCTCATAAAAAAACCAATATTTCCAGTTCAATTCGACCAGACATGGTAGACGAAGAACCACTACGTGGATGCCCTCCATCTGAATAGTTTTTTATAAGGGTGCGAGCAAAACTGGGTCAAAGTCATTCCCCTAACTAATCCTATAGTACAATAGAGAGGAGAAGTGTGACATCACGTTACCATGGTAGCAAAATTTCTAGATGATAACTTTAGGGAGTTTTTGCAACGGCGACGGCGAACAGCAAAAAAACAATAGGTTTAGATTGGCAAAAAAACCATCTTTACACGTGCATCACGCTTTTTTGTACATTTCTTAGCCGTTGTTGCACGACCACGACATGAAACGTCCTAGTTTCACGCGCCCACTTTATGGAGTAGGTGAGCACAACACAAAAATTTTCTTTTTCTTTTCCTAAACTTACATACGGTCCTGTCGGATTTAACCCAGAAAATTTCGCCAACGTTAAATGAAATTACAGTAAGATCGATGAAGTTTGAAACAGTGCGAATCCACTTTTTAAGTGACGTTTTGGTTTGTTGTCATCCAGAAATTTTGCTACTATGGCAACGCGACGTAACGACTTCTCCTCTCTATTCGCGTCAACATTAGAGGACGCAGTCTTACAGGCAACCACCAGGCCCCGGTTGTTCGAAGACCGGTTAGCGCTAACCTAGGGTTAAATTTTAACCAGGGCTTCTTTTTCTTTTCATCAAAAGCACTCTCTCGGATAATTTTCTCTATTCTTTTAGAGTATCCAATCATCAAATTGTAGGCAAAGAGAATTAAACTGGATTTGTTTTTTCAGCTCTCATATCTGAGTTCAAATTTCGCACTAACCCAAGGTTATCTTAACCCAGCTTCGAACAACCCGGCCCAGATGGCTAATGCCATTTCGATAAAACGTTTTCTTTTGAAATCAATTTACAAATTAAATGCAATCTAAGTTACAGGTCCAACTCAAAGGCAAGGAAAACCTGGGGGACTTCTTTATGACAGGAGGGGGAATGCCAGTGGGCGCGGTGGCTTGACCTCTAAAGTAGACCATACCATTCCAGACAAGCAAATAAGGGTTAAAGTGATTTAAATGGCGCTTTAGTTGTTTGAGCAAATGGCGTTTGTTGTTTTTCAGTAACCGGTGGTTTGGATTTAGATTTACCTTTGCGCACAATCTTAATCCTAATTGAAGAGCAAACAGGCTAATTGCGAAGTGAAAACGTTAATATGAAAACGAAAATGAAACAAAGATTATAGTCGTTGCTGTTGTCTTACCTTTTTCTAGTTCCAACGTCGCCTCCGCTTAATGTGACCGCATACAACACCAGCTCCACTAGCATTTTTGTCACGTGGTCTCCTCCACCATCGGACAACATTCCAGGAATTCTTCTGGGCTACGAGGTCTCGTACACACCTTCAGAGCCAGAAATATCCCACAATTCATCAACTATTAGAAGGGTTATGTTGTGTTCCTGCAATACATCAATAGAATTGACAAACCTCACCGTTTATGAACTGTATAACATCACTGTTGCTGCCTTTACTTCTGCTGGTATTGGGAATGAGAGTGAAATAATACAGATTTGGACAGATGAGGAAGGTTTGTTCTTCAGCTGTGAGAGAATTGAGAGCTTTAGATTTGAATACGAGAGCGAGTACGAGATTTAATTAGTACTAGTAGAGTTTTTGCGCGTGTCTTCGTAAGAAAAAAACATAGACACCTCGGAAAGCTTTATTTTACTTTTTATTCACGGTAAATTATTAATTATAGTGAAGGAGGTTAAGCTCTCTCCCGATAGCAAAATGATAAAACTTCTCACATTTGACCATTACTTGCTCTCGCCACTACGACATTCTCGCTAAACTCGTAGTAGAATGACGACGGCTATCATGTTTTCCCGCCAAAATGAACCATACTCAGTATTGGGAAAATTTTGTACTCATAGTCGTCCTCGTCTTAGAATCTAAGGCTCTCTAATAGTTCAGTCGTAGGGAAGGGCTTTCCCGGGATCCGCGATTTGACCAAAATACAGTGTGGGATTCGGAAACGTTAACGGACTACGGGATTTGACTGTACCTGAGTAGCGGATTCCCCAAACATTGACTCTGGGAGGGGGGATTGGGAAAGCAGACGATATTCGGGACGGCGATGACAGAAGTTCGGGACGCTAGATTCTAGTCAAAAAGGAGCGCGAATGTGGAATCAGAGCACCGGTTTCCCGACCCTTGGTGCTTTATTCATTTCATTGTGCAGTACTCGATACTCTTTATTGCACTGTGCGCTATTGCAGTGATTTGTACTGCACTGATAGTTTTTGCATCGCATTCGATTGCACTGAACAGTACTTACTTTATTACATTGCGTTGTTCTGCATTGTATTTTAGAGCGTTTTTCATTTGAGTGTCGAAAAGTAATTGGTTTTGCACTTTCTACACGATGCGATTGGCTTAAAAGATTCGCGCCACCTTTTCATCCAATCAGAAGTAAAACCAAAGCCAATTGTGACGCGCTCGCATACATTTTCCCGCGCTTTGCGTCAGCCACATGTAATTACTTCGAGTTTTGATTGGTTCAATGTATTGTCTGTGTCCTATGTGATTGGCCAGAGTAATTACTTTGGTTTTGGTTTTACGACACTCAAACGAAAACCACTCTATTGCATTGCGTTCTACTCTATTGAATGGCATTGGGTCGTTGTAGATAAAATCCTCAAGAGTCACTCTTTACAAAGGGAGTATTCATTAGAATTTTCCGGTGGCATTCTTACGTCTCATCCACTGAATAGTTCCTGCCTTTAAAACTTCTCTTTAATTGTCAAATTAACGACGTTAAAGAAGTGGGGGTTTAGATCAGGTAATTCCTTGACCCGTTCTCTCCCAGGTAAGTTTATGAGAAACTCCAAGGGGTTGAGGGAGGGGTTCCCGTTTTTCTCAGTGGGTGGGAGAGATTTAAACAGAAAAAAACCTCCTTTGGGTTCAGGTACGAATACTAGGGAGCTTTAGCATCGACGACAGTAACTGCAGCGAAAACGTCAGTTTTAAAATGAATTCCTGTTTTTTCAATCTTTCTCGCGTGTATTCCAGTTTGCTGAAAATGGCAAGTGTAGGCGAATTTCCCTGGAGTTGAGTTCTTGAGGACCGCACTCAAGTTTAGAGAGAGAAAAAGATATTCGTCGTCGCTTGTTTACGTCGTCCATAAAACTTGAAATTAGGCATTTTCACGTCGTAGTTGTGCAAGGACGGTAAAGAAATGTACATAAAAGCGTGATGCACGTGCAAAGTTGTTGTTTTGCGTAATAAACCTATTGCTTTTTTGACGTCCTCTTTGCCGTCGCAGTGGTCGTTGCTAAAGCTCCCTATTATCAGGACAATGTAAACAAGGCAACGCCAATTTGGTGCAATATGGGGTCGTGAAAATAAAAACATATCATATTTGGGTTTTCTTGCAGAACCAAAAGAGGCACCACAAAATGTCTCAGCAGTGTCCGAGACTTTTGACAGCATAAATGTGACCTGGAGAGAAGTTCCTGAAGAGAAAAGAGATGGCATAATTATTTTATATGAAGTGAACATTACTCACGGCTCATTTAGCAAATCTAATAAAACAAGCGACCTTACTATCGAGATACAGGGCTTAGAAATGTTCAAGATGTATTGGGTGACAGTCCGAGCCTTTACAAGAATTGGACCAGGCCCCTTTAGTAATTCGACAAAGCTTAAGACAAAAGAAGAAGGTATTTTGAATTGAATTAACAGAAATCAGCAGTTTGTAGTCATGTAATTCATGCGCGAAGGTAATCTGCACTAGTTTCACGAATAGCTAGTACGAACAAAGAAAAGAAAAGAAAGGCAAAAGACTAAGGCGAGGTTTTCTCTTCCCAGTCTTTGGGAATGCTTTCTCGACTGCGTAATGAACACACAACTGAGCTTACTACTAAGCTTATAGGCACTTTTTTTTAAAATTTAGTAATATTATACGCACTCGCCACTTGCACATCTCCCATAATGCACCATAACTGTCCCCCAAAATTTTGCATAAGCATTGTTTTCAATTTCTTTTGGGAATGCTGTAATACCCAGGAGAAATGAGAAACAAGGGTTATGTAAATTTCTTTTTTTGGCGGGGGCTGGGGGGGGGGGGGAATAAGGTGCATTATGGGAGATGTGCTAGTGACGAATGTAATAATCTTATAAATTTTACACTTCGGTCTCTAGTCAATTATGATACACTATAAGTAGCTATAGTTTTATTAATGGAATTTTAATAGCTACAATAGTTGCGTATTTTCATTTATAGAGTCCCCGTTTAGTGGTTCCTCTACTGCTATGTTAGTTTGACACTTAAATAAAGGTATTGATTGATTGTTCTTCACGAGAAGAGGCCAGCATGTACCTCTTCAGCAGAAAAATTGGTGCCGAGTGCCAGAAGGGGCTGTAATATTGTACGTAAACGCGGGTTACTTTTTCTCCACCTGAGCGGATTACCTCACCTACCTGGGGTCGCCCAGCTCCGGGTAAACCTGGGCCCTAACTCGATATTTATTATTTTTTAACAGCTCCATGGTTCGCCCCTAATGTTACTGGCCATGCATTCAACAGGACAGCTATTAACGTGACATGGGATATTGCTCTGCCTAAAGGATTCAAATTACGAGGGTTTAACGTGACTTACGGGTGGCAAAACGTGACTTACAGGTGGCAAAACGTGACTTACAGGTGGCAAAATGAAACGGTCCGCGTCAACGAACCCGAAAGGACAGTGGTTCTCACGGGACTTGAGGTGTCCACTGAATACGAGATCAAAGTAGCGGCGGCCACAAACTACCAAGGAAACTACAGTCAGGCAATTTTAGTCAAGACTGAAGACGGAGGTGAGGGTTGAAAAGTTATGCTAATTAGGCTCTTTGCTCCCCCCACCCCACCCCAGGGGTGCTCATGAAAATTTTGTAAGGAGAGGCTTCGCCGTAAGGTCCGCCCCCTTACCCATTTTTAGTAAAATCCAACTAGTAGTCTATTATCAATGCCGCGTTCTGATTGGTTGAGCTGCTACTAGGCTATATGTTATAGCCCACTAGTAGCGAAAAGCGCCGGCTGAAAACCAAAACAATGGCGGCTGAATCGCGTTGGCTAGCTAAAGTTTTTTTGTCTCGATATTTTTGACCAACTATTTGGATTTTACTGAAACAATTATTCCTCTCACCCTCATGGCCTCTGAGTCAATAGCCCATTCGGGCTCGAGGAATAATTGTTAAATATACCATTTTTGACATAAAAGGTACCCCTTTCGTATACCTTCTATTGACAAATGGCTCCCTTTTTGCATACCTCCTACTGACAAATGGCAACCCCTTTCACATGCTAGTTTAGAAAGCTGCATGCCTTTTAACTGCTGTAAGTGCACCGTGTTTTTATATGAATAAATCACCAAACCAGAAAGTTTTCTTGTCTTTTGACAGCCATAAAATGCGATTCTTGGCCCGTTTTTGTCCAATCACAGACCGCAATGACAGCTTTCCCTACCCTTTCATATATCTGGTGAAATCCCTACCCTTTTATACACCTAAAGCCTGACAAAGGTACCCCTTTCGGGGGGAGCCTCCCCATATAGGCCATTATATGGAGTACCTCTCCCCAGGCCTTTTTCAGCTCGCAATCACGCGACATGCTTATTGCAAAAATAATGAGAAACAAATTAAACAACATCAGAGATGAAAAAGCATGAGAAATTAAAATTCACTGTAGTATCGCAAGCGCATCGACACACCCACGGCAAAACCTACAAGATGTACGGTCCTTTCGAGTTTTCCACTGCTACATACAGTATTTTTTCGTTATTAAAGCCACAGTAGAATCGCAGCAAAGACTGCTTGGCATTTTTAAGTTTGTATCTCATAGGTCACGTGAACCCGAGCTGTGACCGGGCCTATTCGGACTTTCCGAGTTTCAAAAACTCTCATTTTCAAAACGAGGTTAAGTGTAAAACCTTTGTTGTGAAAAAGAGTTTTATTTGCATGAGAATAAAAAAATCATTTTTATGTCAATAGCTTCGCTCTTAGCCTCGCCTTGAAACAGAGGCTTGGAGCAACTCGAAAATGGCCTAATGTAGCCACTAATAGCCCACGTCTTAGGCTCTTCTAAGCGCTGGTGAAAGTAAAAAATCGCGCTCTGTTTTACCCTCTAGCGTACCTTTTTCTTTTTTCGTGCTTGATTTTCTGTTTTCTGCTTTCCTTTCAAGCGTCTGCTGGGCTAGCCGTCTCCAATACATCACTTAACACCATCACTACCATGGATTCTTAGGCTTTCATGTTGGTTTACTGTAAACGAAAAGGGGAAACAAATTTGCAGTTTCATGTGACAAAAATGTTTCTTAAAAGAAGGCAACAAAGTTGTGCCACGTGTAAATTAGCTATCACAGGTGAAAATATGACAGATTTAGGCAAAGAAATTCTGAGATGTCAGGGTACGCCAAATATACCCTGAATCCGTGGCGTATGCGGTGTATGGGGTGATCACGAGACAACTGGCTTTTTTACCGATGCGGCAGCCATATTGAATTCAGTAGATTTAAGGAGTATTGTGAGATGTCCAGGGAGCAATCGCTCAGTATTTACGCGTGCTTTTCGGGCAAAAAGAGAACTTCAATGTTTATTTCTCGGGAAAGGGCGATCATTTTACATCCAAAGACGGCACAACGATCTTTTTTCCACATTACAATCTTTTTCTAGAAAAACTTCAAGAAAAATTTGCCCGAAAAGCCCGCTCAAATACTGAGCGAGTATATCAGATCGTGCTCATGCCACCTGGGCATCTCATAAGACTCCTTGAATCTAACTAATTCAAAATGGCCGCCGTATCAGTAAAAAAAACTATTCGCCACTTCCACATTTCCCATAATGCACCTTATATGCCCCCCAAATTTTGCATAACCTTTGTTTTCATTTCTTCTGGGTATTACAGCCGTCCCAAGAGAATTTGAAAACAATGCTTATGCAAAATTTTGGGGGCAAATAAGGTGCGTCATGGGAAATGTGGAAGTAGCGTCTTGGACGACCAAGCTAGTTATCAAGATTTCTCTTTCAGAGGAGAGACATTGAAAAAAAGAGCTAGACGACTAAAGTTAGTGATTTAAGGGCATTTTCGAGTTCCAGAAACTCTCACTATGAAAACGAGACTATATCGAAACCTTTCTTATGAAAATGAGGTTTTTTTCGCATGAGAATAAGAAATCATTTTCATACCAAGAGCTTCGCACTTAGCCTCGCTTTGAAACAGAGGCTTGGGACTCGGAAATGGCCTATTGGAACTTAACCTACGTTTTTATACCAACACAGCACCTAGTGGTTCACCTACCAACGTGGATGCTGTTGCAAAGTCAATATCAAGCATCAACGTGACGTGGGGGCGTGTACCTGAGTTCCAACGCAAAGGAAACGTCACTATGTACGAAATTCATGTGATGGACAGCAGCCATTACGGGGTAGCACATATCTCTGTTTGCGCGAACAACTTTTCAGTGGTGGTAGACAAGTTAGAAATGTTTGTCACCTACTATGTCAGAGTACGGGCCTTGACGGCTGTGGGATTTGGGCCATGGAGTCGTAATGTTACCGTGACAACAAATCAAAAAGGTACGACACCTTTAAACGCGAAAAAGGGATTTATATGCCCGTATTATACGCATGTGATATATGCTCAGTCAGTTATGAGAGTTTAAAACCACCAAATTCCTCTTTTAAAAGACACCAATGGGACAGAGGTGTCATATTTATCATAACAATTTTGGTTTCCTCTAGAAAGGTGTCTGTATTGCTAGTTTTCAGTTGTCTCTGAAATTGTTAGTGAGGACGCGCCGGTCAGCTATTGGCCAATTACTTGCTCTGTAACAGTCCCAGAAGTCTCTGCAAAAGTTAACTCGGCCCAGTTTGCGAATGTGAAGTAGTAAACGGTCTTTGTATTTTGGCGCCGGTCAGCTATCAGCCAATTATTTTCTCTGTTTCTAGCAACAGTCCCAGAAGTCTTTGCGAAAGTTAACTCGGTCCAACTTCCTGCTCGTAACAGTCCCAGAAGTCTTTGCGAAAGTTGACCCGTCCCAGTTTCCTTCTCAGTAAAGGGTCTTTCTATTTTGGCGGGAATAACAAAAACAACACTTACGTAGTCAATTTTTTATTTTCCTTGTTTCTGGTGTTACCGTATCTTGTTTTATTCCTAGCGCCTGAGGTTGTCCTCAATGCAACTGCATCCGTAATAAACGAAACGTCTATTCTTGTGTCGTGGCGAATAGAACGGAATCATGCTCGGTTACAACAGCCGCATACATATCAAGTGTCCTATTGTCCTCGTTGCCGTGGGAGGACTTGCCTGGAAAAGAGCATATCCATATCATCTGGCGATCAGACAACCCTGGTCAGCGGTCTTCTGGTTGGTGTTACATACAATATAACAGTGCGTGCCATTAACGTAACAGCACGTGATCTGACGACTGTGGAAACGCCTTATGGGAGCTATAGCGAACCAGTTTACAACACGACACACGAAGGAGGTGGGTGGTCTCTTATTTGCCTTACGCAAGCCAGAATAGAGGGACAAAGAGAGGAAACGCCCAGTCTAGCCCTTGGGATATGTGAACTTCACCAAAGTTATTTCTAGACAATTTTAACCCTTGAAGTTAATGGGGAGTTGGTTTCCAGAGAGGTCCGCAAATTTATATATTTTTTATCGAGAGAGAATTCAACAGTCGTCATTGCAATAGGGAGTTTATGCAACGACCACTGCGACGGCTACGAAAACGTCACTTAAAAAGTGAATTTGCGCTGCCTTAAACTTTATCGCCCTTATTCCATCTTGTTTAATTCGTCAAGTGTTGGCAAATTTTTTTTGGAGTTGAATTCTAAAGGACTGCATCAAAGGTTAAGAAAAGAGAAAGGAAGTTGTTGTCTTTTGTTCCCGTCCTCGACAAAAAGGGAAAATAGACAGTCTCACTTTGTAGTACTACAACGATGACAAAAAAATTGTACAAAAAAGCGTGTTGCATGTGCAAAGTTGTTGTCTTGTTTGTCTAAACTTATTGCTTTCTTGCCGTTCTCGCTGTCATCCTCGTTGCGTAAACTCCTTATTCTGCAATCTTTGCTTTGAAACAGTCACGCGTGGACGTCTCAGGAATCAGGCTTCCGTTTAACTACAACTTCTAAAAATAACTTTGGTGAAATCCATATATCCCAGCCAACGCTGTATGATTCTCTCTCTCTATTAGTTCTCTCTCGCCTTATGTTAGGAGTTTAAATGAGTGAAAAATTATGGTAGAAAGTAAAGCAAAATTGATACGTACGTTTGAGCCTCTAGGAGCGACCATCGCTTGTAAGCAACCACCTCCCATTGGCTTGCTTGCTACCA
This sequence comes from Porites lutea, assembly GCF_958299795.1. NCBI lineage: Eukaryota > Metazoa > Cnidaria > Anthozoa > Scleractinia > Poritidae > Porites > Porites lutea. The sequence continues at coordinate 3,252,364 of NC_133214.1, forward strand.
GGAACGTTTGCGTTGTGTAATTAGGGACCTTACGAAACTACGACGGCGGTGGCAACGTCAACGTCAACGTCAAAAGCAGTAGGTTTAGTTAGCAAAATAACAACCCTGTACGTGCATCACGGTTTTTTGTACATTTCTTTGCCGTCCCTGCACGATTACGACGAGAAATGACCAAATTTGAAGTTTTTTTGAGGACGGGACATGCAAGGCGATAAATTCTATTCTCTGTCTGAACTCGGGCGTGGCCCCCTCTCTTCAGCTCCAACATAAATTCCCTTCTTTTTAGTAACTGGGCGACTTGGGATATTATCGCGAAATGGTTTGAAAGGATGCGGAGTCTGTTTCAGCCACCTTTTAAGGGACGTCGCGGTTGTCGGATCGTAAGCTCCCTATTAGGACGACTACGAGTACGAGATTTGACTTATAGTTTTTGTCGCGTATTCTCCAAAATATTTAACCCGGAAAGCTTCATTTTACCATTTTTCACCAGAAAAGTTAACACTGTTACCATTAGTGAAGGAGGTTACACCCTCTCCCGATCGCAAAATGATAAAACTTCTAACATTTGATAACTTATTTTCCCCACTTCGACATTCTCACTAAACTCGTAAAGAGTGACTGCGGCTACCGCGTTTTCCCGCCAAAATGACGCTTGTCCACGCGTAAGCCCTACTTAGTACTGAGAAAATCTCATACTCGTTGTCGTATTCGTCGTAGAATCTAAAGGCTTCTATTATCATGGGTTAACCAACCTGATTCTGGTTTACATCTATTTTAGCCACAATCAATTTAACCGACTAATGTTTGGCTATCTCATAGCTCCCAAGGTACCGCCTAACGTCACTGCAGGCCCCCTTACTACCACTAGCATCAATGTTAGTTGGAGTAAAATTCCATGTAACAGAAGAGGTGGAAAGATAATTAACTACTTCATTGAGATTCATAACATTAGCGGAAGGATACTTGAAAAACAAGTCAGCGGCAACGACTCTTCCTACGAGGTGACAGGTCTAGAAGTATATTCAAACTACAGCGCGAGGGTTTTGGCTGCTACTGGAGCGGGCAATAGCTCTTTCAGTGATTTCTATAACACGACCACGCATCAGCCAGGTATGACGAAATTCACATAATTAATTAAACTAATATTTAACAATTATTCTTCGAGCCCGAACGGGCTCTGAGTCAATAACCCATGAGGCCGAAGGCCGAATGGGCTATTAACTCAGAGGCCATGAGGGCGAGAGGAATAATTGTTTTAGTAAAATCCAACTAGTTGGTCAAAAATATCGAGACAAAACAACTTAAAGCAAGACTTTAATCCTTTTTTGCCGCCAAAAATCTGCTACTGGTGGGCTATAACAAATAGCCTAGTAAAAGTTCAACCAATCAGAACGCAGCATTGATGATAGACCACTAGTTGGATTTTACTAAATAGATTTAGCCAAGGCTAAAGGCGAAGCTATTTTTCATAAATTAATAATTTACTTCAAACAAATAACTTTTAACCATTGCAAAGAAATCTAATTGTAGTTGAGCCGGCGATCAGTTGAAAGCCAGTAACTTGTCAGCGGATAACTTAAAAACACGTAACCTCAATGGGTCGACACTTGAGCCCGCGATATTGTGATACTGGCCAGCCTGTTTTGACAGCTGTTAATTGACCATAACATAGATGTGCAATATCACGTTGCAGGCTCCCACATTAGCTAGAAAGTGTGACATTTCACCTTGGTTGCCCTGTGGTGCGGACGGAGGGACGGACGGTCACCTGACTGCCAAAATTTCTCGGATTCACTTCTTCCACGTAGACCATAATGCACCTTGTTTAGCTCCCAAAATTTTGCACAACCATTGTTTCCAATTTCTCCTGGGAAGAACTGCGTCGTTTCAAGAGAAATCCAAGACAATGGTTATGCAAAATTTTGCGGGGTTAACAAGGTGCGTTATGGTCTATGTAAAAATGGTACGGGGTTCGATCCGCTCACGCGTGGTTAGGGAGTGCGGGCGAGATCGATATAAACGCCCTTGCCCAAGCGCTGTACTTTAAGTAAGTTTCATGTGATAGACGGTCAAAATGGGCGTGAACAGATTGCGTTTTATGCATATATATAATATAATATAACAACTTTATTTAAGTGTTGATGTCTTTAGCTTATAAAAGCTATAATTGGGGACACTAAAATAATAGGAAAAAAATTATGAAATGAGTTTATACATTATTGTCACAATTCGAAAACCACTGTGTGTCCCGCTGAAATATTTCGTACGATTGTGCCCATGGGGATCGCAGGGGACTGGGGAGTTAACAAAGAAAAAGCGAAAGGCTTTGGGTGTGCCAGAACTGAAAACGTTTGTTTGACTGAATTTTAGCACCTGAAAAGGTCCCAACAGATGTTAAGGTTAAAGAAACTCGAAAAACAAATATTACCGTAACTTGGACGGAGATATCAGACGACGAATTCGTCCAGGGTTATATTGTCAAGTACAAGAAGAAGGGTGCTGCCAGTTCCAAATTCACTAAAGTCGACAGAGTGAAAGAAATGGTACTTGACGATCTAAACAAATTTACAGAATACACGATACAAGTCGCGGCACGAAGTTCTCAGCCAGGGAATTACAGCAAAGCAATATCTGCAAAAACGCTCGAAGATGGTAAGCTTCCTTTACTAAATATCTTCATATGGGAAACATTTTATTAAACGTCTCTAATTAAGCTGTTCCTGTCGTCATTTTCTGACAGGTACCTGGTTGCTAACCCCTTGCAGAACATGGTAACGTACTTGGATACCGCTTAGCACACGCTCGCTGGATGGCAAAGGGTCCACGCGTTCATTCAGATCACAAAGCTTTGAGTGCAGTCGGGCGGAGCCTTCGTAGGGTACTTCAAAAGTCTTTCAATTATTCTAGTCCAGTCATTTCGGGAAATATTCAACAGAATAATATTAAAGCGAGGAATGCTTCGCTCGATCGCACTCAAAGCCGTTGTAATCGGAATGAAAGCCTGTCTGGCTTGTCATCCATCCATCTGTTTCTAACTGGTATCTTAGCACGTGATCTGTTGCTAAGTGGTATCCAAATGGTGACTAAGTTCTGCAAAGGGCCTTTGAATTGACAAAAACATTGTAAGTACCTTGAGATATTAATGGTAGTTGAAAATGATTTATCATATGCCCTTTTGGTCTGATAAGTTGACTTTAAGGAAACCTTACCTCTTCAGAATTTTTATTTTGAAAAATTAGTAAAATATGATCGTGACAAGTCATTTTTTTCTAAATATGGCCTCGTTTTCAAAGAGAGTACTGGTTACAACACTTTCATATAAAAATAACTTTTCATTCACACGCAAGTTAAACACATTTTCTGGTGAACAGTTGTGCACCAGGCCACGTTTTTATAAAGAGACTTGGTTAACTTGAAAATGGACTTTTTTCCATTGGTTAGTTCCCGGTGCTGCACCTCCTGGTGTGTATGTAGATGTTTTGGATTCCATCTCCGTGAGGATCAATTGGCGCGAAGTTCCTAAAGAAGAACGTCATGGTATCATAAAGGGCTATCGTGTCCTGTACAAAAGAAAGCAAAATGGGAAAAGACGAAGAAGAAGTACAGATAACTTTAAGACAGTAACGACAGTTGATGGAGCCTATTCAATACTTCTCAAGTCTCTGGATAAAGCCGCTGAATACGAAGTCGAAGTGCGTGCATTTACTAGCGTAGGAGATGGACCATCACTTCCAAATATAACTTTCACCACCAGCGAAGACGGTAAGTATTTCACCCAAGTTGGTATTGCGGCGCAATCGGGAATAAGCACTAGCTGCCGCCCCTGGAAACGAGGTTGATCGATGGTATTTCATAATTTATACCATCGAATCGTTGGTATATTTCAAGATATATTGCTCGCATCTTCCAAAAATGGTAAGCACCAGTTGGTTATGAAGAATTAGCTGGCGGATTGGAGGCAATCAGTAACGGCGGAATATTTTGAATGAATGATAGTATTGCTGGCAATGGTTAGGTGATAGGGCGACTTTCGTATGACCTTGAAATGAAAACGCGCAATCAAAAAAGAAACAACAAACGAACCGGAAAATAGAGCGATTTGATTGGTTTATCGAACGGATAGAAACAAGCGTGGCTTTTGGTTGGTTAAGCGAACGCTCGGGTGAAAAAACTTCATGCCCGAGAACTTTCTAGAAATCAATCGATACTTCGCTTTGACGTCATACTGCAACACGATTGGCCAATCGAACAATGCCTTCTCCATATTAGGGTTTTCTCTGGCGGGAAAACGAACAGGCCATGTTTTGATCTTTTCGTCCATTGGCTGATAAAACAAATAACGAACACTTACCGAAACAATATTTCAAGGTCATACGAAAATCGCTCTATTGGTAAGCACCAGTTGGTTAGTAATTGGGAGTAATAGAAGTACGAAATGGAGAAGGATTTAGTACCCTTGCTAGGTCTAGGCACGTCTCCGCTTGATTATTTTAGACCCAATAGACCGAGGCTGCGCAAGATACCTCGTTTTGGTAAGAGAATGGCCCCCTCCTCCGATACCAAAACGTCCACATCAACGTAGGTATCAAACCTTTCGTGGGGGCAGCCTCGTCTCAATGTTCCTCTTTCCCACCTCGAGAAAGAAAGAGAACCCTGGAGACGAGGTTGCCGTAGGAATCTGGTGAGAGGAAATTTAAAATGACTAATACGAGGGGGCGGGACCCCTTTGTAAACAAACTTTTACAGACCCTACACAAATTTTCCAGGACTGGACAATCAGATTAATTGTTTTTCAGTTCATGCAAATTGCTGTCTAGCTGATCATTTATAGTTTCAGAGCAGCCATAATTTTCTTGCGCAGTCATCCCTATCAGCAAAAAATGATTTCATCAGCTTTACACAGTGCCACACCCAACACGAGAACAGAACAAAGCTCAAGTGTGATAGCTAAAACACCCTACAACCTGGAACCAATAAACAACACTGAAGAAAACTATTTCGCTTTGTGAAAAGCTTTAGAGCGATTTTCGTATGAACTTGAAAAATGGTTTGGGCAAGTGTTTGTTATCTGTTTTATCAGCCAATGAATGAAAAGAAAAAACATGGCCTCTTCGTTTTCCCGCCAAAGAAAACCCTAATATGGAGTGGGAATTGTTTGATTGGCCAATCGTGTTGCAGTATGACGTCAAAGCGAAGTATCGATTGATTTCTAGAAATTTCTTTGGGCATGAAGTTTTTTCAGCCGAGCGTTCGCTTAACCATCCAAAAGCGACGCGCGTTTGTATCCGTTCGATAAACCAATCAAATCGCTCTATTTCCGTTCGTTTGTTGTTTCTGTTTTGTTCACGCGTTTTCGTCTCAAAGTCATACGAAAATCGCTCTTCCATTTCAGTTTACAAACTTCCAGGAATTTCCAGGACCTGTAACTTTCGAGAAGTTTCAGGACCTGTACGATCTCAGTGGCCCATTGAATAGAATTATTTAAAATTCGTTATTCACCATTTTCACATAGAGCACTATGTACCTTGTTTATCCCCCCCCCCCCCAAACTTTTGCATAACCTTTGTTTTTAATTTCTTCTTTGTGTGACAGTCGTCCCAAGAGAAATCGAAGACAATGGTTATGCAAAACCTTTCATTTTTTGTTTTTGTTTTTTTTTTGGGGGGGGGGGGGGGGGGCCGCAGGGTAAGGTATACAAGGTGCATTATTGTCTATATGAAAATGGCGACTTGGATTAATCATATTGATCACATTAATCATATATTTTATAGTAAACCAAAAGGTTTCTGCAGACATTATACCATGTTGAGAAAATTTCACGAAAATGCCATTCAACTGTATAAGAATATGATTTGTACCAAAGCAAGGTCAGGGTACTTGATAAACACCCGTAAGAGAGCCTATTCTGAACGAAGACACAGAACAATAATCCATTTACTCTTTTTTAGTTCCCAGTAAACCTCCTGTAAATATAAAAACAGTGGACCGGTTATCACCGGATACCATCAGGGTGTCCTGGGAACCAGTTCCCGAGAGGCACAGGCACGGAACATTGCAAAACTACAAAGTGATGTACCAGAAAGTAGAAGTTGGAGACATAGGGATAGAGGAAGAACCGGTGGAAGTAAAAATAGTCAACGCTAGCGAAACTGATGTGGAGCTGGAAGGGCTGGAACCATATGTGCGGTATAGAATTACAGTTGCAGCTAGCACAACCAAAGGGTATGGACCACCGAGCGCATCTGTTTCTGGAGGTAATATATAGATTTAGCAAAGGCCAAAAGCGAAGCTTTCTCAAGTAATTCAACTTCCACAGTAAGCAGAAAGCAAACTGAATTCCACCTTAAAAATGGACCTGAGCCCGCGATCAATTGAAAACCAGATAAACCGGATACCCTTTTTGATAGCTGTCAATTGACCATAACATGGATGTCCAATACCAAGTTAAACAAAAAAGAAATATGCCTCAGGGACATCAAGCTAGTAAGTGTGCCATTTCACATCCGCTAACATGAAGGGGGGGAAGTACGTACGGACGATTTTGTCGGAACCAAAATTTCTTGGATGCATAGATAACCGAAATTTCGCGCGCGAGAGCTCCGCTATAAAGCTTATGATCAGTGCTATATCTACAATTTAACCAAAAATCGCGTATTATGTTGACATGAAAAATAGGATCAATTTAGGTCTCTGGGAAACTGCCTACCTACCCCTCCCCTGAGCCAACATTTTGCCCTAAGTGAGAAGTAAATGATAATGTTGGCTTAGGGGAGGGATAGGTGGGTAGTTTCCCAGAAACCTAAATTGACCTCGTATGTACACCTCTTCATACTGCCACGAAGAGTGGCGCAAAAACCTCTCCGATGATCCACTTTGAGTATCTGCGCGGCGCAGCCGTAAAAGTTGAGCCTCTCTCAACATTTGCCTTCACGCGCGACTTTTCATAGTTTGCCTCTATTTATTTACGCACGCGAAATTTTAAGCGTCGTGTACGTAAAAAGCTCCACGACAGTGGATATCCACCTTAAGGGGGACATCGACAGTTGATGAATCTAGGAGCTACATTGTTTATTGATATTTGTGTGTTGTGTGTTTTTTTCAGAGACGTGCCACTGCAAACAAAAATTTTCCACAAGTTGGCGACGGTACGAGCCCTACGCAAACGTTACCGAAGATAACAAGCCTGGGCAAATAATACCCATTGTTCTGCAGTCTATGGTGGACGAATGCTGTGGAAACTGCTCGGCCTACGAAAGAATACGTTTGGATTTTAAAGAGAACGGCAAGAACGGAACAGCACTGCGAAATTCAAGCCGTGAACTTCTTGAAAGCTTGGATCAAGCGACCGATTTTACCTTTCCTGTGTATGGATTTAACGAGCAAGACCGCTATAAAGGCGGTTATGGCTACATACCGGTCATAGAATCTGCTGGGGTAGCATTTATCGTTTACCCTAAAAAATCCTCAAACCAGAATACAATGTACGACTTGATGATCAGCTGCCTTCCCGTGTTAGTGCTGCCCATTATCACGGCGTGTGTCTCGGGCATGATTATTTGGGGTCTGGTAAGTATACCAGCTCGTTAAGCCCTACGAGTGATTAGCATCAAATTTCTCCTTGTAATATCAATGCTTTGTAAAACACAGTGGTCATGGGAATTACGGACCTGATCACACAAGATGAATTTGTTTGATTTGTTATCAACTTCTCCCCACTACTTCTGTAGGAAATGAATAGGGGCAACAAATGAGAATTCAAATTTTGATCTTAAGGTTTAAATGGTTAAAGGGGCTAAGTCACACCATTGGAAAAGCTAATTCTTGCCCTCGCAGCAACTGAACTAGAATTATAAAAAAAAATCAGAGCAATTTTTGTATGACCTTGAAAAATGGTTTCGGTAAGTGTTCGTTGTTTATCAGCCAATGGATGAAAAGATCAAAACATGGCCTCTTCGTTTTCCCGCCAAAGAAAACTCTAACAAGGAGAAGGCATTGTTTGATTGGCCAATCATGTTGCAGTATGACGTCAAAGCGAAGTATTGATTGATTTCTAGAAAGTTCTCGGGCATGAAGTTATTTCACCCGAGCGTTCACTTAACCAACCAAAAGCCACGGGCGTTTGTATTCGTTCGTAAGTCCATCAAGTCGCTCTATTTCCGTTCGTTTGTTGTGTATCTGTTTTGTTCTCGCGTTTTCATTTCAAGGTCACTCGAAAATCGCTCTAACGGTTCATTTTTTTTTTTAATTTAAGGCCCTATATTTAGGCAATGACAATATTTCCTGTCGTCTGGGTCAACGGATGGCAAGGATGGAGATGGATTGAAACTTGAAAAGGTTCGGCCAACGTTTTCAAGTTTTAATGCCATGCCTGCAAAAATCACCAAACAAATATTATGATAGACCTTGCCATGGTTTCGACGCCATCATGACGAGTAGGCAAACATGTTAGAAATCACAGTGTTTATATGAGAATCTAATGACGAATAACTTCATTAAAAGTGCTTTTCTGAAAAAAATATCAATTGTAAACTAAACCTACAAAGCGAAGGGTTGTAATTAAACATTTTGGGGGCGTAACTGTGCTTAAATCTCTCCAGAGGCTTGCTTTAGATTTTCCATATATTTGTCTGTAATTTTTCCCGGGAATTTCTTACAGACAAATGTATAGAAAATTGTAAAAAGTGGTTCTAAGTCTTCTAGCGAATGTAACGCCGTCAATTTTTTTCAGTAGAATACTTAGGAGTGAAGCTTTAGTTTGCAATTCATGTTTTTTTCGGAACAGCCGTTCTACGGAAATTATTCGACAATAGATTTTCATACAAACACTGTAATTTCTCACGCGTTTGCCTACTCGTCAAGATGGCGTCGAAAACCGTGACAAGGTCTATTAGCGCTTCCTGCTAAAACTTTTTTGATATCTTTTTTCACAACTTTACAGGAGCGTTGTGTGTATGAGTTAAGGCACTAAGAAATGATTTTAGCACATAATTGACCCAGAACATCTATATCCTTGTGACATAGGCCCTTCAGCTAGACAAGGGTCTACGCAGACTAGCACCGACTGAACATCGCGTACGGTTTTTTTTTCCTTATTAGGAGAGAATAAATAATTCAAAAGATTTCCCCGCACCGTTTCTTCAAGGGACCTGGGAAGGAATTTGGTGGGCTTTTGTTAGCATGACAACCTTAGGGTGAGTAAGCGATTTACAGATATTTTGTAAACGTTACCAGGGCCGAGTATTCCCAAGGATTGTGTTGCTCCAGGTAAGGAAATCTTGAATCCAGGAAATTTTGGCTTGGGGAATCCAGAATCCTAGGCTTTTGAATAAGCTCAAGGAATTCGGAATCCTAGGTTACACTGACAAGGTATCCGTATTCCAGTACGGCGAATTGTCTATGTCCAAATCCTCAATGCAATGTACGGCGTTTCCGTCTGACGTTACTTCCGCTAAAACAATGAAAAGGCGGCCGTATTGATCCACCATAAATTCAGTCCTGCGGGAGTTCTTTTTGGTTCTTATAAACAAGTTTGCCGCTTTTCCTGTGAGTGGACACACTCTATAATTCGGAAGACAGCCAGTTGAATATTTTGAATAGGTATTAGTCGGGGAATGCCCTAAGGTCCGGAACAGCCAGAGTGATGCCTCTCGAATTTAAATAGCCTATGAACCTGCTCAATTTTTCAGCTTCACAGATGCCTTCTCTTAGATCCGTTGTAGAGAGTTGATAGGCAAACAAGTATTGCTCAGCTAAATTCAGAAGATACTACCTACTCTATCAGAGCTGTTCATGCCCTGTAGAGAGTCCTTATTTTAATGCTAACAAGACGCTGTGGGAGCGTATATTTGGGCGTCGATTGGGTTGTACTAGACATATGAGAAGTTTTTTACGTGTATTAGGGATATGTGAGTAGTGCAGTAGCGTTGTATATTTTAGGGGTTGGTTGAGATGAGTGAAGTGTAAGGCGTGGAGTTATATTCGACGAGGATTGGTAAGATAATGGCTGTAGTTTGTTAATCGGTGAAACTGGTTTCTCATAGAATTTAATATGAAGTAACAAAAAGTAATTTTTTCGAAGGTAAAAGTGATTTAAGTGTTGCAGTGAGGTAGTTGTGAGAGTGCTAATTTGGTTATGAAGGGATAGCGTAGCGTACAGTGAAATGAAGTGGTGGTTGTGAAAGATCTTATCAATAGCCGAAAAGATACTTGTACTTATTTTAGGATTATTTTCGGTTATTTTGGATAATATTTGTAAGGACCTGGTGACATGAGCCAGGCTAGCTCGCTTTGTTGAGATCTCGGCACCTTAGTTAAACGAAAGAAAAATCAACTTTGCGATTATATGACAACGGAGCCAGCAAGGTTAACTAGGATTCCAAGTAATCACGCTTTCCGGGCGGCCCGGCGAATGAACCAAGCGCATTACTTCCAATCTCCATTTACAAATGGTGGCTCCGATGTAATACCGGGCTAAAAGTCACCTTGGCAGAGCTAGCCAGCCCAATAAACCGGGCCAGTCCGGCTCATTTGATCAGGCCCTAAGTGTGAGTTGTAATGTCACGCAGTTTGCTCGTGAAAGCTTTGGAATTTGCCGCCTTCGTGGTTCGTGTATGAGAGAATACAACTTAATCTAATTAACCCAAATGCTTTATATGTAACTGCCACGAAAGCAGTTTGCACGTGAAGATGTTGGACTCTGCCCCTTTGACGGTTCGAACGTGAAAGAAGGCAATTTGTTTACGAGATCATTTCGCTCAATAAGATTTTAAGAAATCACCTCGCTTCCGAAAGTATGCACTGAAATTATGGGGTTTTGCTAAAAGCAGGCCCGCGGCCCAGCGGCCCGGCGGCCCGAAGGCCCATCGGCCCGCGGCCCACGGCCCGCGACGGCCCCGCGGCCCGGAGGCCCGGTGGCCCGGTGGCCCGGTGGCCCAGTCCTGATTTTTCCACAGTCTTTTTGTCCAGCAGTAAATCCACGCACATGCACAGATCTGCATCGGGTTTGGGCGTGCAAAATGGACGACGGTGAGTTTGAATTCGTTTACCATTTTAATAATCATGTCAATCCAATTCGACCCTTTCTTTCGTTGCATGTTGCTAAGCGAAAAACGTTGTCATTCTCTGTTTATTCGTCTGTTTACAGAACCCGATAGAGAGGAAGTCCATTCTCAAACGATCTAAGTTATTTTCAAACCACAGTTTGAAAAACTCTGCCCTGCTCTCCTTTTGGGGTGGGGTTCCTGTAAATAGACCGACATGTCTCTGTATAGAGAACGATTCGCAGTTCACATATCTCACATATTGTGCTATCGGTTTCTGTTAAGAGACGAATGAACAGAGAATGAAAACGTTTTTATCTGAACAAGATGCAACAACCAGAAACAAGGATTCAAATGATTAAATGGTAAACGAATTCAAACTCACCGTCGTCCATTTTGCGCGCCCTAACCCGATGCAGAGCTGTGCATGCGCGTGGATTTACCGCTGGACAAAAAAACTGGAAAATCAGGACTGGGCCACCGGGCCTCCGGGCCGCCGGGCCACCGGGCCGTCGCGGCCGTGGGCCGCTGGGCCGTCGCGGGCCGTGGGCCGCGGGCCTGCTTTTAGCAAAACCCGAAATTATGCACCATTCAATGTTACCCTTATTTATCTCATGCACAATCACGCAATTTTGCGTGACATCGTCTTTGGCTCGCCACAACTGAGAGCAAAAACATTGTCAAACTCTTGACAAATCGCCCGGCTTTTTGGTAAGATAAAAAATACCGTAAGCAAAACATCGTCCTCTGAGAGGACATGTCCTTATTAGCAATGAATAGTCTGTACAATTAAAAAGGGCAATGACCGGCACCTATGGACCGGGGGAAAAACATTCACGCCCTGTGCTGCGAGGACAATTATTTTCCAAAGCGAAAATTTAAATTATTTAATGGATTGTTTCACTCACTTTACCTTGTTTTTTCAATACGTTTGATTTCTATTGCCGATTTGTTTGCCGTGTGTTATCTGTGGAACGTAAGTAACGAGGATAAATGCTGTGTCGAAACACATCGGGCGGCGGACATTATAGTCGGGTCGCTTGGCTTGCTTACTTGGCTTGTTTACGTTCGCACGTATTGCGTCTCTATTGCAACTTTGAATCAAAACAAGCGATCTCGATTACCCTATTTGGGAGACGCGCAAAAAACAAGTGATACCAATTTGAGACCAGTCAACCACCGCTTTCCATCCATAAGAGTATCTTCCTTGACAGTTGAATGGACTCCCCTAAAAGCAAGCTTTTATTGATACAAAAACAATAACAAGAGTTCTTTGGAGACGCGCAAACGCAAACTGAGACACCACTAAGTTTCAGTGTTTTGTCGGCTAACACTATACCGAATCGACCTATAGAAGACAAGGGTGCGTAGCAAAACGCGCGCTAAACCGCAAACTGCGCGCTTAACATCACATTTCGCGCAAAAATCACTACCATCCTGGAATTCAAATTGTGCAGGACCTCACATACCGTCCCCAATGACTCTTTCAACTACACAGGTATGGAGACCGCGCCCCTTTGAGTGGCAAAGGACGTTTTTTTGCCATTGTGTGGATATTATTTGGACTCGTCATAATCGCCCTTACCATGGCAATGTTGACGACAGCGTTGACTGCGGTTGCTGTCAAGGAAGAATACAAACTGTACGGAACCAAGGTGAGCAGCAGAAAAGTAGCGTAAAGATTTCTTTTGCAGAAAAGGAGTGATCACTTGATGTTTACCAAATCAGGTATCTCAAGGGCTGTCTACTCATATCTGGAGTCTGTAATATATATCTTTTCGCTTTAGATTGCCGCTGAATATAACTCTCCTGAATACAATCTTGGAACCAGACGGAACGCAAAATTTGACAAAGGTATGGCCCGTAATTACATTAATTAACTACCATCACGCCATGTTACGCCCTAACATTTACCATTTGCCTTTACTTTGCCTAAAATGTACGTATTGGTGAACTTTTTGATCATCATCAGCATCACATCATCACAATCATCATCATCATCATCACCATCAACTTCACCATCATCTTCATCACCTCACTTGTTTTTTTTCTATTCCAAATTTCAAGACAAGCACTACAACAACATAGACGAGGTCGCACAGGCTCTCATCAAAAAAGAAGTCGACGGTATCCTGGTGGACACTTATTCCGCAGGCCTGAGAGGAGATCTGTTTAACCGACCCGAGTTACTCGTCAGCAAGATCATTGATTACAAATCTGCTTACGGTGTTGTGTTCAGTAGCAGCACCAATCGACTCAGGAAATGTTTCCGAAGATACATGGTTTCACACAAAGCAGAGATTTTTGAGATGGTCAAGAAGAAAGTCAAGCCGATAGAGGTAATTCTTTACTAGGATGGGAAGGAAAGACGGTTTACTAACTTAGAACAAACGCCGCTGAATCGAACTGGGCAGTTACCGACACTTTACAAACGGTCTCGAGTAAAAATGACAAAGATAGCATGACTGGACAACGGACAATCTGACTGAAAGTAAAACGAACCCTTATAACTTGTTCTCAAACTCATTAATACTTCATAAAGAAATACAAAAGAAATGAATGTTTAATGAGTGTTTGGAAATCAGATGAAAAACTGGTCATTTTTGCATCCTCGATTTCTCCTTCTAGAATCATTATGTTTGAGAAGTAATATAAAGCATTCGACACAGTGTTTTATCACCAGATGAATCACCCCAAATTTCACCAAAAATAGTCCGCTGTTCGTCCTATTTTCAACTCTCTTCTCGGTGTTATCAAAACGCACCAATTACATCTAGAGTCTTCATAGCCAATTACATCTCAGCTTAATTGACAAACCACCAATAACATCGCGACTTGACCAATCAAACAAATAACCAGAGTTAAATACCAAAAACTGAAGTGATACATCTCACTTTGACTCCGTAGATGACTACCGCACAGGTTGCCGAAACGTCAGTCACTAGAGACATTAAGATTCGAGGACGTGAACAACTACGAATACGGATTTGATTTAAAGTTTTTCCGCGTATTGTCAAAAAATAGATACCCCAGAATTCTTCATTGTACTTTTTTTAACCAGAAAAGTTAGCACTGTTATCGTTATTGAAGGAGGTTCAGCCCTCTCCAGATGGCAAAATGCTAAAACTTCTAACATTTGATAACTTGTTCCCGCCACTACAACACTCTCGCTAAAACTCGTAGTAGAATGACGACGGCTACTACGTTTTCTCGCCAAAATGACGCTGCCTCACGCGCCAGCACTACTTACTATTGGGAAAATCTCGTACTCGTAGTTGTTCTTGTCTTAGAATCTAAAGGTCTCTACTGTCAGCAAGAGTCCTGTTCAGGACTACACTTACCAGGATGATCATATTCCATCAACTTAGAAAGTTACTCCTGGGTTCAAACCATTTTCTGGATTACTTTAAGTTTGTTGCTGTGGTTAAGCTCAGGGTTCGCAGAAGATGTGCGGCTCACGCGCGTTCTCAGCAACCTGTTCGGGGTGGGGTACGTTTGTTACCCATTTCGGGCTGTGGGACGTTCGCCTCTGAAGTGTTCCGTTATCTGTCGAATTTATCATTGTCTGACCAGTTAAGGCGAATATGCCCGCGAAAATAAATACTTGAATATGCCAATATTATGAAATTTGTTATGTCTACACGAGACGGGATATTTTTGCGTGTCGACACGAAAGCTAGCAGCTCTTTCGCAAACCTGTTTCAAACACTAGCAAGAGTGTTTCATTCGATTTCTAAATACTTTAAAGTTGGTCTGAAATAATCCAGTGTTGTGTTTGAATAATGAATAAAATATTTAGCTAATGAATACAATATCCACATTTTCTAAAAATACTTTCCGCGTTCTCAACTCATTCGGTTTTTAATTTTTTTTTTTTTTCTATACAGACTGGTAACTCCACTACATCAAGTGACGAACAAGCAGGAGGCATACTTGACCACAACTCTCCGCAGTTTCGTAAAGGCTTAAAGTACGCGATCGTGTGTTTTGGTATTGCTCTTCTCCTGTCATTGACTTACGAGGTCATACGTCGCGTAAGAAAAAGACACAAGGTGCATCAACAAGGTGAGTGTCATGCCTTTTTCCGCCGTTAATCATAACTATAACAAAATTGTCAAATCTGATTGGCTCTCAACTGCCCTGATTTCAGCCTTAATTGGACAGTTAAATAGGACAGTACGCGTCATGCCTAAGTAATTGGACAGTACGCGCCATCACGCGCGCGCTTAAATGGCTTTTTTTTTTCACTGCTAGCAAAACAAAATTTCGAATTTCTTGTGTTTTGGTTTAAAAAATAGCCTATTGTATCACAAATTTTGTTAAAGTTATGATTAATTGGTAACAGAACTTCGTGTCGTCCAATTCAGTCTGCAATCATACTCGTGATTAAACAAATCGGACTCCCGCTACGCGGTCGTCCGATTTTGTTAATCACTCGTATGATTACAGACCGAATTGGACTCCACTCAGTCCTGTTACCATTACTTATAATTGTGATAATATATGCTCTTTGTCTTGGTGGCACGTGACATCAGATTGTACGGTTCGGCTCGCGTCGTCGTTTCGCGTAGGTTCTGTTTTTCTAGTTTGTAGTTTGATGCAGTAGCACAAACATTGTGTCTTCTCAAGTAACAACGACTTATTTGCTTGTGAGGAGCAGGAAAGGAGCCAAAGAGTATTAAATGACAAGAACTGGAAATTTGTGCTGAACGCAGTTAACCTCATCTGTACCTTTCCATTGGTGTGCACCACAGTGAGGAAAAATTAATTCGATATTAGACCTGGTTTACAAGTGCGAAGCGAATGCAAACGCACGTGCAAATGCAGATGCAAACGACGTTCACACGTCCGATGCAAACAAAAGCAAGCTACTATTCGCAAGCGCAGTCAAAGTCTTTTGGAACTAAGCCACCGTGGCATGGAGCGGATGGAGCCTGTGTTTATGTTAGATTGTCTCTGCGTTTTGCGTTGTCCTGGTTCACACGAGTAAAATGCAAACCCAAGCGCAAATGAAAGGACACATTTGCGTTACGGTAGCTCACACGTCTATTTCGTGGAGTTTGCGTTTGCGTTACGGAGGTTCACACGTGTATTTCCTTGCGTTTGCATTTGCGGAGCAAGTGTGAACTGAACATAACTCACCCACAATAATTTTCCGTTCCTTGAGTCGCTTGTCTCACAAACTGAAAAGGACATCTCTCTCATCTAAGATCAGTTTTAATTTCACTTCTTATTCGTATTTTTCAGTACAATTCAAGACAAAGCTTCAAGCAGAAATGAGCCACTTAGTGGAAGAGTTTATGCAGCGCACGAAGAAGATAAAGCAGAGGTTGGGAGAAAAACACCGGCAAGAAATCCTAAAGTTTTGGAAACTGCAAAGGAAAGGCTCCACAACCAATAACTGGTTAAGAATCTCTCAAGTGTCTCATCATCCTAGCGAAGTAATTGTCACCGACTATAACTGTTGAAATTCATTTAGAAGTGGATAAGTAAACATACTAAAGATAGTTCTGCCATTAACCTGAATACAAGGTAGATAAGTGCTGCTAACATAAGCTTTAAAAGTAAATACCTAACGGTAAGGAAGATATTTTCTAATGTAGGCACGGTTAAAACTAGAGATAGATATGTGATGCTATAATTGGTTCGAAGACAGATAAGTATAACCATACAAACATTTTTAGAAGGTAGATATGTGCTGCTAAAACCACGTGGGAGAATAAATAAACAGGTAATGCTATCAGTAAGTGCCGAATTGTACGGCATTGAAACTTGTTAAAACAGTAGTATCTGTAAATGAAAACTAATCAAAATAGGTAGTATGCGATAAAACGCGCTCGGCTTCGGCCCCTTGCTTGTACACATGCCAAGTCAGAAAAAAAGTTTGTTGAATTATATCGGAGGTATAACCATAGACAGCTAATCAACGTAACCGAGTTGTTTCGCTCAGAGGCAAATATTTCCCACAGAAAATTCCTCCTCGTTGGACAAATGTGTTTTAGGGGAGTTGTTTTGGGAAAGTAAACAAAAGACGAGAAAGATATGTACAGTAAGTAAGAAGGTTAGCGTTAGTTTCCATCGACCTAAAACCCTTTGGGCATCTTGTGAAGTTTACACCACGTGGTATTCTTTATCGATTCGATCTACCTTGCACTGCAGATATGTAGTGTGGAAGCGATAAGAAATGCCACGTTGTGTAAACTTCATAAGTTGTCCAAGGGGTTTTTAGGCCAATGGGATGTCATGCTAACCGAGTAAGAAGAGAGACCAAGTGACACAACAGTCCATTGTAAATTTTCCATCATTAGCTTAACATCCATGAGTTAAAAATTAAAGCAACGATCATTATTACTGCCTTGTTATAAATCCACACATACTTTGTGCCAACGTTTAAAGTTACAGGAGACGTACGCTACCATGACAACCGTTGTTTTAGCAACCACTCGCTTTCTACGAGCTGATAGATCAGTAGGTAAATAGAGAGATTGCCAATCAGATGCATGCACGATTAACAATACAAGACGAGTGTAATTTTAATAAAAACAATTATTCCTCTCGCCCTCATGGCCTCTGAGTCAATAGCCCATTCGGGCTCGAGGAATAATTGTTAAATAGCACTGACGTTTCGTGAGAAAAAAGAGAACTAACTAGAAGTCCAACTGTTAAAACATATACGAGGTCATACTGTTTATACGGAAATAACATTTTATGGTTCCTAGGTCTTAGGTTTGATTTTCAAACAAAGTATGTAGAGTTTCGTAGTAGCTGAAAGAGGCGTTTTTCCCTAGCAGTGTCTTAAACATGAATAAACAGCAAATTTATGCCAAGTGGTTGCTGGTTTTTCAATAGGGATACTGGATGTTACAACTGTTACATAGCATGCACTCACAAAAATTTGCTACGACAGGAAATACCATAGAAATAAATGGCGGGAAAACATAGTTTGAAGACAGCAAATGTCTTTTAATTTTCTCTTTTTTGATTCTCACATTCTCTTTCACGCTTAATTCAAATCTCCCTTTCACTTTAATTTCTTTGTGGTTGAAGGAGTGCGTCATTTAGGCGAGAAAAACGACTGAATTGTGGTTCGTTGTTTTTTCTTCGGGGGCTCAGAAACTAACAACTGCGTATTCCTCGCCGCAGATGACGTCCTTTCTCCTTGTTGCAATTCCAGGGCAAAATGATAGTCTGAATGCTCGGGCATTTCCCAGCGGGACAAAGATTCTCCACATTTTTCGCACTTTACCAAATCTGTGCAATCCCCCGTTCGGTTGTTGCCGATAACCTGCATTTTAGCATCGAAAACGTTGTCACTCCCTGTCCTACACGTAACTGCCAGGTTCCCCTTGTCCTCAGATCTTGTCCTCTTTTCGGTCGATGAGGCGTGAACGCCAAAGACATCTCCCCCTTCTTTCGCCCTTTTCCCTGGCTTATTCTTTACTACAAAAGATTGCTGAATCTCCCGGCGAATATCGTCCGGTAAACTCTCCAAAACGGAGCTATCAATTTCACAGTCTTGGTAAGGATTCCTTGGAGTCCGTCCGCCACTTTTGTCCTTTACGTCGCATGTTTTCGCCCCAGAACCCGAGAAAAAAGCTTCTATGCTTTTCTTCTTCGAGGCATGAGTCTCACTGAGTTTTGAGCCACAAGCAGCGTTATCGCTGCTGCCGCCCTTCAAGCTTTCACTTCTATTCTGAAGTGAAATAATCGGAGTAATGATTGAAGAAGTTGCCTTGGAGTTGTTTGAGAACTTTGAGTCACTGTTAACAGTTTCTTTCTCTACTGAATGCAAGCTAGAGAAATCGTCTTCGCCATGATCTTGAGTATTCTCCTTTTCGACCGAAGTTACTGTGAGTGCCTCAGTTTTGCTTTTCTTGTTGAAGAAAGAGCTTATTGATGGTGTACTGCTATTTTCGGATAAGTCCTCAAATTTGCTTGCCGAAATATTCAAGGTAACGATAGCTGGATACCTGAACAATTATAAAAGAAGTCGTTTTTAACGCCAGGAATTTGACAACCAATTTTCTTCGCAAGTTTCTTTCGTAAACTTGGCAAACGTTTAATAAAGACCTAGCAATGGGAGCCAGGCTTCTATCGCACATGGCTGATGTAATAATTACATTAGCCATTATAATTACATTTCAGTTGACACTGCACTCCACAGAGCCTCCCGTAGCTCAGTGGTTTGAGCACCCGAAGAAGAACTCCGAGGGTCGTGAGTTCGATTCTTACCAGCCTCGTCTCCACTCCAGTTCGCGCTGTCCGAGTGAGCACAGGAAGCTTGGAACCGAGCGAGATAATCTCCGGGGACGACTGTGAACGAGGCTGGATTCGCACCTGGAGCTCGGAATTTTTTTTCTGAGCTTTCTGGTGTTAGATTTCTCCTTCTTTCAAAATAATCATAATGAAACAAGGGTCGGTTACGACTGGACAGGACAGCACGTCAGCTCTCATTTATGTTTGTTTCCCAGTAGAGCCATGACGACAATAACCATTACAGTCATACAGCGTAAACCAGAGCGCTTCATGATGAAGCACACCAACCCGCCTCAAATGACTTTATCAGAATTTTTTTTCTCTTCTTTTTCTTATTGACTTCTTCGCTCACAGAAAACAGTCTGCTTCAGAGCAGTTCTTTGTGTCGGGGAGGAGCGTTGCGTGACGACACAAAGAACGGCTGTGACGCAGATAACTGAGAACCTGGTTTATATGAAAACAACGATCATTCAGATCGCTGAACTTTTTTAGAGACAAATTTTTCATTGCCTGTTTGGCGTGAGACACTGGGTCAGTGTTGTGTCGAATTGCATTATGGGATTGTCCTGGGGACGTTATAACTTTATTATTTTCCTATCACCAAGTTGCCTAAGAGACTGGGCAAAAAATCGTCCCCCAAAATGGCCCCATAGTGGAATTCGACGTCACTCCTACCCAGTATCTGCGCGCAATCCCAGAATGACCAATTGAAAACAAGCTTTAGAGCCTGTGCTTCAAGCCGTCGAGTCGAGAACATCTTGGATCTACACAATGGGACAATCACACAAGCAAAGGATCAATTAACATAGAAAGGTACTTTACCACGTGTCGGCTGTGCCCTCCCTGACCGAGTTGAATGGTAACAGTAGATTGTACGCATCCTTAGCGATTTCACTGGCAGTTGAACTTCTCAAGTGACAGGAGCGGGAAAAGGATGAATCATTTTCATTTCTGAAACCAACACCCAGCTGTCTTGCCTCACGGTTATTCTGTAGAAAAAAATAAAATAATATTACTAATTTTACTTTTAATCATACAACTTTCTCTTTCTTTTCAAAAACATTTTTATTCTCGAAGATAAAGACCTAATTGCAGTATTTTTGCCACCGATTTTGCCTGAGAAAACAGCCGACCTTTCACGACGGCACTAATGGTTTCCCCGCGTAAAAACGTCTAAGAAACGAGCGCAGAGATTCCATACTGATGACGCGTACTCAGTTCTGGGTGGTGCTTCTGATTGGTTGAAGCAAATTTTCCTCGCGGCAAGACCAATCAGAAGCACTACCCAGACGTGTCATCAGTATGGAATTCCAGCGCTCGTTTCTCAGACGTAATTTCGCGGGGAAATTAATGGTGATGTTGCGAAATGTCAGCTGCGAGTGTTTTCTTAAGCTACTCTGATGCCGATTCCCATTTTGATCCGGCCGATGTACAAACCAGCCCCTAGAAAACATACGACCCCCTGAGTGTGGGAGAATAGAGTTTGTCACGATTTTGGAAGCCATCTTGACGAGTAGACAACCGCGTGAGAAATTACAGAGTTTGTATGAGATTCTAATGTCGAATAATTTCCGTAAAACGGCTGTTCTAAAAAAAATATCATCAATTGTAAACTAAAGCTACACAGTAAAGGATTATACTAATAAATTTTAGGGGCCGTAACTGTGCTTAAATTTCTCCAGACGCCTGCTTTAGATTTTCCATATATTTGTCTCCAATTTTTCCCGGGAATTTTTTGTCGGCAGGAAGAAAAACTTTTTACAGAAAAATGTACAGACCATCTTAAAGACTAGCGCATGTAGCTACGTGTAACGCCCTCAAATTTTTTCAATACAATCGTTAGGAGTGAAGCTTTAGTTTACAATTCATATTTTTTCAGAACAGTCGATTTACGGAAATTATTCGACATTAGATTCTCATACAAACACTGTAATTTCTCACGCGGTTGCATACTCGCGAACATGGCTTTCAAAACCACGACAAGGTCTATTTGTTACTATGACGCTCGTAAACTACTGCACAACCGCAAAGAAAGTTATATTTACCAATTCAGCTTCTCGCGTGAGTCGTTCATTAAGTTCACCAGCCAGTTGTTCCAGCCAATACTTGACCTAATAAGAGAGAATACACTTTAAGAATAAACATCATTCACGTATTGCAACAAATGGCTTTTGATTGCGGTGGGGAGAGGGGGGGAGGGGCGAGCGGAGCGTAGCAGGTGATTTCAGAGAAGCATGAATTGTCTTGAAAAAAAAAAGAGGCTTATATCAACATCAAAACAGCAAAAAAAGATACATACAAACAACAACAACCTTTGTTTCTGTGTTTACGTACTTAGCACGAACGTACTAATTGACGACGTTATTTTTACGTCTCCTATTGCAGACGGGACCGCCATTTAACGTGGTAATCAAGGCAAAGGCAGCACATTTAATATAATTATTTTGAGACCCTGAGTATTGGTCCGATCACGGGAAACCGACTGAGCTGAACAAAATACCCGTAAACAACTAGACAAACAAACAAAAACGAACTACAACAAAACAGATAAAAGGAAAATTTCTTACCCGAACTAAATCACTCAACAACCTCACCCGCCTCCTCAAAAGTTAGATGGTCCATTCATATTATCATTCCCGACCTCTGCCGGCGCACCACGCATTCCTTTATGTAGCCTCACACCAGATTGTGGTTTAAACTGACTGGTTTTCAAAACCGGTTACTTTAAATGTGGAATGCGCGGAATCCAGGTGCTTTGTCGAGATTGTACGCTGGAAATTTCTGAGCTCACAGTTGTTAATGAGCAAACCGGTTCTGCAACTTATGTCGCACGTGACTAAAACGTCACTGGTTGTTAAGGAAACGCCAGAGCATGCGTGATGGAAAACGCGTCAGGGGCCGGCAGAGGTTTCTCTCTTTTCTCTTATTTTTCTCTCGGCGTGAGAGACCTCCGCTTCCAGGGAAATTTTATCAAAGATATACTAAATTTTACCCCACCTGTTCAACCGTTGCCAGTTTGGATTTTCCTGGGAAGTTTTTACCACAGCCAGTAGATTTCGGCAGTTGTCGCGGTCTAACAGGCTCATGGTCTACACCACGGCTAATCTGGTACAGCCACTCACTGAACAACACACAAACAAAGAAATTAAGAATTATAATATTGTAAATGATTTGAACCCAGAAGAGTTCACTTTAGTAGTCCGGGTGTAAAGTGTAGACGAAATATTAGACTACTTCTTAACGTAGTTCTTCATTCTCTTCAGAGAGCAGAGCGAGCACAATAAGCGAGCGCACATTTAAAACGCCACGCACGAGGAATCCCTCCCCCACCCCTTCCACGCGTTACCCTTCTTGCGGGAGACTTCCTCTGACCATCCCCCGTAGCCTACTCGTAGTCTAGGGACAAAAAGAACACCTGATTTTCAATTTTTCATCCATTTCTTTCCATAATTTTTTTTTTACGACTGAATCGTGCCTAATGTGCCAAGAAACGAAGTAAACAAAATCAAAATTGTCAGCATGAGTGCATTACCGCTTTAATACGTTTTGGGAAAGAAAGGAACGAAAATTTCTGGGACCAGGGTACTGAATGGTAGAAAACGCTTTAATAGTTTTAATCATAACCATTACAATTTCCTCAAATTTGATTAGTGCATTGACTGCTTTATTTTTCACTCGTCACTGTCAATGTGTAGGGTTGTAATCTGACAGTGTAATCGGACAGTTGGCTGTAATCGGGCAGTTACATCAGCCAATCATATTAAGTGCACTCAGCTAAATCCACCAATCACAGAATTTATCACAATCTGAGGATTTTCCAAAATGGACGAATTTGTAACATTAGACAGTGTCTCCGCCGGTGATATTTTACCATAATAAATCGCCTAGTCTCGTCATAAGGGCACGAAAAAGATTAGCCAGCTTAGCATACACAGATTTCTAAGCGCAAAAAAGGCAGAAATTACGAAGTCTCGAAAAACTAACCGAAAAAAAGACTAACCAGCGCCGGCCAGCCACGCAGGCTGAAAAGAGATACACAAAGATACTGCTAATATATCTTACCCGTTTTTTTCACCAAATCGCCCCTGCAGTTCGCCCAGAGAGTATCTGGCCAAATCACTCATCTTCTCCGCTCTCAAATTGGAAGAAACTTCAAAACCAAGTTTGCCTCCCATGTTTCGTCTAAAAGGATGACAAAGGAAACAACCAAACAACTGGTAAACAAAGAGATTGAGTCATCTAAATCAACCCAGACTTAACAAGTAATGTCTCGTGGTAAGTCCCCACATTGCTGCGAAAAGAAACTAAGAAAAAGTTTTAAACTTCACATGGCCCTTTTTAAAAGCAAACTTACACTCTCCGCGCGATACTACATGCATCGACAACAAAAACTTCAGAACTTTTTTCACAGTAGCAAAAAATAGCACAGTTTAAAACAACTGCATATATAATGTCCAAGAGGCCTACTTACCAAAAATGAGCATTTCGGGGCAAATTGTTCCTGAGATGTTAGCCGGTTATACTCAGAAAACTCCATACAAACCCTTCTAATTTTTTGGGGGTTCGACCCAAAAAAATTTAGAAGGGTTCGTATGGAGTTTTCTAAGCATAACTGGGCTACGATCTCAGAGACAATTTGCCCCGAAATGCTCATTTTTGGCAAGTAGGCCTCTTGGACATTGGTCATTTCAGAATATCCTGACAAATCCCATAATTTCAGAAATTTCATTTTTATGACGCCACACTTTAGTACTCTATCACCGGGGTGTCCGTATTAAGTGGGTTGAATTTAGAGAAAATGTAAGGACTTTCTTTTCCCAAGGACAACTTAGCAAACTGTCCTTAATAATGAGGTGTCCGCATTAAGCATGTGTCCATGAAGCAAGTTTTGACTATAAATGACTTTAAAATTCTCATCAGTCAACAGCCTTGGGTCAAGAACATTGCCGTCTGCTTTTAAACGAGTCAGTGTCTAATTTTTTGCCCAGGAAATTTTTTTATAAGCTACGTTTATGTTTTGCTATACTTAAACATTTCAATACCATGGGATATTTTTCTTACACTTTTTTGATTGGCACAGTTTCATACAACTTGGGCACAGCACATTGAGGAAGTAATGTTTGTCTGTTAGGTTTGTGACGTCCACCAGCCAGCTTTGCCAACATCTGAAAAAAAGGAGATGAAAACACAGGGGTATTCTCTTAAATTTCTGATGTGACAGGGGCATCCAACAAGAATATAGTCAAAAACCACTTAAACATAGCATTGTTAAACGTATTTTAGCATTTACACGGTAGATATAGGCATATTTTTATCGCCTAAAAATTTTTCATCTGTTCGTATTTCCTTGCTGAAAGTCTAGTGATCCGAAAATTATAGGGATCAAAACTTACCTTTTCAAAAAATTTCATCCAGAGAAAAGTCTCCTGAAAATTCTAGGAGACCTTTTTAGGGTAAAAATCGGCTAAAAATGGGCAATTATACCATTTTTTACTGAATGTTCGAAAATCCTAGGAGAGGCAGGCAGGCCAGAAATTTTACAACAAATGTTGCGAAGATTCTAGATGTCAAATAGTCTTCCGAACAGATATTTTCCGAAAATTGATGTTGGGTGCCCCTGATGTGAGTGGGGATACTGGTCCCCCAAACTCTAGAGATGTTGATCAGGCAAGATAATCGTCTTGGCCCAGTTCTTCAAAAGGTGAATAATGCTATCCACCAGAGAAATCTCTATCCACTGGATAACACAATCACTTTCACAAATACTTATCCATTGGATATCACAATCTAATGTTTGAACAACTAGGGCCAGGTCACAAAAGATAAATCTACAGACACAGGAATGTTTTATTTGTTCCTTTTTTAGATTTTTAGGCTGTTTTAAGCCATTCTTTCTGTAGTTTTGATTTGTCTGGAAACTTAAATGTGGTTACTTTATATCTGGGAATGTTACTGCGGGCTATAGCTGGACAGGTGTAGGCAGGCTGTTGGCAGCTGTAATAAGGCCAGGAAAAGTTGGGGGCAAACTTATAAGTACATGTAGCCTCACGGAAATTGAAAGTCTGTGTAATGCCATTCAGTACTAATCATGTTCTGGCTTCCCAACCTCTTGGAAAAGAACTTTGATTGGCTGTCTCACTGTGGGCATTGTCTGAAAGATTCTAATTGGTTGTGATGGAAAACTGATCCTATATTTGTATGTGGTGATTTACTCAACTTAAGTTTAGGAGGAGGAAATCAGAATCGCCTGCACACAGGCTACTTAGAAGTACCCTGCCTGGGAATAGGCTCTTAAGTGAAGCAGGGCATGGCCTTGCAGTGTTTTCAAAATCAGCCTTCGGCCGTCGCATCCGACGGCAACTTTTTGATTTGCGACGCCTACTTTCCCTTAGGTAAATTATATGACAAATAAAACTTTGATAAAAAGTGGTAAGTGTTCACAAAGCTGTTGCGAGCAAGCAAACTTGAAATTTTTCTGGAGAATTTCGCCAAAACATCTTGAGTCTGCTTTTAAAATACGTTCTCTGCGTAATACGTTGAGTAAACGTTGAGGACGAGTCGAAGACTGGGTGTCAGTTACAGAGAACATTGTAGTTAGCGGTTTCTGAAGCGACTCTATATAAAACGCCACATTTCGTCTCCAAGAACACGGCAAAATGGCAGAAAAGCGACAGCGTGGTTTACGGGAGATGTGGTCCCTGACAGTGACAAACAAGAAAAAGAAAAAGGATGCTGCAGGTAATAATGTGGTTAAAGCGTACCCTAATATTGTGGTTAATAAAGTTACTAAAAGCATCAAAATTTATCAGTATTTTCGATATCTAAAATTTGCTAGTTCTGCGTCTCAAAATGCGGGAAAATGCGTCTCCAAGAGTCTAGAAATTCAAAATTTCCTGGGGGGGCATGCCCTCAGACCCCCCTAGAGAGCAAGGCCCTCCGGGCCTTGCAACTCCTACTCAAATAAACGCAACTCCTACTTCAAAAACTGTTGAAAACCCTGCCTTGGGGTGAAAATAAAGGAGGGGTGCCTGTAGACTTTGTTGATGCTGCCCATCTACCCACCTGCAATTATCCAATCAGATCATGATATGGATGGGTGGCGTCAGAACAAAGTTTACAGGCTATCCTGCCTTAAATTCTCCCCCAGGCCACACTTGGCTTGCTTTGTTCGAGGATTGTCTTTTTCTCCTCGCTCCACTTTGAAGCCTGTTCACAAGCTACTTAGAAGCAGTACAATAAAAAAAGAATCAACTGTAGGATGTTGAATTTGCCTTACTTTGTTATGAGCAATTCCAGCAGAGCATGTAAACTGTGTCTCTTTAAGGACAGCATCACGCATTTCTGACACAATAATTGCACCAACAGCCAGCTTTCGGATGTTTTCATCTTCTTGTAACGAGGCCTTCCAAGCATCGTTATCAACAGTTTGGTTATCACCATTATCAACCATGAACCCTTCCAGGAAAGTTGATGCAGCAGACCTCTCAGCAATTTCATTAATGCCCATACTGCTTAGTTTCCTGTTAAAATAAATATTAAATAAGCAAGATAAAATTACATGTTTATATCACAAAGGTGTTGATTCAGAATAAACGACCATTTTCTACCTGTGACAGCCCAAGTCAAAACTGCCTACAGTGGAACCTCAATTTAATGAACCTAGTCTATATAACAAAGTCCTTGATATAACGAATGATTTTCTTTACACCAATAATAGTAACCATTTGATAAGGAACCTCAATATAACAAAACCTCTTTATAGCCACCAAATTTTTTTAGTCTCTTGGCTGCGTTGGGCCTTTGTTAAATCCAGGTTCCACTGTAGAAGGGTTCTGAGGACATGTATTGGAGGAAAATTCTTTAAATTTGAACTCTTAAAATTTAAAATCAGGATTACTTTTATTCTGGAAATATCAAATTTATTTTCAAAATTCAGATGTGCATTATATTACCATGAACTACATTAAGACTAAGCTAGAAGTACAAATAGATGTGACATTCACGTACATGTACAATGTAATTAAATAAGGCCACAAAGAAAGTAGAGGAAGGGATAATATTTGTGTAGGAATATCATTATTAGATACTGTGTATCAACATTATGTACCACAATAATAACAATAACCAACCTATGAGCATTACATTAAATAGTTAAATGGTAACACCTTTTTAGCTTGGATTTTTTATTTTCCCATTTCAGGCCATTGATGTTTCTCTAGACAGCTCTTTGTTTTTAAATTTTCAAGCTAATTTACATGCCTGATAATTTATGAAAAAAAAAATTAGACAGAGGAAAAACCACAGCTAGATAACATCACATTGCCCTCAACCAGGGCAACAACTAAGCAAAGCTAAAAGAAGACTATTTTTAAGGGGAAGAATTACTGTTTTTAGTATTTAGCATATAACTAAAGATAGTTTAGATTGCTAGACATGTTATTGTTATTCTTAATAAAGTATTATAACTAGCATCTCCAAGCTATGTTTTTAAATATAGTTCTTTAAAGGACTAGAATGATAGTTTGACTTATGGTATGTTAAAAAAATTACTCCTTAAACTTGTGAGACTTTTATTTTAATGATCATTTTTGTTCTCATCACATTTGTGTCTGATAACGCAGTAATATTAAGGGAGAAGATGAATATTGATCTCTGTTAGTTGTCTTTCAGCTGTCAAAAATATAATGAAGAGCAGCTGCATTTAATCTAGTAAGTCTTCCTGTTTTCAAAAAACAAATAAATTTTTACCATCTCCCTTAACATGCAATAAAGTTAAAGGAGGAAAAAGAACCAGCATTTACTCCCATTGCCTTCTTTCAGGTATTTAAAAACAATTAATTTAAAACGAATTGTTACTGACGATAAAATTTATGCTTTGGCTTAAATATTTTGTATGTATTTAAAAACTTCAAAAGGGAAAGAAAAAAGATAAGCATGTTACATGGAAAGGAGAAAATCCACTACTCCAGTAGGACAATATTTTTGTTCAAATTAGCAACTTAGTGCTCTGAGAAGTTACCCCAAATAATGGAGCTGTAAAATATTTATAAAATATAATTTCACATGTATTTAAGTCGACCTCAGAATACAATGCAGATACCTTTCTACTGTGGACAGTTCACAATACCAACACTGCACATTCTTACACTCTACAGTAACTTACATTTTCACCTTTTCTGTCAGATCAAGATAAGCTTCATCCACACTTGCTCTCTCACAATGATCACAGAAGCGCGAAAGCACCGCAATCACCTCGGCTCCTGCCTCCCGATAAAGAGTTAAGTTGGCTTTACCACGGGCTTCTGGAACACGCACCAAAGTTATTTCTGGACATTTGTCCTTAGCCTCATCTCCTCGCATATTTCGAGTCACTCCAAAATCACGTGCTTCATAGCTCACTGCTATTATACTGTGAAGTAAATAAAGGCAATCATATATCTGAATGCCTTAAACAGGCTATGACAATAATGCTTTAACTTACATGTATCAGCGGTCACCCCTGGGGTCGATCCCAGAGACATACTTGTACATGGCACAGGATTTGTTGACATTTGCTGCATTTTCTACATTTGTTGACATTTGTAAATCTTTCATTGACCCTTTTAATTGCAACTCAATAATAGAGGTATTGATAAGAACAAAGGAATGCGTCCTTGCAATGTGGAAGTCCCTTGAGCAGGAACTCACTACACTTTGTGACTATAATCTTCATCTAAACCAACTGCTGCTCCAGGTGGAGAAGCAATGGCAGCATTTTGTGGAGAAATTTTGTTCCTGGGAGATTTGTAACTGTCATTATGCAAATGCTAGGGGGGGGGGGGGGGTCCCGAGGGGTTCAAAATCCCCCCGAGATGACCACTGATAAGTGCATAACCAGGCTTATTACTACATTAGCCTCCTATAATAATATTATATCTGTCTACCTTGTCTGGGCAAAATCAGGCGTTTAGCCTATGGTGATCATAATTTATATCTTATGCCTGTCAACTCTAATGCATTATGCATGATTTCACGCTTGTGGATTAAGGACATCAAACTCATGCATCAAGGGCAATTTCTCATGCCTGACTCACAAATCCAGACGATTTGTTCTTTAACATAATTGATAACAAAATTAAATTTAATATTCCCGAAAATATTCTAAAAAGTAGGCTCGATTTCCACTGCTCTCTCAGTCCTCCCTGAGAAGAGACTTGATTGAAGGAGGAGCGCGGGCTCATTTCCCACACAGTGGCTGGTAATCGAGCCTATCCAAAAAGGTGCTCAATTTTATCACAGCACACTAAAATGTCGCCTTTGAAATAGCTTTAGAAGTGCTCAAAGGTTATCAGAGCATCTTTGGACATTTTCAGCAACGTTTGGTAGTCTTCCGAAAATCATCAGAAATGTTCGGAAATTCTGGTAATGACAAGAGAAAAACCTCATGCATTTGACTCAGAAAAAGTTGGCAGGTATAAATAAATATTACAATGTGTTTCTTTAGATGATAAAGTTGAGTTGTAAGGGGACGTCATTCATCATTCGTCAGATCATCTTCTGGGTGAACGTAGTCACGAATAGGACTGTTGTTGTTGACAGTGACTGACGTTCTGACAACCAGTGCAATAGTCATCTTCAGAGTCAAAGTGAGTTGTATCACGGCAGTTGATGTTATTAAACTCCGGTTATTGACCTGATTGGTCAATTAAGTCACAATGTTATTGGTCGTCTGTCAGGGGGGGGGGCATCAGGGTGGTACGTAAACCGCAAAACCGCACAGAATCATGTATAGACACCGCACAGAACAAGATAAGAAATCCACAAACCTCATTGAAGTTACCCAAAAATTTCTAAATACTGCAAACTGCTTGGTTTTGTAATTTAACCACAATACCGCAACTTTAAAAAAAATTCCGCAAAACCACACCAAAAATCAAGCAGCTGTCAGTTAAGCCGTGATGTTCTTGGCTATTAAAACTCGTAATGTCATTGGTGCGTTTCGATCCGTCTATTGTCACAGTTAAACAGTCGTTTATTGTAGTCAAATTGTCAGTTGTCCAGTTGTCCTCTCGTAGTTTTGCTCGCTTATAAGTGATGTCATGGAAACATGATATGTGAATAAATGGGGTACGTTCTAAGTTAAAAGGACTCGGTGCGCGTTTTTTTTTAACGAGTTTTTACGCATGAAGAAGGCCGAAAGACAAGATGCACGTATCTATGCTTGATTCGTGGATGTTAAATGTTAATATTTGCCATATAAGGCAAGAAAAAAACGCAGCAAGTTTAACATCTGTTTAAAATATTGTTGACACCATTTTAAATTGCATATTAGTTACCGGAAGAGTCTTATCGCTTGTTTTTGCTAACTAATGAAACAAATACACTTTGTTTTAAAATCGAACACCTAATCGAAGTTCAACCTACCCTCCACCTTTCCAAGTTTTATACTGAACCACGGCGCAAGGCTTTCCTCGTAATTCAGGATTCCGTCTCTGTTCAACTTGGACGTAAAAACAATCCATATCAACCAACGCTACAATACGATCTAACGCCATCTGTCCTAAACACCCAGGTACGACGACGCCACAAATATTACGACGAGAATCCTTTTGGACGACCGGGGGAAGCCATTTTGAATTTTCTGGTTCTCCCGCGAAAAGGTGTTTTCTAATGAAAAGGGAGGGGAGGGCAACGCTAACAAGACACCTCAATAAGAGAGGTCACCATTGCCCCTAAAAGAAATAAATCTGAAATTTACGCAAAAAATACTTCTCTATATTCATGTCTGATGAAGTAAGGATACAGTTCATGGCAATAAAACTAAGATGCAATGAAAATATGCTGACGAAACATTCCCTTACTCTCCCATACCCGGACAGTAAAAGTCTTCGATCTGTGCTCGAAATGCACTGTGGATTGTAAACAAGATGGCGGCAGCGGAAAGCCGAGTGAGTATAATTTGAGATGCTATATTTGTCGTTAGTTTTGTTTTAACCAAAACCTAATCTAAAACCACTATGCAGAGAATTGTCACGTTAATCAATACTTCTTATGAACAAGATATTTTTTGTGGTTATGCTGAGGTGTAAAATTCGCATATCGTAGCTGTGATTCCAGCGCAAGAAAAACATTGTTTCTAGGTCTTTTGTTTGTACGCTATGGTTGAATGAATCAATCTAAAAAGGATTTCTTTGTCAATTGTGCCACCTGAAGCTGCGACACTCAAGAAGGAACTTAATAATGGGACAATTTAAAGCACTGATACGTCCCAAGAGGAAAAACAAAAGCCCAAAGGGTTTTGATTTGTTACGCTAGAGAGCAAACTTAGAGACGTTTTCACGTCCAAGTGTGAATTCCCGTGTTGAGAGGGATTGGGCTGGGAATTTTTGGCTAAGGAGCAAATTAATTGAGAGGTCAAAAAGGTTAGGTGACGATTAACTCTGACACTTTTGATTTTAGTTTTTTTGCTGAATTAAAACTGTTCTGTCTTTGCATGTACTGTCTTTTAACCACTGTCTTAGAACGTAGCCGTAGTTAAGCTTATAATTGCACGCAATTGTGGATTTACGATCAAATATATTTTCAAAGAAAAAAAAACTAAGTTATGTATATATACATGTAGGTTAACTCTTTTCCTCAGCCATTGCGCCAATATTTTATGCAAGTTAGATGTTTAGATTGATATTAGATGTTATCTTTTAGGCAGGCTTGATACATATTTTATCATGCGGTGACGTGCTTTTGAAAGCCAAATTAAGATTGAGTGTTAATTAATCGGTTTTACTGAAAAAAACGTTGTGAAGGGATAAATTCACCAGTTTTTATTACCTGTGATCAAATTGATGAAGTGGTTTTTCCACAATATTTCCATTTGTTCGTTAATATTTTTCATTTTTCACATCACATTGTGAGAACCAATATAGGAAAAGATTGATGTTTTTCAGTCATAAATATTTTATAATGATTGAAAATTGTAATTTTCTCTGAAAAGTCTAGTCATGGTGAATTATCAATCAAGCTAAAATAGTGAATTAATGTTTATTGATTACAATTTAGTCCATTGCTTTCATGGAAAATATGTGCAAAATTTTGCTCTAATTTGTTTAAGCACTTGTCATGAATTTTGCATACATGTTTTCTTTTAATACTCTGCAGGGTATTTATACTGTAAGAAGCTTTTACTGGTTAGTAATAAGTTCAGTTTAAAAATTGATCTAGTGCTCTGATTACCTTGTAGAGGCTCAGTTGTAAGGCAGTTATTGTGTAAATTTTTGTTAGTCTTGTGGTAAAATGGTACATGCAATACTTGCTTTTCATAATATATGCAGACTTGTTTTCCTAAACAAATTTTACACTGACAGGGTCTAAGGGTCTTAAAATGCCATGCATTTTTCCACTGACATCTCATGCTGTCTTGTTGATATTTCAGATGAGATTCAAGGTTTATCTGGATGAAGGGCATAGAGTAGCTGAGATATTTGTTTCTGCAGCAACACAATGCAAAGATATAGTTCATAGGCTTCAGAGACAGATCCATGCCACAGATTGCTTTCTCCTAGAAGTTTGGCAAGGATGTGGTAAGTTACATGCTGACAAATGAATACATGAATTTAAATTCACTTCATGAACAGCAAAATGCCACTAAAACTCTCACAGATTTTGAGAAACAAGTCCATGTTATGACATTACTCATGCCCGAGAGCTATAACTTTGATTGAATACAACATAGCTCTCTTTTACATAATTGGGTTTGAACTGTATGATGGGGGAGCTTATAGCTGTATTTGTTACTCCAAGAGACAGAGAAAAATTTATTGTTACATGAGTTTAAGGAAAGGTCAAGTTTTAGAAAGTTGAATTCAGGAAAATAGAAATGGTTTACGTCAGAACACTGCCGCCTTTTCATGGGGCTGTCTGCAATATCTGTCTTGAAAAAATTGTTGTATTTTATCAAAAAATATTCCAATCCAGCCTCCATAAATATTCTTTGCCAGCTGAGAACCATGCATTTTCTTGTTGGTGTTTTTCAGTCAAAGTACTGCCTCTTTTTTACTAACTGATCAGTTTGCTTGTTTAGACTATGGTTTTGTGACTTTGCTAAAGGTGTATGTTATTTTTGCCTACACCAATTATTATGCACAAATACAACAACAAAAAGCCATTAATTTATGTAAATTATGGTAACACATACAGCTGCAATAATAGTACGATGCAGTCGACTAGGTTCTTCATAAAAATATGGGTCACTGAATTTACCAGTGTGCAGTGCAGACAATCTTTGATGGTGTCTGTATATATTCAAGCATTTTCATACAATGTACTCTGTTGCGCAAATTATTTTCCATTATTTGTATTGAAACTATGTAGTTTTCTGCAATAATAAAGTTTTATTCTACTGCCTTAAACCTTGTTATAAAATGATAACTAATATTACGTTATATAGGTTACATGTACGTTGCTAGGGGAACAATAACCTTACAAAATCATCCATTTCTTAGATTGTTGGTGCTTTAATTTATTATCATATAATGTAAGATTTTATGGTTATCAAATGACCTGTCGAATTTGTGCTTATTTTCCTTCAAAGAGCGTCTTGTGCCTGATAATGAATCTATCCTTACCACTCTGCTAGAGTGGGGCAGTGATCTGGAAGATGTGAAATTTTACCTTCATCGCAGAGAAGAAACACCAGCTTTTACCCAAGCATTGAATGGTAAGATTTGAGTCTATTGATGGAATCCTGTGGTGTGACCATTCAAATGAAAGCTACTGAGCAGTACTTTCCTGTGGTATTGTTTATTATGCTGTACAAGGTGGTTTCAACTTTTGAGTCTGTGGATGATGAAATCCTATGGTGTGACCATTCAAATGGAAGCTACTGAGCAGTACTTTCCTGTGGTATTGTTTATTATGCTGTACAAGGTGGTTCTAACTTTTGAGTCTATTGATGAAATCCTGTGGTGTGATCATTCATGTAAACGGTTTTTGTAAGTACATTCTCATAGTCCTAATTACTTTCCAGCATTTTACCGAACAAAATTTGGAAATTTTGTCAAAATTTGACTTGGGCTAATTTTGAAGTGAAAGTCTTAAAACTACTCTCTGTTTTGACTCCCCTTTCGCCAGTGAGTGACAGGCTGATCTCCAAACTTGAGGCCCTGTGACTGTTCTCTGTCTAATCCCCCACCATCCCTGATGAATTTAACTTCTGGCAGAATAGCCCATTATTTGCCAAGTTGCCCAGTTGCATTCATAAAAAGCTCATTAAAGGCCTAAAGCTTGAACTCATTTTGAAAGTCAGGGACTTTTGGAACTAAGAAATGGCTTACTAAACCTTCTTGGGGCTTTGGTTTCCCTCCTTTCCACCAGCATAGCCACAGCTCCTCAAGGAATAATAAGACCGTACCAAGTTTGGGTTAAAAACTCACCTTAATTTGTAAATTTTACTTTTTCTTTAACATAGGACCTGCATTAAGCCACAAAGTTAATGGTTTCAAAAAGGAAGTGCCAGTTTCCAGAGATGTAGTAAGAGCATTTCAGTTCACTTAATCAAAATACCGTAAAATTCCAAAAATAAGCCCCGAGGTTTTTATTTTCAAAGGCCCTTTTGGAAGGGCTTATTTTTGGAGGGGCTTATCTATGGAGGGAAATTTGCGTTTAAAAATTGATTGGGCTAGCCTTATAAATGGACGGAAATTTACTGTTTTTGCTTTGTTTTTTCTTTGTATTTGAGGGGACTTTCTGAGTACAAGCCCCCCGGGGGGCTTATATTTGGAGGGGTGATTTAACGGAGGGTGTTTTGCGTTACGAGTTTGGGGGGCTTATATTTGGAGGGGCTTATACATGGAGGGGCATATTTTTGGAATTTTGAGGTATTAAGTATGATAAGGTCACTTAACAGAACAGAACAGAAAAACTATTTTTTTCCCAACTTTTTTAGCTGAGCAACCTGGATTTCACAAGCACAGACAAATTGTACTGGACTTGTGGAACGTGAAGAGGAAATTTGTTTATACGCTCAAACCCACCTTTATGGACACCTTGTTATTACTAACAGTTTGCTTTGTCCCTGGGGAAAGAAAGCCCTTACATTTTCTCTAAATTCAACCTGCGTAATACAAACACCCTGTTAATACGGACACTTTCTATGGCCCCCTCAGCTCAGTCTCCATATTAACCCTTTAAGTCCCAATAGTGACCAACATCAATTTTCTCCTAACAATATCCATATGTTGCCAAGAGAAATGGTTATGAGAGTTGATAAAATGATCAATAAAGAGAAAATGCTTTGATCTGTTATCAAATTCTCTCAACTAATTCTTTAAAGAAATGTATGAACATCAGTATGGAGAATTTATAAGTGGATATTGGGGCTTTGGGTTAATAGGCTTTGACTGTCCTGCAGAGATTTTCGTTTGGGAACGAGGGCTACCATGTTCTTCATTATTTTTCCTAAGGCAATCGCTGAGAGGAAAAAGCCCAACTGTACGGCAGAATGATTTTCCCTACGGCCTTCGTTAATTTCAGTGAATACTTTTTCCTTTATTTTTCTTCAGCTTTTAGGTGGCAGTAGAATCTCTGTTGATGAACTCAAAGAATTTGCTGCAAGACAGCAACAAGAGATCATAACCAAGGAAAGAGAACTTAAGACAAAGCAAATACAACTTTTGGAAATGAAGCGAAAGTCACAAAAAAGACCCCAGAACCCCTACCTCCAGCAGTTAACGGCCAAAGCAGATGAACAAGGCGAGAAACTCACAGCATTACGGAAAGTACAAGATCAGGTCGATTCTTACAAACTCAGCAATAGTGCTTTGGGTATGTCGGAAAAGATTCTTCAACGCTGACATGCTTGTATTGTCTGATTTACTGTGCCAACAGGGCATGAAAAAATCTTGAATCCCATCTTGTCTTTTGTACAAGCAGCTCTCACATTGTTGCTTGCCCGTGGTCATTACTCTCTTGCCTTAGCTAACAGAGAGCTTTAGATTTGAGGACCAGAACAAATACGAGTACGAAATTAAACTTAAAGTTTTTGCGCGTGTTCTCAAAAACAAAAAACACCCCGGAAAGCTTCATTTTACTTTTTTTCACCAAAAATGTTAGTACGGTTATTTACACTGAAGGAGGTTAACCCCTCTCCCGATAAATTATAAAACTTCATACATTTGATAACTTGTTCCCGCCACTACGACATTCTCGCTAAAGCTCGTAGTAGAATGACGACGGCTGTCAAGTTTTCCCGCCAAATGACGCTGGTTCACGCGTGAGCAAATACTCAGTACTCGTAGTCGTCCTCGCCTCAGAATCTAAAGCTTTCTAATGATTGAGTTAATAGATGACTTGCATTGACCATTGCCCATTGGGCAAGTAACGTGAAAAATTTACTTGCCCAAAAAGAAAATCTACTGTCCCTGGCGACCGGACAGAAAATTAGTTTTAGCTTTTGAGGATCTGTTGGCGAGATCTTCCAATGAAGCCTCTCTTGCGGTAGTTTCATGTGACGCGATTTTCTGTTTTCATAAGGGCACAATTGCTCGTAAGGCGACAAGTGGAGATTTAAACCCACGTTTTTGTTTACCTACATAAAGATTATTTTAGACTTGCATTGTAGACTAGTGAAATTTTGTCAAAGTTCGACCCTGGGCAATAACCCTTAGTTATATGGTCGAGAAAATTTTGCTTAATCAAACGTCCGTTTTTGTTGGCCAGTTCTCAGCCTCTTTAACAGTTAAAGCTGCAATTCGTTAAGTGTCATTAGACTCAAGACAATATATCAATATATATCAATCAATATATTAGCAAACCATAACCAATCAGAGCTCGTCGCAGTTATGTGTAGACGCCTTAAAGCCCGGGAAACACGCCCAAGAGGAGTGTGGTTTCGATTGGGAGAAAAACCAAAAGGTGCGAGATTTATAAACCAATCAGAAAGAGTAATGATGTAAAACCATAGCAACTTTTGTCACTCTTTCAACTTAAAACTCTAACCGTGATGTTTTGTTTTGTTTTGTTTTTTTTCTTACTTCAGCTGAGGAACTGGAAAGTGTACGTTCCCTTTTCATGGAAAAAGAAAAAGAACTGGCCATTGCCGTTGCCAAGGTAGAAAGTCTTACACAACAGCTTGATAAGCAAAGACAAGGATGGTCTCAAACTTCACCCAGCCGAGAGAAAACGCATCAACAGTTGGAGTTGGAAAGACTCAGGAAAGAACTTATGGTGAGAAGGCGTGACAGTTGAAATTCTTGAGACAACAGTAACGCAAGTATTATAGGCTTGAGGGAGAAGGCGTGACACTTGAACTCTTAAGACAACAGTAACGCAAGTATCATAGGCTTGACGGAGAAGGCGTGACACTTGAACTCTTTAAGACAACAGTAACGCAAGTATTATAGGCTTGGGGAGGTAGCTATATTTACTAAATTACGTTCTCGTCTCCGTTGGACATAGCAGCGTGCGAAAAAGCGTCCACTTAGGCCTCGTCCACACGAATCTGGGTATTTTTTTAAACCGCATATTCTTTTTTTTGCACGAATCAGCCTTCCGTCTACACGAACCCAGCGTCAGCCTTCCGTCTACACGAAACCGCATCTTTTTTAAAATCACTCTCCAGGGTGGTTACAGGCCCTTTTCTCGCTGTCCGCTTCGCGGCTCGCTCGCTCTTTCGCGACGAAAAATTCCAGGAAAAACCTCTGGGACCCGTGTAGGTCCACACGGATCCGGGTAAAAAAATATGCGGTTTCAAAAATCCCCGGATTAGTGTGGACGAGGCTTTAGTTTCTGTTTTATCCATGTGAACGCACCAATGACAGTCAGAGTCTTCATAGTCAATAGCGTCAGCGTCACGGCTTAACTAACAGACAACCAATCAGGTCAATAAGCAGAGTTTAATACTATTAACTTAAAAGATACAACTCACTTTGACTTAGAAGATGACTACCTCACAGGTTGTTGAAACGTCAGTCGCTGTCAGCAATAGTCCTATTCAGGACTACGATCATCCGGACGATCAAGGTCGACCTACTTATCGCACAAACTTCTGTGAGTCATTTTTACTGTTGCTTTATTTTATCTTAATCGGGTAGTTTTTTCTCTTCATTTGTAGACCCGGAATGAGTTGAATCACCAACAAAGCGTTCAGATCCAGGCACAAAAACAACTTCTGGCCGAAAAGCACAAGGAACTGTTCGAGCTCGATGCTCAAATTGACCATTACACTGAAGAGTTGAGGCAGAAAAAGTCGCGAAACAATTTCATTAACCATAACCATAACCATGACAAAAGCTCCTCCTTACCATCCCCTCCAGGGGAGTTGGACTTCGTGGAAATGGATTATAGTCACCTTCCTAACTTTGCGAAAAGGACAAAGAAAAGTGACGCTGTGGATTCCAACGCAAGTGCCCCAGTCACGTCTAGTTCCTTTCGGCCCCGTTCTCGAACCTCCAGCAAGCTAGAAACGTTACTTGAAGTTGAAGAGGAAATCTCAGATGGTCACGCAAGTAGCAAGTCTTCGACTGAGGATCTTACTGAGGGGCCTGGGCCGCCAAGGGTATCACGAGTGACCGCGCTCAAGTCACGCTTCGAGGCGAACGCCGTTGAAAACCGTGGAGAGCATCGTAGGGCAGCCGATAGGCTATTAAATGGAAAGACTAATTTTACGAAAGACACTTTTACACCTGGGAAGATTTTAAATAATTCCCCGCGGCGCGTGGACCCGGAAGGAGTCGAGACACCCGAATCACCTTCCCCTGAAAGACCTGGATACGATAACTATGTAAAGGAGTTCTTGAGTAATTCGCGCTTTGAAACGAAGCCATATGACAAAGATTCAAAGACCAAACGCGATAATCGCCAACAGAGCTCGACTGTAGCTACGCATTCATTAGATATGAAACACATTTCAATTGAACCCGATTTTCAATCTGAAACGCCATCGCTGAATTCAGGGCGGACCACGCCCAGTGACGAGGGAGACAACTCCGGGCTAAGCTCACCATCGTCGCTCTCCTCCTTCTCGTCCGCCTCTTCCAATTCAGCTTCTCCTAAGGCCGCCATGTTTGCACTTACTGGCGTTGTAAAGAAAGCCGAGAAATCTACAGACGCTCACGGGCTAGTGAAATACGAAAACGCGAACTTGGATGGCCGTGCTTTGCCTTTAGAAGATTGTCAAGAACCTCACAAAGCTAAAAATCTGGAGCCGTTACAAGTCGGGCCCACAGAGGGTAGTCGCGAAGGTTTAGATGCGAGAGGCGCATTAGGCAGCGAGTTATTTCCTCTTCATCAAGTTAAGACAGAAGGGTTACCCACCAGAAACGAAAATGTGGATTCTATTGTACGGCCAACGGTGCTGGATTTCTCAAGAGCTCGGACCAAATTTAAACATGACGGCAAAACAGGTAAATCACATGATGTAACCAGAAGTAACCATGGTGATAATAGTGATGATGGTTGTCAAAGTAATTATGTAAAGGAACCTACCTCGAAGCACGTAACACCAATAAAGGATACGGTTAAGACTGGCAAGATACAGTTATCTAGACTTCGGTATCAGAATGTTTCTGCAGATCAATTAAACCAGGACATTATTGGGGTATCACCAACCATGTTGAAAAGAGACGATGAAGATCAATCCGCGAAAGAGCACAGTAAAACTGAGTCTTTATTGAACGGTGACAGAAAGGAAACTTACATAAATACCAACGCATCGAGATTGTCACAAGATGCTTCTGGCACAATTGGTTCTCTTCCGAAGAACGAACTTAGCGCATCTACTTCAAAGTTACCGCAGCCTGTTAGCGTGCCAAGCTTTATTCAGAAAAAAGAAGTGGTGACTTTGTCTGGTCCTGGTTCATCAAATGTAACAGTACCATTGAGACACACAAAGAAAGGCGCTGTGTTTTCAATAGAGAACAAGATGCGAAAAGCTGAACAGAATATACGTCCATCGAGGCTGCCAGCAAAATGCGTTGTTCAGACAGGTGAAGAAGTGATATTCTCATCTAGTGAGGGATCCCAAAATATGATAACGACGTCTGGGGAGTCAAAACGTAAGGCTCAGTTTTCCTCCAAGAATAACCTGCTGAAAGATGAACAAAACACTTCTTCGCCGAGATTGCCGCGTAATTCTGGTAGCACAAATAGTCCTACCCAAACAGGAGACGTTTTATTTTCTTCTAGTTTGCCTTCAGTGGATTTGACCACACCTATTGGAGAGTCAAGGGAAAAGATAGAACTTACAGTGCAGGACAACATGGAAAAAACTGAAATGAACCCGTCTGAATCGAATGTGCTATTTTATTCTCCTAGTATGGACGGTTTTATTCCGAACGGACAGGAAGTAGTGTCCTCTGCAAGGTCCACACCGTCAAATGCAGATAAATTACTTCACAGGCTCGGAGACGAAAAAGACGAGACCGATAACGTAAAGGTCCCTGATAAAGATACTCATGTTAAGCCTAGTTTTGGTCAATCACAGCTTGTTCCTTTGACTTTAAAACCGATATCCTATCGAGCAAAGAAACTAGCTGCCGAGCAGCAAGGTGATGTCACTTCGGCTAATCAATCCCACCTCGTTCCGGTCATGTCCAACTCGGTGTCCGTTCGTGGCCAATCTTCTCTCACAAGGATAACAGTTACCCCATCTGCCTCGTTTTTCTCTTCGAAAGCCACGGATGTTCCCGAGATGCGTTCGCCAGTTCCGACGAGCAAACGACCAGCTTTTATGAACCGAGACACTGGTCCTAGTTATCCCGAATTTAAAGAGTTGCCGATGAGCAACGGTCCCGATAAGGAGATCGATCAGGTGAATAACGGTGAAAAAGAAATTGCGGCTTCAAACGGCTGGATAGACAATGATAAAACAGATCTTTGTTCCAAGGAAACGAGCAAAACTCAGCATGGGCAAAAGCCAAGAAATCTTGCAGGGTCTAACGATGAGAAACAAGTTGTTTCATCCTTTAACATACGGCTGTCAAGCCAAAGTCTTAGAGCTTCGGAGACAAAAGAGGAGGCAACACGTTCACAGCAAAGTAGCGAATCGATCGCCAAATCATCCGGACTGTTAGTTACTGCATCGAAAGTTGTCGGTCCCAGAAAAATGAACTCCAGTAGCGTTTGGCTTGGTTCCGAAAATGACCAAGTAAGTGTCGAAAATGGGGGGCCATTATCTGGAAATGGCGGGTTAAATTCCGAAAGCGAACGACCGCGCTTGGTAACGGACAATCTGAATTCGGGAAGTGGCAAATCGTTAAAAATCGAAGCTTATTCCAGGACTGTGTTAAATAAAAACACCGATAAGGTGAAGGCTAGGCAAGTTAGGTTGGTGCAAAATCAAGCTGCAGATGAAAACAAAGCCTCGACTGTTCAGAAGGAAAAGACTGCATTAAAGAGTTCGTTCATATTGGGTGAAAAAAGCAATGGTGTTGAACCCGTGGAAGGAATTCTTGTGGACAATGACTCGGAAATAAGAGGGAAAACAGAAGAGGCTTTAACAAAAAAATATTCGCCAGGAAAGGCAGCAGACGATGCAGAAGCCAATAGTTCGGGTGGGAGAGATGCAGTTGCGTATTTGAGGCAGGCAATCAAATCTGTGTCAGACCAGCTTCCTAGTGATAGTATGTTAAAACCTGCAGTTTTAAACAAAGATACCGGTTTAGCACCTATCAGTCAGTCAAGTTATCCCACCATATCAGACCAGCCGCCAGACATAAACCCGTTGGTATCAAAGACAACTGAACACACTGCACCGAGGTACGAAGTATTCACCAAGGAAAGCGAATCTGTAAAAGAATTCCCTGAGGAGAATCAAGGAAATTTGCAAAAGGCGGATAGAAAAAAGAAGGCGCGGCACGTCAGCCTCGATCCACATGCAGTGCTTTTAGATGCGGCTGTTGAGGGGGAGTTGGAACTAGTCAAACAAATTGTTGAAGAGGTGAGGAATTTACTTTGTGTCAAAATTGGTTGTGAAGTAACTGGGGAAACTAACAAGCACTATTTCCATTTTTCAGTTTGACGAAACCATGCTAACTCGCTTCCCATTAACAGAATATTGTTAGGACTTAATGAATAGATGCTCCTTCCAGGCCATTACTTAAAACCTCACCAGCCTTGTCACTGGGTAGAAGCTCCTTTGTTAGTAATTCCCTCCTTCCCTTAGACTAGACATCCCGGTGGGGGCTTCCTCTTCCTTCTGTCGACCCACCGCTTCATTTTCTCCGGTGGAGTGCTCAGGCACATCCTCCCGGTAAGTTCCCTTACAGCCATTCTGGACTATGCCTGCAGGAATTAGTTCCTTATTTCTCTCCATCCTCGTTGCCTGACGATTCTAGAGCACTTAAGCATTCGTTGGTAATTTCTCCCCGCCATTGTTACCCTGCAAGCGAGCCCTCCATTTGAAGTGGTGAGCGAAGAAAGCCGGAAACGAACGCGCCCTTCGCCCTCGCGTCTCCTTTCGTGTGCCGCTCGCACTTGACCTCTCGCGTTATTTTCCAAATGCAGAGCTTGCTCGCGGGGTACGCCACTATCTCCACTACTTTTCACTTAGCTTTTTGTTAAGTTCTGTTTATTTACAAAGGTGGATGACCCCAGTAAGCCCAACAGCGATGGAATCACGGCTCTTCACAATGCTGTCTGCGCAGGTCACGAAGAAGTGGTGAAATTTCTGGTACAATACGGTTGTGATATCAACTCTCAGGATTCACATGGGTGGTATGTAGCTTTCATTTGAAAGGTCACACTACAAGATTTTATCCACAGACTCAAAAGTTAGAACCTCCTTGTACAGCACAATAAACAGTACGACAGGAAAGTACTGCTCAGTAACTTTCATTGAAAGATTTTATCCAGACTCAAATGTTAGCATACCAAAGAGTACCACAGGTTAATACAGTAGCCTTAATATCTTTCTTTTAAATTTCAGCCAGAGAACCAAATTGCACCGTTCTGCACAGTAGCTTTCATGTGAATAGCAATGCCACAGGATTTCATTCACCGACCAAAAAAATTAGAACAACGTGGCTGGCATAATTGACTCTAGAAGTGAATTAGCTTGAGTATCGGGCTTTTGGGGGGGAGGGGCAAAAAAGGGAGCGAAAACGAGAGAGAGCAACCCTCCCCTCCCCCTACCCTCTAAAATCTACTCTTCCCTATCCCCTAAGGTAGGCCTAATACTCAGACTAAGAGTGAATGGGTTAACAAATATGTAGGTTTGGAGGAAAATACCCACCTACGCCTCCCCTAAGCTAACATTTTGCCCTAAGTGAGAAGTAAGTGATAATGTTGGCTTGGGGGA
The DNA here is from genome assembly GCF_958299795.1 of Porites lutea. NCBI lineage: Eukaryota > Metazoa > Cnidaria > Anthozoa > Scleractinia > Poritidae > Porites > Porites lutea. The sequence goes on from NC_133214.1 coordinate 3,295,927, forward strand.
GGGGTAGGTAGTAGGCAGTTTTCCAGAAACCTAAATTGATCCCCCTTTTTTACCCTCAGGACCGCTCTGCACTGCGCAGCCGCCAATAATGCTACAGACATTGTGCACTTCCTTGTTGAACATGGAGCCTGCATTCTAGCCGTCACCTCGCTGGAAAAGAAAACTCCGCTTCAGTGTTGTGAGCGCGGTCAGCCGGGTTACTTAAACTGCATGTCATACTTGAACGGTAAGCATGATAGAGTGGGTTTTCAACTTTTAACTGGGACCAGTCAGGGAAAACCCACTGGCGGATCCAGGGGAGGGGCCCAGGGGGCCCGGTTTCCCCCCCCCCCACCCCCGCCCCCGCCTTATTTTTAGACCAAACTGATGCCCGAAGGGCCGAAAAATTGGGGGAGGGGGACCGGACCCCCCCCCCCCCCCCCCCTTTATTTCAGGGTTATATCCTTCCCGAAATAATGGGAGGATTATTGCATGTTGACTTTAACATGAGCTGGGAGGCACTTTAAGTACCAGAGGTTTTTTCTCGCGTGCGTGTGGGTTCATTTACAAGTAAGTTACCCAATCTTAAAATTTAAAGATTTCACATGCCAAAAATGAAATTTCAATACTTGACATGCCAAATTTTGCAGTTTCAAGATTTAACCGGCAAAATATTAAAATTTCAAGATATGAGATCTAGAATATTGAACTTTCAAGAACTTTCTTACACATACCTTACTTGTTGAACCACCGACTTACGTAAGGTCATCCAATTCTATTTTCTCGCTCATTCCAGAGCGGGGATGAAGTGACGGATCTTATTGTTTAAGAACGCCCTTTTTTGAGGCTACAATGTTTGACATACTTTCCAAATCATTCTTTCTGTCTTATCCAGATCTGCAAGAAAACTTTGGTATCAATAACAACGGTCGCGTTCGTGCGCTGTATTCGTACGCAGCTGACGAGCAAGATGAATTGAGCTTTGAGTGCGGTGAAGAGCTAACGGTACTGAAACGAGGAGACGCGACCGAGAGGGAATGGTGGTGGGCCGAGAATATGACGGGAGAGACTGGGTATATCCCAAGAAATCTGCTTGGGGTACGTAATATTAATTTAAACGCATTGATAAGGAGCTTAAGGAACGACGACGGCGACGGCAACGAGAACGGCAAAAAAGCAATAGGTTTAGATTAGCAAAACAACAACTTTGCACGTGCACATCACGCTTTTTGTACTTTTCTTAGCCGTCGTTGCACATGATGATTACAACGTGAAAGTGACTAATTTCACGTGTTTTCGAGGACGGGAACACAAGACAACAACCCTCTTTTTCTTTTCCTGAGCTTTGACAGTCCTTTAGAATTCGACTTCAAAAACGTGTGCCAACATTTGACGAATTAAAGGAGATGCAATAAGCGCGATAAAGTTTGAAACAGCGCGAATTCACTTTTCTAGTGACGTTTTCGTAGCCGTCGCCGTCTTTGTTGCTTTTGAGCTCGCTAATAGTCCAAGTAAAATATTCACAAATAGACCTTTTTACGGATACGGCGGCCACATTGAATTAATTCGATTTAAGGAGTATTATAGGATGCCCAGGGGGCATGAGCACATTTCCTTTGTATTTTCGAGCGCTTTTCGGGACATTTTTTCTTAAAGCTTTCCTAGATCAAGATTGTAATGGGAAAAAAGATCCTTGTGCCGTGTTTGGATGTAATAATGATCGCCTTTTTCTAGTTTAGTATTAGAAATATGGCAAGTAAGTGTTTATACACAATAGACAGAGTAATAAACAGGTCTTTTTCCCGTTGGAATATGGAGGCTAAAGCTGTAAAAAATCCGTCTTCACTTCTTTAATTCAGCGGTCATAGGGAACTCGAAAATGAGCTATTAGTCCAAGAGAGCACGTGCCCGCGTCCCGAGTCACAGCATTACCATGACTCCCTTGAATATGGGTTTATGTAGTGGCTTACATGTATACAGTATCAAGAAAGCCTATAGTGCGTTTTCACTCACGTAGCCAGTATCTATGCAAATTCATGGGAACAAAAGAAAGCGTTTGCATATCAAAAGAGTTCAACTCCCAGAGGACTGGTTTGGAACACCAACATTGCCGCCGTTACATTGTTTTGGGACATCAATATCGCCGATATGACGTCATGTATCTACACTCTATACCAAAATTAGTTGAAAATTTCAGTCAGTAAGTATCAAGTTAAATGTATCTTACCACTCTCCTATTTGCAGTCTCACGCCAGAGTTTCACCAGTGGTGTAATCAGCGACCCATTCAAGGACAAACAGGGTGTAAGCTAAATCGGCTACGGTCATTTAGCTACTAAGGATGGACGTGCGGGTGTCTGGGCGAGCCCACGCGAAAATCCCCGGCACTGGGGCCGATTGTCTCGCGCGCTCTGTGGTTACTCGCGCGACTATCCTTGGATACTGGTGAGCCACAAGCAGAACATCAACCAGTCTACCTCCAACACGAAACAGCTCTTAATGCTGCATTCACGCGGCGCCGGATGAGTTTTCGACCTGCTTTAAAATTCAATCAAACGCTTTCTTCACACGGGACTGTTCAATATTTTCGCTCTGTTAACACGGACATTTCAACGGCTAGGCGTCTAACTTTTGTACGGTTAGCGTGGTTCTGTGTGAACGCAGGAACTTTCAACCGGTCGTAAATTCGACCAGTACCGTGTGAACGTAGCTTAATTGCTGCATTTTCTTGGCGTCGCTGCTATCTGATATCACTTTGTTGTCCAGGCCCCGATTAATCAAAAGGAGGATAGCCTTATCCACCGGATAAATTACTATCCACTGGATAACGCAGTTGGTTTTCCTAAGACTTATCCGTTGGATAGTGATTTTTCCGGTGGATGGCGCTATCTGACTTTTCAACAACTGGGGCCAGGCCCCGATTAATCAAAAGGTGGATAGCGATATCCATCTTTTGAACACTTAGCGCCAGGACTTTTCACCTGTCTTAAATGTAACATGACACTCCAACCGAAGGTGCCACACAGACAGAGATGAGTCTGGGAACTCGCCTATTCTTTCTTCGAAAATAGCGATTCAGGAACAAAGAAGTTGTTCTCCAACAGAGTTTAACGACGAGGATTACATGTCTCCAGATTTTATGCACCCAAGACAGCAAAACAGTCGGTTCTCCACGAAAAGTGCGAGACGAACTTGTTTACACGCGCTTTAGCCCGTCGTTTCGATAGACTCGCATAAAAATCTTGCAGATTCATGTTAGCCTGCAAGCGGACTAACTTTGAGTTTCAATTTACTACAGTAGACAGTATTAATATATTTATTAAGTAAAATCAGAGAGGGGCAAAGACGCTTTTGATTGAGTCAAAGAAATTATATTTACAGATGTAAATCTAGTTATTTATTTTTTATTTGAAAGAGTAGAAAGTAAGGTGAGAGTTTACAGGATCATATACTATAGAAAGAGATGTTTACTGCTCACAGTTACGTTCAGGGTGTCAAGCACTTTAGGGGTCCAAAAATATAGGAATATAGGACTCAACAACCTGAAAATATAGGACAAAACCCACCAAAACTGCAAAAATATAGGACTAATCTGACAGTCACTTTTAGGCCCAACGCAAGGTTCTTTAGTTTTAAGACAATTTAATATCATTATTTATATGTTGCCAATTGAAAGTCAATAAAAGAAAGACACTTTTTCGGTTTCAAAAATCTCTTTATTTTTTTTTTTTCTGGAATCATTACCTCATCTTACTAACAATACGTTCTTCGGCTTGTGAGATCAATAAGAAGGGCAATCTGACATCCCTTTCAGTTCAACAATATAAACAATATAAACTGGTTCGAGTTCAAAACTCAGTACTGACACTTTTGTGAATGCAAGTAACAAGCAAGGAAATTTATATGCTACAAGGCCAAATAACTCAACACAAGTCACAGTTCTGGATGAACTTTCAGATAAGCTGAAGCATTCGGAAATTCTTCTATAAACAAGGCCTTCACCACTGCTTTTAGGTCGCTGTGGTTGTCTT
>NC_133214.1:3302435-3434935 GCF_958299795.1 Porites lutea
CATCTATTTCATCTAGCCAGCGGTCATTAAACTTTGTCTGATGTTTGGGCATGTCTGCCAATGTAGTCTCACTCTAATTAATGATCAAAAAAAAGATTATCTGTTGTTGAACAATTCTAAACAAAGGTAGAAGTTGTTTAAAAAAGCTGCAGGGTTTCCATTCAAGTAGAACTTGCGAATAATTATTTACTGGTTAATACAGCATTAAGTTATTTGCATCCTTTGATCATTTTCCAGGGGGCCATGCAAATCTGAAATGTGACATGTAGTGTACCACCAAAATAACCTTATACTTCCTCAGTTAAAGAGTGGCTGAACGCACAGACCAAATATTGACTGTTTTTAAAAATACAACTTGAACCACAAAACAGCAGAAACACTACAAAATTTTAACTATCTCTAAAATAGCATTAAATGTTAGTACATGTAATCGTATTGAAACAGATCTTATATCAGCAAACTCACGGATTTATTTACTTTAATTTATATTATAACTTTTTTCATTTCACATTAAAGCATCTAAGTAAGTTATTCTACAAGATAAAAGGCATTTTTGGACGAAAGGATAATAATCATATCAGAAACAAAAGTGGTTCGTTCCGTATCTGATGTTACATCATAAAAGAAACATTGAAGCAACAAGTGTATTTGCTTTTCTCATTCAAAATAGATACAAGAACAAAGGGTCATCAATCTCACGTGAGGTGACATAATGATAAACAGCTATTGTTAGAATACAAAGAGGATGGAAATGGATGTAAAATATAAACTCACCTCTCAACACCAACATGGCAGCCAGAAAGACCCCCCACAGTCAACCCACAATGCATTGCAAGAGTGCAAATTGGGCAATTTGCTTTCTAAGCTGTTTCTAACAGATATTTGTGACAAAAAATCTCCTGGATTGTGGATTTTAAACGCCAATACAACTTTGACATTTCTTGAATATTCTTTTTTTTACAAGAAGGCTTAAAATATAGGAAAATATAGGATTTACCTCAATTTATAGGAGTTTATAGGACAAGTCTGAAAAAATAGGACTTTATAGGATTTTATAGGAATATATAGGACGCTTGACACCCTGTACGTTGTACTGAGAAAGACTTAAAGTTGTAGGCAGATTATTTTTAAAATACTGTAATATATAAAAAGGTTAATCCGAAAATACATATTTAAATTAATTATATTAGTATGTCACCAGAAGAAATATCAATTGAGACTTTTTAAAGTCATGAAAAATGAAAGGTACTTTGCAATTTATAGGTTTCTAAGAAACAATGATTATGTTATTAATTATGGGTAACTTTAAAAAGGAAAACCTATCTAGTGGTGAATTAAACTGCTTTTCTTTTTACATAAAGGTTGGTTATTTTTTTACACCATTTAAAATTCTATATTTGTCCGTTGAGAGAAGAGACGGTTGAATCATCCAAGAGTTAATTTGCCAACTTATCGAGGAAACTAATGCCGCAGCTCAAACTGATGAAGTTATTCTTCCTTTTTAACCAGTATTGAAAACATTTTGGAAAGTTTTATTTACATCAAAACAACTTGTTTGCACGTGCGCAAAAAAACCATGCCGCACGTGCCAACGGGACAGCATTCAGCACGTGCGTTTAAAAAGTTCACTGATATTTTGCACTTGAATTTGTTTTTCTTTTTATTTAGCAAAACATTCCTGCGTTAGTATCGCGATGAATTCTCGCAACTTAAAAAAAGCAGAAATGCCTGAGGCCACCACTACTTAGCTACAAACTCAACATTTTCAATAATTTACCACGTTCGATAGACGAAAGAAAACATTGAACGAATGAAGCTTGGGTTATTTCCCTTCCATATTTAACTGAGTTTTATTATCGAAACGCTGACCGTTCTGTACAAAGTAGCGGCTACTGTTACTGTTCATTTTGTGCTTCCTTCTGCTTTTTCCAAAGCCTAGCCATTTGGAGAAGTTTAAAGTTCGGCATGCTTGCCTCGTCGTCGGGGAAAATGTAGTCGTAGTATTCTTCCCAGCCGGCGTCAGACTGCAAACGAAACAGAGAGAAAGTTTACTCCTCAAAAGATGGTGGTCGTTCGGTATCCGGTATCTTTCAAACGTTGAGGGAGTATCCTCTAACGAAATTACAAGGGTTTATTGTGCTCAATCGTCCAATAAATTTGTGAAGACCGGAAGGGGCCGAGCAACAAAGAACCGTGTGGAAATTAGCCTGCGAGCAAGCTCTCCATTTTGCAAGAAGTCACGCGAGAGCGCGCGATTTCTCGCGGTTCACTTCTCTCGCCACTCGAAATGGACAGCTTGCTCGAGGGCTAGTGAAAAACAAGTATAGCAAAAAGACAAGCAAATTGAAATGAAACTATATCCCCTACCCCGTCGTCTGTTTGGACTTTCCTTCGTTTCTTTACACGCCGAGGCATCTTCTTCTTAATTCTTTCTTGTGATGTGTCGTTTCCGTGTTCAGTCTGAAACAACAAGACAGTATTTGACTTAAATAGAGGAGCCAGTGTCACACCGACTCAGTATGGCTTCGTCTCAGTACCGCGGTCGTTTCGATACAAACTCGAGCAGTGAAACTGCACAAAAATTTCGACCACTTCACTATATGGCTTGCGTGTGGACAGGAAAACGTTTTGGGTTAATATTCTTCGTTCCTTAAGCCAAGTACGTGAAAAAATTTACAAGTCGACTGAATAAACTTGTATCGAAACGACCGATAGCCCTGCGTGGAAGGCAGCTTGACAGGCGTTCGAAACAGAAGGTTAGACGCGCGTTTAAGACGCGCGCGAACGTGAGAGGAGCGCGAAAGAGGCAATAGGGGGCACATGGGCATACGACAAAGATGAAATACCTCGAACTCTTTCCACGCTTCTAACAGCATGACCCGCTCTTCTTTTTCTTCTACATTTCTAAGCGACTTGTCAGCACGTTCGTAAACACTCCTGAAGAAAATAAAAGGATTCAGGAAAAGATTATAGCTCTTGAAGAACTAGACACATAATGTCAAGAATGATTGGCAAAGCGCGCGCTTCTGATCTCCACTGGCGGGCAAGAAGATTAAATGGAAAACCTCAGCATCGCTGGATCGTTTCAACGATCCTTGGGACGATTCAGAAGATCGAGACGATTAGGGATGTTTGAAGTTCGGTTAACTCTAATCTAGGGTTAACTAAAAGCCTGGGCCCAGTTGTTCGAAGGCCGATCAGCGCTTAACCCGGAGTTATATTTAACCCCGGTTTTCTTTTTCTTGTTCTTGTGTTCTAAAGCATTTTTCTCGGATAGTTTTCTCTGTTATTTTTAGAGCTTCCAAGCATCATCTTGTAGACAAAAAGAATTGAAACTGAAATGCTTTTTAAGCTTTCAAATCTGAATTCAAATCTCGCACTTACCCTGGGTTATCTTAACCCAGCTTTGAACAACTCAGCCCTGATAAGCGTTGCCATGGTAACTAATCCTAGACTTAAGCTTATCATATTTCGAGCGAGCAACATGCCACGGCTAAAGATTTCAAAAACCCCTGCTCTGCTCTACCACGAGGCCTGCAGTCTGAAAATTTAATCGGTCAGTCTTTTATACCTAGCCTCCCCGCAGACGTCCTTTGGGGTTCGTTTGTCACTCATTCATTTCTCCCCCACGGACGTCTGCTAAACACAGCCGACATTTACGTTCACCCGGTGCTGATTCACGGCAGGCAATAAGGTTGACAGTGTTATCACTAAAACAACTCCAAACAACTGAATAGCGACGATGCACCCTATACTTTGCATAAGTCAAGACGAATTACAATTTTTTTCATCAACAAACCTTGCTTGTTCCATGCTTTCATCTGTTCCTGTTGATGCCTCAAACTGTGCAAAGCTTATCCACACCTGAAAGGAGAAATGAGGGAACTGAGAAGGTTCCACATAGCTCGCCCCAACTCCCCCCTCGGTCACCCCAATATTTAAGATGGCGACTAAACACTGGAGAGTTTAGTACGGGTTTATTTAGCGTTTGCTAGCGGGAATACACCTTCATTGAAACTTTACTTCACAAATAAACTCTCCTATGCGAAATTTAAAAAAAATTATGCGTCAGATTTGACGGGAGGCGCAAAAATCACACTCGGTGCAACTAGTACTCTCAAAGACTCGCTCCGCGCCCTCGATTCACCATCGCGGAGGTTTCCTACAAAGTGTATTTTTGTTCGGGTTAGATTTTGGACGAGGTTTTAAGGGAGCCTTACGGAAATTACAAACCCTGGCGAAAAGTTAACACAGTCCATACCTTCACATGCTGTGTTCTTGTTAGAAGTCTTTCATACAAATCTCGGGTTTTGTCGTATTCCTCCAAGTTTATTTCGAAATCTATGTAAGCTTTCCACAAAACCTGCCCAGGAAAGAAAATCAGGATTTAACTCAACACCTATAAAGTATTAAAATGTTAAGTGTCAAAGATATGAAATGTTTTTAGAAACTTTAATAAAAAGCTGTCATGTGTGTGAAGATCGAAAGGACATAACACGAATATCAGTCAAAAAATTATTTTATTGAAAGGAAGAAATCCTTCAGTTTTTTTCTAACGGATGGAGGAATCAAAAAAAAAAATCTGTCGAATTAACGGTGAAGAATTAAAAACAAACAAAAAAAGAGGAGGAAAAAAAAAATGCCGAGACCAGGATTCGAACCTGGGTTACTGCGGCCACAACGCAGTGTCCTAACCACTAGACGATCACGGCGGTACAACACAAAGGGGTGAAATAATATTATTTAAACTAAGGGTAAACGTCATTTCCGGTCATGGGTAGTTCGCCCTCCTTTGCAATTCTACTTCCTGTTTAAGATTTCAACGATAGAACAGAACCTATTTGATACTGGAAAAAAAACATTTTTGCCAATATTAGACTAAAACAAAGTTTTCTGATTGTTTTAGTCCCAAAAAAATTTCAGGAAAACAAATTCCAATTCAAATATAAATGCCTCCTTTAATCGTCTTGAGGAGAAATTTTTTTAATGCATTCGTAGACTGACTATGCTTTAGCTTTTTCAGCGTCTTTTCAAGTCATTTCGTTGTGGTACGTTATTAACCTTATATACCGATTTAACAAGTTAAGGATGCTATACATTGAATACATAAAACATAATTTTCCCTTTAAGACAGAAAAGTAAGTTACTAGAGCGCACTCGCAGGAAATCGCCTCCGAGTTTGAGGTAATGGGACGCTCGGTGATTCATAGGAATTACAAAAAAACTGAGGCCCGCTATAATTTACCTCTGGCATATCCAACAGCGGTTGATTGACAGCTAGCTCAAAAAGGGCCCGGGCTCTGTCGGTATCACCGAGGATGGTCTCCAGTTCTGCGTACTAAGGGAAGGAAAGCAACAACAACTTATATTATATATATTGTTCGTTTCGCTGATCAGCCGCTTAACTAAATCAAGAAGCACATCCACGCGTGTAATTTGAGGAGTTGTGGTGGAGATTGTACATAATTCATATTGGGTATCTTAGGGAACTTTAAGATGTTCTTGTCCCGGGGGGAGTGGTGTGGTACTTTAGGAATTTTTGGGTGGGGGTGTGCCGCTGGGACCCTGGAACCCTTAGCCTACACCAGAACTAGTTCAGCTGAAATTTACTAACCTTTTCTAGACTAAACTCCCAAAATATCCCCGTATCCTAGATGTAGCGTTTAGGCTGAGTTGCGTACATATACATTTGCCGATTTTATTTTTTTACATTTTTGAGTGGCAATTCCGGGTTTACCTAGTCTAGACTAAAATCTTCAACCAATTGATCAGTTAGACGTAAACTCTCTGATTTATAAACTCTATCCCACAGTAAACAGCTTGAAAACCAAACCCTTCACAGCGGCACATACCCATATAGCTCATATATGGCAGTAACCCCCCCCCCGCCGCCGCTCCCGCCGGGGTTCTTGTAAGGGTCATTACGGATTTGTCTTCAAAGTTAGGGATTGTGACAACCCTTGACATTTGGAACCTGAGGGTGGTTGTAACATATGATTTGGAAAACTAAATCAGAGCTAATGACCATTTTATAACAAAGCTACCGAGCAATACTTTAAGCTTCGTGTGGTACTGTTTTGAAAACTGTTGATGAGTTTCTAGCTTAGATCATTTTAAATGCTATTTTATTAAATTTGACAAAAACGTTTTGAATACATTGTTTACCTTGACCCACGTGGTGCAGTTGGCAGAGTTGAACTCGAGAAATTTCTCGTACAACTTACGACAGCGGTCGAACTCACGAAGCTGTAAAATAATTAGACATAATTACGAATCATAAGATCTTCCAAACACAAGAGGCTGATTGCTAATAGACTTTTTCCGAGTTGCTTCAATCCTCTGTTTCAAAGCGAGTCACAGTGGGAAACTATTCAGAGATATGGAAATGATTTTTTCCTATTCACCTTGCTTTCACTTGTCCAAAATCATGACCCACATAAAAGGTTAGAAGAACGGCAGTTTTAATTCTACTAACCTGTAACTCAAGTCCAATGTATTCTCGAAAGAGTCTGTCCTTTGGACATTTACCAATTGCAGTGCCCTAGAAACAGAGGAAAATAAATTTTAGTTTCCAGGTAGCAAGACGTTCTACATTCTGCACTCAGAAGTCTTTTTTTCACGGTGCTAACACCTTTCAGTGACGATGCTTACCTCAAATGTTTTGCATATAAAACCAATTCAAGTCTTGTTGGTTTTTAAAACAACAGATCAATGTACTCTAAGGCTCGGATTGTGAGGTAAATCCCGCTCTATCAATCCTCGCTATGTCGAGCTATGAGTGATGGTGATTGACTTATTCATTCCTGAAAACGCTTCTTCTTTATTTAATCTGTAGCCTCTAAGTACTTTGTGTTCGACTTACCAATGCCTGTCGAGCTGCCTTGAGATCTTTTTGGCGAATTTCAAACTGGGCATACAACAGCCACACTTTGCCAAAGGTAAACTGTAAAAAGACGAAAACTTTGTTCACACTAAGGCGAGAAATGTCTACACTAATATTGTAAGCTACCGCAGGAGAAGAAACCACTGTAACCTTGAAACATTTACTTTAACCTTACTCGTGAACAACAATTGTATACTGTAGTTACATGTAATTTAGGACATCACCCATGCTGAATTAAGATGTTATCTGTCTTACAATCGCACTACACCTTTTTGTGTGGTATAAGATCCAAGCAAGCCCGATAGACCTGCCTTGTACGTTCCATGTCCTACAAAACAAAAACGGTAGATTAGAAATTTAACAGTTTTTACATTTTTTCTTTTAGTCTTAATATTGCATGTCAGCCAGTGGCTGGAGTTGCTACTGTAAAAGCGTAATCAGAGTAATGCCTGAACCGTTTGCGTTTCAAACAGCGAACTTCACATTTGCTGAATTTAATGCTACGCTGTAAAGAGGAGAATTTATTTTTCTCGCAAATTTATATTAGATTCGGCACATGTAAAGTTCGACGTTTGAAACAAACAAGAGGCTTGTGTCCCTTGACTTTAAAATGAATGAAAACGTTCAAGGCCTTGTATAACCTTAAAGGTAAATGTCAAGCTTTCTGCCACCTTGGACTGTGAGCAGTCTCTGTTTTTCTTCAGATTTAGTGAGGGGAGTGCGTCAAGCGGCGAATCCGCGCGAGAGAAGCAAGAAACGAGGGTGGCAGCGCGAGAAGAAAAAAGTGTCTCATATTTCGCGCCACTCTCATCTCGCGCCTTCAGTCGCGCGCGTTTCGTGTCTCGCCCGTCCTGCTCGACGACTAAGAAAAAAGAGAGACTGGCTGCCCGTGGTCCATGTTCACCTTGGCGATAAGTTCCTCGTATAGAGCGTAGTTAATCCACAGGTAGATGTATCTCCTCCACAGTCGCTTTTCCTCAGCAGGGGGGACATTTCCTATTGCTCTTTCATACACTTCCCGTACAGCGTCTGGCTCTGCTTCGCTCTCCATCAAACGCAGGTAGTCAAACCATGCGTCGTAATTGCTTGGGTTTGTTTTTACTTCCTGGAAAATACAAGGGAAACATATTAATTTCAAAACTTTGAGAGCATGAAATTCTGGAAGATAATTGGCTGATTGCAGTGCGTTATTGGCCGATAATGCATGATTTTCCACCCCAATCCCTACCCCAAAGTTTAAAAGAAAAGAAAAACTAACTAAAGAAATTGCATTGTATTTAAATTTCTAGTTCATTCTACGATCAGAACTCAACTCCATTCACATCATTCTCTTACCATTCAATAAATATTCCAAGTTAAAAACTAGAAGCTATTTTCAGAAATAGAAAAAGTATGTTAAGTTCAGTGACAACAACAATTTTCAGGCCTGTGCTTCTCAATGGAGGAAATTTGTGCTGGGTAAGGGTTAACCTTGCAACAGGCCTATTACACATACCTCTTCATACTGGAACTTCCTCTTGCTGACTATCACATCTTCTATCCCTCCTTTGTCACCATACTTTTTCTCATGTTGAGTGTATGCCTTGTAGAGCTCCTAAAAATTACGGGAAATAAATTAAGGGCTCTGTTGTTGGTCCAATCACCTTACAATCCATAAAAAGTGGCTCATATCCAGAGGTTAACAAGGTCTTAACTTGTAGGCCTGTAATTCCATTTGCTATACAGAGTGTAGCAGCTGCTACTGTTTCTAGGTTATATCAAAAGGTTACAGGCAATTTATATGACAAGTCACGCAAGACTTGCTGCTCAAACCCAAAAGACAACCTCGTTCCCAGGTTCCCTCTCCTACCCATCGTTGACCCAAAAGAGTGGTTTCAATACCTAAACCAACAGAAGACAATACCAAGCAGGAGAAAATGTATGCATGCAAGCGATAAGTGAAATTGCAATAGGTGAATGGTCTCACAATAACTTTGGTCTCCCTCTTGACAAACTGGCAAAATATCTTTAGCTCATCAGAGAGCACAGAGTGATGTAAAACTAAATAAGGGTACATTATTCTTCCTAATATAAACTTAAAAGATCTGTAGAACTTACTTGGCACTCCTCCTTTGGAAGTATTTTAAGTGCATACTGAAAAATCACTCTTACACGATCATGCTGTTAACAAAACACAAATAAAGACACTTAGACCCCTTCGGTTTGGAAGCAAGTTTCTTGTATTTGTTACAAGTACTGTTTACACTGTACATGGATACAGCTCTTACCTCTTTACAATTTTCTTCAAACTTTCCAAATGCAAGAAACAGTTTCTCATCAGCATTTTCCTCTCCAAAGAATTCCACAGCCCTTTCATAGATATCCCTTGCACCAACTACAGAGGGAATATAATAATATATAATACTTTTATACAGAAAAGAACTCTACCTTAAAGGAACATATTTTGAGGGATCTACAAAACACACACACACACTTACAATGTGCAAACTTTATTTTACCAAAAGTGTAGTGAGGTTCCCCCCGGTAGGGCGAGGTACTCCATAAAATGGCCTATACGCGGACGCTCCTCCCGAAAGGGGTACCTTTTTCAGGCTTCAGGTATATGAAAGGGTAAGGATTTTACTACTTGAAGTGTATGAAAGAGTAGGGAAATTTGTCATTGCGGTCAGTGAATGGATCAAAAGGGGCTAACAGAAGATATTTAAGGCTGTGAAAAAGACAAAAAACTTTCTGGCAACACTGCAACACTGTAAACTAGTTTGTGAAGGGGGTGCCATTTGTCTGAAAGGTATACCGTAGAAATGGGGTACATTTTTTGTCAAAAATAGTGTAAAAATTGTGTAAGGGGTTGGACCACAGGGTGGAGCCTCCCTGTATAAAATTTTGTTGAGAAACCTTCCCCCTCCCCCCGCCCCCCCCCCCCCCCCCCCACTAGGGGGTTTCCTTTTTGCAGTCCATACCTATATTTGACTGGCGCTCTTCAAACTTGGCATACTTAACCCAGTTTTTAACTTCAGGATGCACCATTACATATCTCTCATATATATTTCTGGCCCGGTCAGTCTCTTTGTATCGTAGTTCCATGTTAATATACGAGTGCCATGCCTGTTCATCAGGTTCCCATTCCATCCAGCGCTCAAAGATCTGCCGTGCACCAGCCACATTACTTAGCATCTCTTCCATGTAGGTGTATTTGTACCTGACGAAGGCATAGATTGACAAAAAAAATTCATTTTTTTTTTACTGGAAAAAAGTGCCGTGCAAAAGAGCCGGTGAAGAAAGAAAGTAAGAAAGTAAATTGAAAAGTTCTAAGTGAGTAAAAATACTTGAGACAAGGCATTTTTCAAACTATTTTATTTTATTATATTTTTTATAGTTTTAAATCAAACAGGAACAGATTCCAAAAGACTTTTTTTTTGCTTTCCTGGTGGAATATGTTTCTTGCAATAATAACAATGTTTCCTCTCTTGTTTAGCTATCTTACATTTAAATTATCAATTTCTTTTTTCCACTGTAATGGTTACCGCTTTTTGTTTCTGTTGTATTTAACTACGAGTAGTCTAGGTAACTAATATGTAATGTGTGTTGAAAGCAAATAAAATAATAATATTATAATAAGAAAAAGAAAAGAACTAATGATTAAGATGTTTCACTTTCAAAGAAGAGTCAAAATTAAAGATTTTGTCCACAAACTCAAAAATCACCATAGTCACAGCCTGTTATTCAGGGTAAAGTTCTTTAGTAATTTCAACACTTTCAAAATGTTGTAAATTTAATATAGACTTAACTGAACTGACTGAAATAACTATTTAAGGTAGACTTTAAAACATTGTTAATTGGGAGTTTGGGATTATGGTAAAATTTAATTAAACAAAAATAATAATCTCACTTACCAAAATTGGTTCACTCTGGGTAATATGGTGACAGCTCTGTCCCATATGTTCCGAGCATGGTTGATTTGCCGATGCCTGTGGAGATAATGGAACCACAACAAATGAGCATCAACAACATTCACGAATGCATATTTTTACAACCTGTAGGTAGAGTTTTTTCAGGGGTCAGGTATTAGAGTAGTACCATTAGTAGGTTTAAGGAACAATCTCTACTCTAGCTTGATATAATAATTACATCTTTAAAATAACTATGCAAGCAACAGAATTCAAGGCTATACTCTATCAAAGTACAACTTGTACTTATGAGTAGCACCTACTTCATTTCCATTTCTGCATATTTCAGCCAGATAGTGATGTTTCTGTGATCTACATCAAGAGCTCTTTCATAGATGGACCGAGCTCTGAAACAAAAAAAGAGAGAGAAAAACAGTCATATTTTATATCAAATACACAATACAAAAGAGGCTGAAAATACAACCAGTTCAACTCTGTCTTCACAAATTTCTCTTTAACAGGAATAAAATGATCAGATATTGAGAATGAAACTTGGCATATCTTGTGCTGTATGGAAACACTGGGAGTAAAAGACTATTAATTGTGTTTACAGCATCATACCTTTGTATTTCTCGTTGACTTTCTTCCCACTGTGCATACTTTAACCAGTTACTGATTACTGATCTGTTTTTACGGATATTGTCCTCAAAAGCCTACCAACAGAAAGAAAATCACACATGGTAAGTGAAAAAATTAGGATTACAGCCCTGTAGCATTTAGCCAAAAACAAGCACTCTACCCATAGTTCACAGCAAAATGGTTGCAGATTATTTGTTCTAGAATCTTTCACTAGGAACTTAATGCAGAGTCCACCAAGCTAACACCACAGATTCAGTGATAATAGTAAATAATTATTACATATTTTATACGCTGTAATTACTTAACCAAACCAGAATTTACATTATTTTCTAAAGAGAACCTTTCTTTTACGAAGCTTGTATTCCTGCAGCTCATCTGGATCACTGATCTTCTGTTTCGGAGGCTGAAAAAGAAAGTATGTGTATTTGGTTAGGTACGTATACCAAGCGACAACTAGATTAAACAGTGTGTTCCTACCAAAATCAAACTGTTCTGCACTTATGACTAAGCTCTTCTTTTACCTTCTGTCAATTCATGTTTAAACAAAGAGGCAAAAAAGAATGCTACTGTGGATCAAAAGGGCTTGATCATGTTCACCCAAAAAAAACCTGATATGACCTGGTTAGGTAACCTAACAGGAATGCTCAAATATGCTTGACAGCAATGAAAATGTACATTGAATGGATCATTTTATGTTTCTGGGAAACTGCCCAACTACCCCTCCCTTAAGCCAATATTAACACTTACTTCTCACTTACGGCAAAATGTTAGCTTAGGGGAGGGGTAGGTGGGTAGTTTCCCAGAAACGTAAAATGATCCAATTGAATTTGTACTTTCACCTCTTCCAACAGACAATTCCAAGACTTATACTATGGAGAGTTCACCTGGTTCCTAAGTTGTAAAGTTTCATACAATTCCCAATTTTTTAATATGGACACCTTTGGAGTCAATATTGAGGATGTTTGACTGTAATACAGGAACCTATAATGTGGTGTACTGTGAAAACTAGGCCATGTACCTCATCTGTCTGCATTAAACAGGTTTGGCTGTAACTGATATAGACACCTTTGTATTGTGTCCAGACCATAGGCTCTTTCCCTTTGGTGCCCATATTAAGAACGTTTGACTGCAGGTGCTTTTTTACCTTTAAGGTAGGTAAAGGCGCACAAAAGCCAAAGGCCCACACGGCTGGAGCATGAGGCAAGTCTAGGAGTATTGCTACTCCCCCCTGGACAGGATGCTAGTCCATCCCGGGATTACCCCCCAGCAGTATGTCACCAGTACCCATTTTTATACATTGGTGAAGAGAGACAAAGTGGAGTAAAGTTCCTTGTCTAAGGAAACAACGCGACGGGCTAGGCATGAACCCCGGTGGTGTACTGTAAACACTTGGCCATGTCCCTTTGCTGTCTGCATTAAACAGGTTTGACTGTAACTGATTCAGACACCTTTGTATTGTGGACCATTGGCTCTTTCCTTTTGGTGCCCGTATTAAGAAGGTTTTACTGCAGGTACTTTTTACCTTGCACAGCACATTATCACAGGAAAAAATAACAGATTCCCATTTTTGGATATTTTAGGGTATTTAAAGAATACCCACAAAAATCCCAAATTTGGAAGAGTGAGACAAGTCTCAATCAGGGAACTTGGTTGGGAATTCCCTGGTTGGGACTTGTCTCACTTTGCCAAATTTGGGATTTTTATGGGTATTCTTTAAATACCCTAAAATATCCAAAAATGGGAATCCGTTATTTTTTCCTGTGTATTTTTTGGCACTCTAACATAATTTACTTACTGGAGGAACTAATTCCAGCTGTCTTTCCTTTGCCTCCCTCAACAGCTGTTCTGCTGTGATCTGAACTGGGGCCGGTGCCTTGTTCTTAACCTTGATAGAAACAATACAAAAGATAAATAAAAAATTGATCATAAGTGATGACGACTAGTCTGGAAGAGTAGTATTAACTAATATAGAATCCAACAATGGGAACGATCAGAGGTCTTACTCCGCGATCAGTGTCAAAAGTATAAGCTTACGAAATTATAGTTTAGCTTAAACTTATATGTAGTACTACATGTGCAATTATTAGGCTAATAGCTCATCAGACTTTCGAATTTTAATTAAACTCAAAAGTTTACATTTTAAAATTTCTTCATCCAGTAAAATCCAGCAAGCTTAACTAATCAGTAAAGTAAAATAAAAGAACATATGTTCTTAAATCCCTCGTGCACAAAATCTACACCTTTGAAAAAGAAATCGTCCTTTTTTACGTCGCGTAAGAATCAGAAAGTTTACCAACCTTTGCCACTTTTGGGATCCTAGCCTTATTTGTACTCTGTTCAGAAGACGCCATGATCTTTCTTGCTCACTGATTCAGTGAGAATAATTGGCAAAAAACGTTTTACGCTTGTTCAAAATTTTTGCTTCCACTCATCCGACATTTTGGAAACGTTTTAGTGCCCAGTCTATTTCTTCTTGTTTGTAAAATTGTCACGGAAATTAGGTGTTGTGTGACCAAATTATGAATGAGACTAAGGCCGAGGACTGCTCGATCGAAGGCCTCGCGGTCCGATGGCGGCAATCGAGTGTCTATTTCGCGGCATTCTCCCTCACAGTAGAAAGGTCCGTGTTAAATGTTGTCGGGTTGCAAGTTCTTTCATTCGACAACAGCACACGAGACCTTCGGAGGACGACGGACCCGGTGAGGTGAGTATTTTTCACACATAATTTTCTTATGTAATTTTGATTTTGATGTCGTAATATTGCTGTGATCTACAGAAACTCTGATCTCACAATTGAACAAATGGCATTTGGAACCTTTACACTTGCGCTGTGGCTATATGGCCGGTAACCGGTCAAGGTTTTCAAAACACTAAATGGCTGGCAGTCCTATGTTATCAGTAAATTTCACAAAATCGAAAGATTCTAGCTAATCTAAACTATCATATAAGCGATCCTGAAATGCTTTATAGATAGATAGATAGATAGAAACTTAATTAAGGTGTCAAAAGCCGTCTAGCCAGGGAAAAAAGATTGCCTTACTAATTTGGGGATTCCAAGTCTAGTGTTTGGTTTACGCTGGGCTCAGAAGACGAAACCGTGTTTTGTGACACTCGACTGCTGGTCAAGGTTTTCAAAGCACTAAATGGCCGACAGTCCCATATTCTCAGTAAATTTCACAAATCAAAGACATTCAGCCGTTCTGAACTATCATAAGTCGTGATCCTGATCATAGTCTCTACGCGTTATTTCCCTTCTGGAGCTGAAATACACTTCAACATGATCTTGTCGACGCTATGATGAAACAAGCTCAGCTCCAGAAGGGAACTAACGCGTAGAGACTTTTCCCGCCGATTTTCCGCGGAGGCCGCATGAAAGGTTGCATGAAAGGTCAAGATGTTATGACGTCAAACGTCGCCTGTCACGCCATGCTTTGGACAGAAAATAGTAATGAACATCCAAAGACTCAAGACCAACAAAAGCATGATATAGAAATCCCACAAAAATGGCTGGTTTGATCAGGATAACAACTTATGATAGTTTAGAACGGCTGAATTTTTTCGATTTGTGAAATTTACTGAGGATATGGGACTGCCGGCCATTTAGTGTTTTGAAAACCTTGACCGGCTGTCGAGCTGAAAAAAGTTCTAAGTGTCACAAAACACAGTTTCGTCTTCTGACCCCAGCGTAAACCAAACACTAGACTTGAGATCTATAAAGCATTTCAGGATCGCTTGACTTGTCTTAATCGACATATGATAGTTTAGATTAGCTAGAATCTTTCGATTTTGTGAAATTTACAGAATATGGGACTGCCGGTCATTTAGTGTTTTTAACACCTTGACCGGTTACCAGCCATATAGCCACAGCGTTACACTTGTTATACTAAAGATAACTGAAATAGTTAGTCTTGGCATAACTACAGCTTTTTAGTTGCTCCATAGATAGTCTGTTCTATTTCCTGTGGTGTTAATCCCTGTTGTTTAAAATGATAATTTAATTTACTCATAATTTACTCAACTGAAACCTTTTGGTGGGGGTAATTAACACATGAAGTAATTTGTGTCTCAATATACTTTATAGTAAAATTGTGATTTCCTTAGACTGTTAGTAGTCCCCGGCCTTTTCAATCAGCCAAGTGGAGGCAGGGCCATGCTGGACAGAGCAATTTAGTCGGAGGCTCAGTAAGACTGCAGAAATTCCTGTTGGACTGCTCACAGTCCTAAAAGTGTAATTTATTGTTCAGATTTAGTTTTTAATGAACAGTAATAGATGTGCCAGCTTGTTGAACTATGTCACACCATACTACATAGTTTTTCAAGTCAACATTAAAATTTGCTATCCAGTTGACACCTGTTCTACTGTTTCAAAGAATGGCTTAGAAAATTGCTCATGCAATATGTGATGATCCACTTTCAAGATTGGCATGGGGCAACTTTCCTTTGTTACAAAAATAATTGTACCAAAATCACTGTTCCCCTGTGTGAACAGGAGCCCTATCCAATGTGAATTCTGTGAAGGGAAAACAGCTATCCAGTATGCTATAGGCGTAGCCCTATTCTTCAACAAGTTGTTAAGTTTTATCCTCGATCACCTAGTAGGTTAAAACACAAGACAATGCTGGCCAGCGGTCTCTGTGGCTAATCATATATGGTGCAGACTTAGGGCTTTTTTAGGGCCCCAGTATTTTTACAGTGCTGCTTTGGAGGTCAAGTCATTTCACATGCATTGTCTTTGCTTGTGCTTGTGTCAAAGCCTTTTACTCCCAGCCCTTCCCCCCCCCTCTGGGTGGGACTCCTGGTAAGTATCTGAAAATTAATTTTTCCTTTGAGGTTCTCAGTGTGATGGTGCCTGGTGGTTGCCGCTCACAGGGTTGTCATGGTTACCTTCACGTTCACTTGGGACTCCCTCAGTTTATTCAGGCACCTTCCCCACGCCCATCTACTGGGGATGGGTTTAATGATGCCTTTTGTTTCTGACATAATTATTTATTGAAAATGCATTCAACTTCCTTAATTATTTTAATCATTGAGAGTCACTCAGTTTAAACATTCCTGCAAAGCTTAGTTTAAAAAAGTGCCTTTCACTGTAATTTGCTATTATTGTGAGAGTGAATTTTGTCAAAATGATATCAGGAAAATGATTAAGCTCTAGGTCATTGGTATTCTCTTTTAAATACTTTTTCAGGTACATTTGTCAAGAACTAAGAAATATTTTAAAGAAGAAGAACTGAGACCATTTTCAGACTTTCTCACTGACAAATTTGGAAGGCAGCACACGTATCTTAGGATTTCACTAACAGAACGATGCAATTTAAGATGTAAGTATTACTTCTTGAAAATATACTGTATTGCTATTCAGTAAGTAAATTTTATAGCTATTATGATTTTTAACATAAAGTTACATTGGAAAAGCCTCATAGTTTGTTTTAAAATTTTAAATCAGAAGCTCATTTGCGTGCTGTGCCGAGAATTGTCCATTAATGTCCATCCACATTTTTGGCAATTTTTTCTTTTAAAGTCTGGGGTACAGTTGATCTATGAGTGTGGCTTATTCCAGGTTACCTCTAAGAGGCTCCTGATCTAATGGCAAATTCTTCCTTTGATTTTTCCACACATACAAGGCAAATAGAGGGAGAATATAGATGACTATCAGCAGTGACCTTAAGCTTTATTCCAGGCAACTTTTCAATTAACCTAAAAATAATTTCTTTCCTTAGGTCAGTACTGTATGCCAGAAGATGGTGTTAACCTGACACCAAATGATGAACTCTTAAAAACCGATGAAATTATTGCTTTAGCTAGACTTTTTGTTAAAGAAGGAGTAGACAAAATTAGGCTCACTGGCGGTGAGCCATTAGTGAGAAAGGACATTGTGGAGCTATGTGGTAAGTAATTTTAAAATAGTATTGTTTTGCTATGTAAGTGATTGCCAAATTTCCAATTCCAGTGGCCTAAGAAAACCAGGGCTGTGGCAAGCCTTTAGAAACTGAGGGAGCAAAAAGATTTTACGTAGTTCATTGTATTTGAAAAGCAGAAGGTTTTGGGTCTGGAGGACCCATTGGACAGGTCTCTGTACCGAATTGCAGTGAGCTGGCTTTCGAACTCGGTTTCAATGTGAAGTTTGGGCCAACATGTTTGCCGCTTTTCTCCAGCCATCGCCCACTTGTCGAGCTTCTGATGTTTCGGAAACCTACAAAATCATCCTGTTTCCTTTAAGATATACGCGTCCCTTTTGATTGCAAACAGCAAATCAATATTAAACATTAAAAGCAGAAGACATCCCACGTAATTGTATTTAAAAAGAAGTCCGTACAAAGTTATTTTAGGAGGAATCCGTGCTAAACACTCTACAAGTTCACTGAAAGTCTTCATTTGCAATTTTTGTTTACCCTCCAATGCCTCGCTTTCATGACTAGGCACCAGTTTTTTCCCGCGTGTCCGCCATTTGTGAATACGGTGTATTGTTTGAATAATGCTCTGGGAGATGAATTTTTACTTTCAACTTTTATGCATGCATGTTTTGATTTTTGGGGCAAAAATATTTCATGTGTGTAGATAACATTTTTATTTTCACATGTGAAGATACCATGTTTTCGCCCAAAAGCTCACCTGGTATCTCTTTGGCATTTATATAATAAATAGTACTAATATTTTTATATTATTGTTGGATTCCTAAATTCCACAAAAATGGCTGACTATTAAGTCCACATCTGGAATTAATACTGCAAGTTTAAGGCCTGCTGAACAAGACATCCCACCAGCATATATGTACATCCTGTTAGTGGAAACGAACCAAGCAAACAATATAAGATATTATTCATTCTAGTTTGTGTATGATAGCTGGATTAGGGCTCGAAAAAAAACTTGAATTCCGGCTTGTCCTTTGGGCAAGCATTTATCACATTTTGCTTACCTTGGGCCACTTCTTGCTCATATAAATTATGGATTTTGTTAGAGGATTGATTGCCTACATCCTTGCCTATTGTGCAAGTAATTAAGCTTTAGAAGTTACTGGAATGCCCAGCAAGGAAAATTATCTACTTGTCCCAAACTATCGGGTGGGAATTTTCAAGCCCTGATAGGGTAGTTATGGTTAGTCCTGGTTAGGGTCAAGACAATCTTTTTACTATTGTAATGTTTATGTCTCAATTTTGTTATCAACAGAGGAACTGGGTAGAATAGAGGGACTTCAAACATTAGCTATGACAACCAATGGTATAACCTTGTCAAGAAAGCTGCCTCAACTGAAAGATGCAGGACTAAATTTACTCAACATTAGTCTTGATACATTAGTACCACAGAAGTTTGAGTTCATAACTCGAAGAAAAGGTATGCATTTCAATCTGTAATGTTTGAAAAAGTCACTTTATGTCACAGGAAATAGAGTAAGAAATCTTTGTAAACTAGGTGGTTAACTTTTCTGATAAATTGAATCTCCAAAATATCAAGTTCCCCCACCCCTCGGGTCAGACTTCCTTAATACTTTGTCTGTTACGTGTCATTACAAAAAAGTTTAGTAGACAAATTAAAGAGGAGTTTATTTATTGTAACACAAGGTTGTCCATTTTTCTAGGTTGGCATAAAGTTATGGAGTCTATAGACTGTGCCTTAGAACTTGGTTATGACCCAGTTAAGGTAAATTTTTCTTTGTCCACAGACTTTTTATTTAACCATATTTCTAGTGTGAAAATTCAGAAAAGGGGATGGGTGGGTGGCAGGACACTTGTCTGCAAAACAGATATGGTCGAACCTCCATGTGCGACCACCTGTCGTAAGTGACCACCTCCCATAAGCGACCGCCTATTCAAAACACCAATACTTTCCCAGTCAAAGCCTTACAGTTGGAACTTCTGTTAAACGACCACCCATGGGGGGGAAGCTACTTTCCATACATTCTCTTAAGGTATCAGCCACCCTTCAGGACAGTCTGCGCGCAGATCGCTGTAGCGTTAGTTGTTTTTATAAAAACCCCTATAAACCATATATTTTTTAAAAGCTTAATAATTCCAGATTATGGATTTGAACTAACAAAAACGATTTACTTAAATGTGTTTCGAAATTGGAACGCTTTGTGTAAAAGTACACGTCTCTGAAAATCATGTTCCACTCCCGCCGGAAATAAACGGAAGAAAACAATTAACACCGCATTCGCTTCTCAACACGTTCCACTAAAAAACCGTGTCTCAGATTTTTGACAAGTGCGCTTGTTTTTCTTTTATTAACAAATGAAGTTGGGGAAGGCAATTAGTCAACACTCTCTGTGTAAAAAAAGCTCTAGCTTTAAAATGAAAAGGAGTATTAAAATTCGCAGGCACGGTTTTGTAGAAGAGATATATGGCATCACTCTGGCCAAATTTTAGCCAAATTGATTGAAAGGCTGCCGACTTGGAGTTCAAAACGTTCAAGTCGATCAGCAAAATTTGCGCTCGGAGATAGAATAGAAAATACATTTTTGGCGGCATCCTACCTGGAATGAGATTATAACACCTAAATGTTTATTCTGATTGATATCAGAGAGGGATCAATTTTCTCTAACAATAGGACTTTGACAGGTAACATGTAACAGGAACAAACTTTTTATTTCTATCAACATCTTCAAGCAGGCCTGATCTTCAAGTGAACAGTTTAATTCTCCGTTGGAAAACTTCCACTCTTTTACACCACGAGAAGCACGGTTTAATTCTTTCTCGAGCGCCAGGCCAAGGAAACTAAAAAACTTTGAAGCCGCCGAATGCCCACCACCGATTGCTCAAAGGCCAAGAACTGAGGCCAGGTTTATTTCAAACGCTCTGCTCTTCTCGGAAGAATTAAAAACAGAATTTGTCTTGTGCGACGGCCAACTTTCATTCTCGCACTGGAATCTCCAGGTAGAACCAAGTCCATGTTTAGTCGCTACATTTCCATGACTTGGACTCTTCCCTGGCAAAATCGACAAGATACAGACTAGTCCAGTTTCTCAAGCAGCTTTTCGCTCAATACGATAGCTCGACCGCTTATTGTTTTCCACGTTCCATCAGCAGATAGGTTCGATGAGCTTAATTGGCTTTCTTCATCTGGTTCTTCAAGCTGGATTTTGGAGCGGGCTTGCACTCTCAGCAACTGCAGCATTTTCGCTTTTCTGAATATCCAAATCCTCGAGCCACTTCTCTTGCTGACAAAATGAGCCTTTGTCGCTCTCTGCCAATTTTGTGGCCCATTCTTTGTCAAACTCGCTCTTCGATTTCTTTTTCGCTCTCGGTTTCGATGACGAAAATGGACACGACCTTTTTTTTTCTTTTTGGCGGCATTTTCACCGAAGCAAACGCTAAATATCCACGGAGAATACTAAAGGCTATAAGCAACGTGAAGACAATTCGCACGTGTTGTGTCAAAGCACGCACTCGGTATCACGCTACTAGTTCACAGGCAAGTTAATTGATATATGACACGGGTATGACAGATCTTGTTAACGATCAATTAAGATAATTAACAAGAAAAAATCTTTTACCCCCGATATCTTTCGACAGAAATAATATTTTCTTCTGATTTTTTTTTTTAAAGAAAGCTCTCAAGCATATCTATTTGAAAACGTTGAAACCTCAAATATGGAAAAATGGCAATTTTAAGGGTGGCTGATACCTTAAATGAAATCCAAACGACGTTCTCACAACTTGCAAAGCGATCAGCAAGGGTCTTGCCAGCGGATTTGTGTACTGATCATGAGCATTACATCAAAAACCATAAATCAACGGTCTTCAGAAGAAACAAAAACATGGCAGTCAAAGGCGGGAATGTGTCTCACTATTATATTTTGGTAATTCGCAAATTTATTGATTTTATGTCGCTTTTCAGACATAGTGTGTGGTTTTCTTTTTCTGTTAAACAATTTCCCTTTCCAGAGTTTGGAATATGCAACATATAGCTCCGTATAGCTGCTAAGAATCGCCGAAGAGTTGAGCTATCGAGCAGTGTTTTGCTGCAAACCTTAGGAAGGTTAAAGTCGCTTCAAGGTACAGAGCTTTCAGTAGTAGTTGTGATTTGTTTTAGGATCGTTTTGAATTTTAACTTTGGATTCAAGGTGTTGACTGATCGAAATAAACAAACTGAAATGTTATGAAGTGTTAATTTTTATTCAGTTATGATATGTAGAGCAGTAAGCTCATATTTATAAAGCTCTCTTGAATATACTTGCTTCCGATAAATTTGACACTTGCTCCAGTAGTTTTTATCAGCATCAAGTTATCCTTGCCCGGCAAAAACAATGTAACCTATAAATAAATCCATGGAGCACGTTGTTGTTGGTTAAGATCTAGCACGGTTGCGTTTTAGTTTCGCCCGCATTTCAGTACCGGAAGGCAAATACGATATGCAAGAAAAACAAAGATGCATGATATGATTTTTTTCAATTTTTTGAGCATTTCTGATTTCTTCTGTCGGTTTGCTTCAATTCTAATTGCTTCTAAAAAGTGTAAAAATATTTACTGTGTGTAAAATACTGTAATTTTCCGCTGAACACCACGCTTGGTGACCGCGTTGCAAGTTGTGAGAACATCGTTTCTCAGTCCCAGACCTCGTCCCTTCCCCCACCCCCCCCCCCCCCCCCCCCCGGCGACCACCTTCTGTAAGTGACCACGACCACTTTTTGGGCCTGAAAGTTAAATGATTTTCCATTGTTTTTAACCCCCCGTAAGGGACCACTAAGTCTTTGCATTTTGGGTGGTTGCTTACGGGAGGTTCAACTGTACTATTATTTTATTTTACTGAGAATTCTTTGAAAATAATGAAAGATTTCACTGAAAAAGAGACGGGTCAATCCCCTCTGACCACCCCTTGATCCACCTGTGGTTTGTAATGTGTGTTGTGTTTTGGTGGAGGTGTGGGGGGGGGGGGGGGGGGGGGGGGGGAATTTGTGCCCAACGTCCCAGTTGCCACACATGTCCAAATGAGGCAGGTTTAATATGTTGATTCTTCTTTAGGTGAATTGTGTTGTAATGAGAGGAATGAATGAAGAAGAAGTTTGCAACTTTGTTTCACTAACACGAAATAAGGTCAGTAACTAATTTACAGTGTACAGTTGACTGAAACAGAATGCACTACTTGTTTGTGTTAACTTGTTAGCATGTAAATTTTTTTGGCTTAAAGCTATATATGCACATTCGTGTAAGTAGCTATGGCATTGTTGATGTTGCTATTGTGTTGATTACTTGGCCTGGCTGAACTAAGAAACGTTGTTGGAGGCACAAATGTTTCTCAGATTATCCACACAGGAAACAAAATGTGGCAGATGCAAATTTTGCTTCCCCAGACTCAAGACAATTAATGCTCTTAAATCAAAAAATATTCTTTCTTCAAGGTACCAACTTTCATCTCCATCATTGTTTTCTAGTTTAGGCAAGCTCTTAATTATACATGTGCACATGATTTTTATGTAATAATAATCACTTTAATCTTTCATTGTATTTTAATATTATATCAGTCATTAGGTATTAATTAAATTGATATTATGTTTTTTTTTCTTGTTTTTAGCCATTAGATATAAGGTTCATAGAATACATGCCATTTGATGGTAAGATATCAATATACTAGGTTGTACATTTGTTATTGTTTCAATTTAATATTAATAATTATTATTGAAGTAACAAAATAATTGAGGATCCAATTAGAACAATTGTGACTGAAATTACAATACGCATTGATCAACTCTCTATAGTCATCTTTGCTTTTTATTCCTTCAGCAGCTATCAGAAGCATTTTAAAGCCAAATGTTGTATCATTGTTCTTATTATCATTACATCCATCATTTGTTGACTGCTTAACTTGCTTTATTTTTTTTCTTGCTAGGAAATAAATGGAACTTAAAGAAATTTGTACCATACAGTGAGATGCTGGAGAGTATATCACAAAAATGGCCAGATATAGAGAGACTTAGTGACCATCCCAATGATACCTCTAAGGTATTTGTTCAGATTTCTTTATGATATTTAATTATCATCCATGCAAAATATTTCCCCATCTCTGATTGGCTCAAATCCCTTAGTTAATCTAGCATTGACCAAATTTGGAAAACAATTGAAAAATACGGAAAATGACGTCAATAATACAGAATAAATGCCAGAAAAAGGGAGGGTATCTGAGAAGCTCTGGGGACGAGGTTGCAATGGCGGAACGTTTCACACATTCCACACATTTTGCAAAAAAGAAATAGACAGTCTACTGTCTGAATACAACTCTACAGATGACAACTGCTATTTGAAGAAATAGTAAAACTGCCAAATTTACATCTACATTGTATATCTACGACAAATCCGTCAGTGCTGCCCTTTCTTGACTTCACCTTTGATTTATCCTTCCCCCAATTTTTCTAGGCATATAGAATTCCTGGTTTTGTGGGTCAAATTGGGTTTATCACCTCTATGAGCGAGCATTTCTGTGGTAGCTGCAACAGACTTAGAATTACAGCAGATGGAAACTTAAAGGTAAATAAAATGAACGTATTTCAAACGTACGTTATGGTCAGTATCATTTAGAAACAAATAAAGAAGACTAGGCGTCGAAAATAATGTCGTGCGCTTACACATTTTTCGGCGTTAAGCTCGGTGTATGTGTTTTCCCGCGCTTAGCGTTGGTACGTACATACATTAAATTCTGCGTCTGTAGTGATTGGCTGAGAAATCTCGCGCCACTATTTCCACCAATCAGGAGTAAAATTGAAACCACTCGTGACCTGCTTGCGGGCAAGTTCCCGCGCTCAGCGTCGGCAACATTCATTACGATCGAGTTGTGATTGGTTGATTTGATTTATTTTTCAGCTCGTGTTGGGATTTGCTGAAAAGCTGTTGCACCACTCAAACAATAACGAGCTGAAGTACATTTAGCACCGGCTTCGTTGCTATTTTCTGACATTAATTTCGAGTTCTGATTGTTCCTTTGGATTGTCTACGTCTATGCGACACAATAGGCAGGAAAATTTGTCGCGCTAGTTTCTCGACCAGTCAGAGTTAAACCTGTTTTTCTTCGCATACGCGCGTTTCCGGCGCCTATATACCGGCTGCCCGCATAATTCACGAGATCATTTGATCGTCAGCTCGTTTTGTGATTGGCTGAAGAAGTGACTTTGATAATTTGCCACGGCGTCATCAGTAACAATCCCGGAAACAATTGCGGGCGCATTTCGGCTCAGGTCCCCTCTTGTTTCTAAAGTGGTGAATGGTTTTGAATTCCAGGTTTGTTTGTTTGGAAACTCGGAAGTTTCATTACGAGATGCATTGAGAGCGGGAACAGATGAGGATCAGCTCTTAGAAATAATCGGCGCTGCAGTAGGAAGAAAGAAAAAACAACATGCAGGTTATATTTTTATGCCAGAACTTTAATCGATGTGACACGAACTTTTTAATCTGCTAAAGTGTCCTTAAAATGTCAACTTTGAATGGAAAAAATTTATAGTAATGCCTTGAATATTGAAAGGGAAGTTCGCCTGCATTGAAAAACTCGGAGGGGAAAGAAAGAAAATTATAGTGCACGGTACCCAAAACATAAAGTGTTTTTTAAAGTTCCATAGAGATATATCAACTTATACATATGAAAAAGATGAAAAATAAGCTGGCTTAGTTTGTCACTGCGTAATAAAGTCTTATTTAAAATTCCTCGACACATCCAAAGAGGTCGTTATATCCGGCGACATCATACTTTTGAGTGTCCTAGACCAAAGAGCGATACATAACAACGGCATCTCCTTCCATGCAGTATCTACTGTAGGTTATTTAGCAGGTGTTATGTATCCATTGGTCTACATGGCCTGGGACCCACATTAGCGCCAATGGCATTTTGCTTCTATTTCGATTTTGTTAAGTCGGCAGCATTTGTTATTTCATCCACTGTGGCAACCTTTTGAAAAACTACCTCAGTTAGGCTATACTGGGATTTTAATCCTTTTTTCTTGGAGGGAAGTTTATTATTTGTAGCTTCGCGCACAGCATGGTCATTGGTTGGAAATTACAATTAATTGTGTATATTTTCTCATGTAGGAATGTTCAATATTTCCAAACAGAAAAACCGTCCCATGATTTTGATTGGTGGATGACAAAGGACCTTAGAAAAAAGGAAGTTAAGGAGACGGCGGAAGAAACTCTTAAATACGTATTGTACAATAAGTAAATCAATTAGTCCAAGTAGTTTGTATATAAGACTAAGTGTAGCAAGGCGTAGTGAAAGTAAAGTAGAAGAATTGGAACCAAGAAGAACAGAATTATCGTAGTTTCATCTGAAATCGTCTTCAAATGAAGTTCTTTTTTTACTACGCTTAGTCAAAAAATGTTGGTTCTCCTCATACACATATTCGGCCAGATAGATAGGAGAAATTTTCATCTCAACAGACCATACATGTAAATAAATTATTATAATATTTTTCATATTTTATTGAAAAGTCAACGCATCCGGGAATAGTCTGCAAGGACGTATCGCCAGCTTTGTGGACACAGAGCAAGCGTGGATACAGAGCTTTTGATTTGCGAAAGCGCATTGATGTCGTCTAAAGGGCGAATAAGTACCCGATTTAGTAGTCTGCGTAGCAAGCTTTTCCAATCGAGTTATTAGTGAGTTTACGCAACATGACGGGAGGAAGAAGAGGACAGCAAAACGCTTGTGTGTGACAAAGGTTACTTGGGAGGTTTGTCGTGTTCTTCCCTTAACATTAATGTTTTCTGGTCTTTTACAAAAAGATCTGTTCAAAGTAAGGAGTAGTTTGGCGAAAAGTTTTTTCAAACAAAATTATTGTCACGCTTGTCACACAAGGTTTGCCGTCTTCTTTCCTCTCCCGTCCTGTTGCGTAAGTTCACTATTGTGAGAAAGTTGAAGCGAGAGCAGAAGAAATGGAAGATGGAACTCGCGCGGGAACGCTTGCTACGCAGGCTACCCGATTAGCAGTTTTCTGACTCCCAAAACATGAGAGCGCTGGGGGCGAGTCAGTGGGACTGTTCCTCATCCCTAGTCTCCTACGCAGCAGTCGTCACGCAACGCCTGCGTGACGAGACAAAAAACAGCGGGGTGGCCGAGGATACTGCCTCATCCCTTAATTCCACCTCAGCTGTGAACCAGTTACAACCAGGGTCCGCATCGAAACAGTGTCTGTTACTTTACTGGACAATTTATCCGATGCGTTATCTCCTTCTGCACCCGAATCATACCAATTTGTAAGGAAGAAAATGTAACTCTTCAACAGTCCTCCTGCGATGTGAATCGTTGAGATGTTTGTACTTTATTCTCTTGTGACATTTCAATGTTATTATAGAAACATTTAACCACAATGAAAATAAATCAAAGGGAAACATTTTTGAATATTGACTTCCCTTCACTCAAAGAGAAAAATTTATTTTGTGTAGTGAGACTATACTGTAGACACAGGTAGTGAACGTTCGTAATTTTGAGTATAAACAATTTGCTAGAAGCTTAAACTGAACGTAAATCTTGTGGGTTGGGTTGCTGGATTGCAACGCAAAGAAGGCAATGACAATTTCCCAGTCATTTCTAATAGCAATACAGTAAACACCCGCAGTTAAGAACCCCTAAGTTTTGGCAGCAAGCTGGATTTGTTCATTAGTAAAATAGAGAGTGGGTCATATATGTGGTGTTTATTTGCCAAATTCAGCCTGGAGGCCCTTATAAATGCGGATTTTTTACTGAATTCATCTAGGCGTATTTACCTCTTTACTTCCTACACTGGTGAAGGTGGGTATTTGCTAAAAATTCCAAATTTCCTTTTTTTAAAATCCTAAGATATAATTACCAGTATGCAACAGTTTAGCCAAAGAGCTTTCATTTGAATGGTAACACCATGGGGTTTCATCCACAGACTCCAAAGTTAGAATCACCTTTCATGTACAGCTTAATAAACAGTACCACAGGAAAGTACTGCTCAGTAGCTTTCATTTGAATGGTCACGCCATAGGATTTCATCCACAGACTCAAAAGTTAGAACCACTTTGTACAGCATACTAAACAGTACCACAGGAAAGTACTACTTGCATAGCTTTCATTTGAATGGTAACACCAAAGCGGTTCATCCACAGACTCATAAGTTAAAATGACAGATCATCTCGATATCTCGCCATAGCTCAGTAAAGGATAAAAAGGGTTAAAACAGGAGAAAATAAAAGGAAATGACAACTGAAGCGAGGATGAAAATGAACTGTAATACGTACATATTGACTAACTTTATACTTGAGAATGGACTGACTCTATGCCGATTTAGACCTCTTAACAGTACCTTGACATAGATTAGATCAGAAAAAAGGATAAGAACATGCAGACCACTAGCTTTGAGATAATTTAATGTTCATATTCCACGCTTGATATGCGCGTAAGATATTTGTTTATGTATAGTTTTTTTCCCATTTCAATGCGTGATAAGCCCGCGGTTATCATTCTCGTGATCATTAAAACGTACTCTTTGATTTCATCACAATGTGCACCTGTTCATAAAAAAGCGATATTCTAATTTGAGGCAACGCCTGCATTACGAAACAAACATTGTAGTGAAATAACGCAGCCAGAGCGTGCCGATAACTTGCGATAGTTAACTGTTGTCAGACTAGCTAGTCACAATGCGAGAAATAGTTCACCTACAAGCCGGGCAATGCGGAAATCAGATCGGAGCGAAGGTAACAAGACATTTCTACTCTTATTTTGGGTGAATTTAAATTTTTACATGTGATTACCTTCAATATGTGGTCAATTCACCTACTCGGAGAGCCGTTTTTTGTGCTTCAAGAAACTTTCCAGTTTCAGGAATGGATATAAGGAAAACTTTTGCAAAAAGTTATATAATTATCTATTGTTAACTTGTTTAGATCTTTTTTCTTTTGAAAAGGTACGTATTTCACAGATGGGCTTCACACATGCATATATTTTACAACTTCCATTTTAATCTGTTTTGCATTTTGATGGTTTGTATTTTACGAGAGACTGTCATTTTCAAAAATTTAGCCGTCAAATTTAAGTTTTTCACACCGAACTAAGAACGAGCAAAAGAAGACTATGATTTGCTTTGTTCTGTCACATTTTTTTCTGATCCGTATTTTGAAATCCTTTGCTTTGATAGAAAGTTTCATTTCCATTTTTTCTTCAGTGAGCCACACCCCAATAAATACAGATATGTATATTTACTTTTTTGCGTTAGAAAGCGTAACAAACTTCCACCATTCACTCTCCTCATAAAATATTAGGGACCTTAAAGGTGACATCACAAGGGACGATTCGCAACAACAATTTTAGCGCAACACAGCGTGCAATGCTGGGACAATGATGTAACCATTCGAAACAATGTCGCAACAATATTGCAACGCTGTGTTGCGCTAAAAATCGTCGTCGCGAATCGTCTAGTGTAACGTCACCTTAAAGATACGAGGACGACGACAGCGAAGAAAACCCCCGGCGTCGTCGCTTGAAAAAGTGATATCGCGGTTATTCCAACTCCGGCTTACTTTTCTATTGCCTTGTTGGCGTTTTCGTTGTCGTCGCAAGGAGCTCAAGCCAAAACGCCGGCGACGACGACGAAAACGTCACTCAAAAAATGAATTCGTGCTGCTTTCTCGTTCAATTCGTCAAATGTTGCCAATTTTTTTCTGGAGTTGAATTCTAAAAGACTGTGCCGAAGTTTAGTTCGTTGTCTTGTGTTCGCCTCCTCCAACAAAACGTGAAATTAGCCATTTTCACGTCGTAGTCGTGCAGTGTTCAAAAAAGCGTGATGCATTTGCAGAGTTGTTATTTTCAGGTTTTGCCAGCCTCAACCTATTGCCTTTTTTGCCGTTCTCGTTTACCTCGCCGTCGTAATTGCTTAAGCTCTCTAAGGTCTCTATTAGCGCTATTTAGATGACGGAACTACTAGTAAATAGACAGGCCTTCTTAGACCGTGCACTAGTTTGTATAGTACACGTATCATTTTATATAGCCTGCAACCCTTGCTAGTATGTCTTATCCTAGGCGATAAATTACTTGTCATATTTTTCAGTTTTGGGAGGTCATTTCAGATGAACATGGTGTGGACCCCACAGGATCATATACTGGAGATGCACAAACACAACTTGATAAAATCGACGTTTATTACAACGAGGCGATAGGTATGAACTATGACCAATGGCCTCCAAGAATTTAATAGCAGAACTCTTCATACAAAGTAATAATGGAATTGCTCCTGTTCCGTTATTTAAAAGATTACACAGACCCCGTTTGTGTACGATATTATTCACACCTTTTTGGCCTCCTGAAGTCAAAAATATGATGCCAGAATTCTGCGGCTTTTGAGACCTTGGACAAATTATCATTCATATTAAACCGCTCTGGCTGTACGTTGTTATCACTTATCACAGAATTTTTTTTTTCAGAATTTGACAAAACTACGAAAATTTGGTGTTTCCTTAGTGTTTGATTTTAGCCACTTCTTGAAGTGAAACTTTAATTATAAATAAATCGTCAGCAAATAATTGTCCTATAAAACGGCTGTTTATGATTCTGCGGAAAATTATTCCGTAAATGAATCTGGACTACGATCTCCGCGATCCATGATTTGAGTAGGAACATTACTTAACTGCGGTATCCCAGAGAGCGCTCAGTCGACGCAGTGTTATTGGGCGCGTTTATTTCAGTCCTGCCGGGACGAAGAGGGTAAATATTCAGATTCGCTGTAAGACGCACGTTAACTAATGCATCAACTAAAAACGAAGGCAAACATTACTTTAAAATGTTTACGGAAACTAGCCCATCAAAACTCTTCGGTAAAATGATGCTTTTAAGTTTTTCACAATAGGTAAATTACTATGAAGCCATTTTATTTATGACTTAAAACAGCGTTTACATCTGAAGGCTTAAGTTCTCTAGAACAAATCAAGTTCAAAAGATTCAAAGCTATAATTATAAACGCAAAAACTACCAACAATTTTGATTAATACGGATACTTTTAAAATTTCCATTAAACATTTTTTTTCCGATATAGACTTAAGAAAAGATTTTTTTTGCCCGAGGCTTATTTATCTGAAAAACAAATTCCCCATTTGCTTACATTTAAATCGAAATGGAAACAATGAAAATCGAAAACTTGAACGGTAAATTATGTTTCCTTTTCCGTCAGCATAAAATCAAATAACTTTACATATAATAAACATTGTTTGTCAAAGACTTCACTTAAAGATCAGTTTAGTCTATAGACCAATTTCCATCGCAAATACTATTGGTTGACGTATAATGATAAATAGTTATTTCGTCTGCTTACAAATTAATGCTCTGTCCTTTACGTGGGCAGGTGTACTAAGTCGGTCTGATATCTAAACTTATTGACTTCCCAGGCGGAAAATATGTCCCAAGAGCCGTCCTTGTCGATTTGGAACCGGGTACCATGGATTCTGTGCGGTCTGGGGCATATGGACAGCTTTTTCGACCCGACAATTTCGTGTTTGGTAAGGCGAGTTTTGTTTTGTACTACTTGGATATTTCATCATTTTTATTTAAAATTGACTGACAATTTTGCCACATCAAGAAGGGTGCACGTGATTGGTGGCAAATTCAACCGGAAAGAATAATGTTTGAATATCAATTTTTTGTGTTGTAGGATATTTTTTATCATTATACTGGCTTTTCTTTTTCTTTCTCTCTCTCTCAAAAGAAACTTATCCCTGATCAGGAATTATAAGAAACCCATAAGAATAGCTCTAGGTCTTACTAACTTTTTTTATAAATTATGGTAAAACTTCTGCGTTTAGCAGTTGGTCTGTTGGCGAAAAAATCTCTGGAATCTGGGGGGAGTGGGGAGGACATTTTCGTTCACCCCCTTCCTTACCCACCCCCACTCCCTAGCTAGCTAGCTAGCTTGAAACCCGCAATAAAGTTGTCAAATCTCTCTCTATTTTGGTGTTACCTAGCCGGCTTGGCAAATGTAATCTAACACCGGTCAGTAACGTCTGCGAAACAGCGCCGAAATCCATGTTCAGGGCCCCCAACGGACTCAACGAATTCAAGACAGGAAACGCGTTTCGAATTTCCCTTCAACCTGATTGGCAAATTGACAATGACTTTTTTAACAGGCCAATCATGGCCCGCACACTGGTGGGGGCCAAAACAAAGATTTCGGCGCTGTTTCGCAGACGGACTTAAAAAGAGATTAGTTTCGTCTGTGGCGCAACTAGGTGGTACCATAACTATGTGCTAATTAAATCCCGAACCGTGTTTTATGTGTTCCATCGTACATCGACTCATTTTATACTATTAGAGCGGTTTTCATTTGAGTGTCGAAAAGTAATTGGTTTTGCACTTTCTACACGATGCGATTGGTTTAAAAGATTCGCGCCACCTTTTCATCCAATCAGAAGTAAAACCAAAGCCAATTGTGACGCGCTCGCATGCATTTTCCCGCGCTTTGCGTCAGCCACATGTAATTACTTCGAGTTTTGATTGGTTCAATGTATTGTCTGTGTCCTATGTGATTGGCCAGAGTAATTACTTTGGTTTTGGTTTTACGACACTCAAACGAAAACCACTCTATACCTTAGTTTACTAAGTATTTTTTTTTCCTACAGGCCAAAGTGGTGCGGGAAACAACTGGGCCAAGGGCCATTATACGGAGGGGGCTGAGCTAGTGGACTCAGTATTGGACGTGGTGCGCAAAGAGACTGAAAACTGTGACTGCGTTCAGGGTTTTCAGCTGACTCACTCTCTCGGAGGAGGGACTGGTTCGGGTATGGGCACACTGCTCATTTCCAAGATACGCGAGGAGTACCCTGATAGGATTATGAATTCGTTTAGCGTGGTACCCTCGCCAAAGGTATGTTAATGAGTTACGTCATGTACAATTTCGGCGTTTTTCCCGCCATTAGTGACAGCTACTTGTTTTCGTTTCCAGTCCTCATTGGCTCGTCGAATTTTATTTGAGTTTTACCCTAGGAACAATTCTGCAGCTATTCTGGTTTCGTGTCCCTTTCTTGAAGTCCTGAGTTAGGCACAGAACAGGTCATTTTAACCCATTCGCTCCTGGAGATTTTGCCGAAAAACGCGTTTTGAAGCTAGTCGAGTGGTTTTCTGGTCACTGTCGTGCTATAAAGAGCTAAAACTTACCACAAACCGGTTTACAGGTCGTAAACTTCGCGGCCTTCTGATCCAGATGCAAAATATCAGCTTGCGAAGTTCGGGCATGCGCAGAAAGGGTTTAAAAGTGACACAGCAGTCTTGACTTTTACTTTTCGCTTTCTCTCCTCCCCTCTTTTTTTTCTTTTCTTGCCTCATTTTTTTTTCTCTTGCTGGGCATTTAGTAGGCTTCATTTTGGTGGGAAGAGTTTTAGGAAAGCTTTTAGGATGTTAAGATTAGGTGAAAGGAAAGGTAGGTGAGCAATGGAACAAGATTTTCATGGAGATTTTCAGGCCAATGTCACGTGGTTTTTTGCATCTTTCTCCGGTGTCCTTGACTGAATTGTGCTCATTCTGGTATGGTTTGAAAGATCTCTTCACTCTGCACAAGTTAGCGAAGAAAAAGTTGTCCTTGACCGTTAAAACTGATGACGTCACAAAGGGTAGAAAGGACCTGGATCCGCACGGGCGGTTACGGGCGGTTCAGGGGCGAATGGGTTAATATCGCGACTTCTTTATCGATTCAAATGTATCGGACAGCCAAGAAGTAAGGAAGTCGACTCGAAGAGAAGTCTGTATAACAATGTGTCTGTGATTACTATCAGGTGGTAGTCTGTGTACAGCCGCGCCCTCCCCTCCCCTCGAACAATAGGTTGATTTAGCAACAGAACGAGAACGTCAATTCTCGGTGACGGTGCGCGCAAATCAAACAACTGGCTTGACCAATGGCAGAGCGACAAATTGGGCACCGGAAGTCGCATTACGTCCTTTACGCGCGCTTTCCCGACGTCAAATGACGTTCCCGTCCTGCTGCTAAATCAGCCTAAAATATTGAACAAGATCGTCCGTGGGAGTATAGTCTTAAATAAGACTGTTGAGTCCTAAACAGGTCTACTGGTGACGATAGTGACGTTCTTCATTAGTTGCGATCATTATACGTTTCCTGTAGGCATATGACATGTGCAGACATGTGCGCGCGATTCCATACTTAAATAGTTTCAGGGACGTTTCTTTGAGAACGTTTTATGGAGATTATTTTCCCATCACAGGTCTCTGACACAGTGGTTGAGCCATATAATGCCACTTTGTCAGTTCACCAACTCGTTGAGAACACCGATGAAACCTACTGCATCGATAACGAAGCATTATATGACATCTGCTTCCGGACACTCAAGCTGTCCAACCCTACATACGGGGACTTGAATCATCTGGTGTCCGCAACAATGAGTGGGGTAACTACGTGCCTGCGATTTCCCGGCCAGGTAGGTCAGCGGCAATAAAAAGAACAGGTTGTACAGTTATTTGACAGTAAACTCTAGACTCGTAATGTTGTTCAAGGCTTCACTGTTGACGGAAGTCTGTACGATGACCATTCCTACGAATACGCTATTTCCTAGCCTGCCAGCAAGCTCTCCTGGGGTGCCCCGGGAAAGCTTGCTCGCAGGCTAGCCATTCCCAAGTTACTCCAGGCCTCTGTTTCAAAGCGAGGCTAAGAGCGAAGGCATTGATAAGAAAATTATTTTTTTATTCCTATCCAAATAAAACTCGTTTTTACAACGGGGGGTTTTGCATTGAGCCTAGTTTTGAAAGCGAGAGTTTTTGGAATTCGGAAATGGCCTATTAAAAAAGCCAGTTTGTCTGCCTTCTGCTATTTGATTTTCAGTATATTGAAAATTTCAATCTGCTACTTTTCTTGAAAATTATTTCAGGAACTCTTTACGTCAGTGTTACGAAGTTAAATGACAGATACAGATTCTTAGAGACAAACAGGGCCCTTTTGTTAAATCTCAGTGATAACCTTAATGAATCCCTTACCTATCCGTTCGATAAAAGTTCGCAACACCAGTTTCGTGTTTCGTTGTATACAAGGTAAAGATTTTTGAAGGGTAGCGCTAAATTTTTGGTTCAGCGTCAGAAATTTTGCAAGTCTTTGAAAATTCAACGACGTATAGCAACAATGAAACGGCAGTCACGTTGATGTACGAAGCCAATCATGTGGGCATTATTGAACTCTTTTCTCATGAATGTCAATAGTTCTTGACCACTTCACTGCTCTATAACGTTTGCAAATGTATTCTTACCCCGTTTAAATTGATTTTGAAACTTTTAGCTGAATGCTGACCTGCGAAAGCTGGCAGTAAACATGGTACCGTTCCCGCGCCTGCACTTTTTCATGCCGGGTTTTGCACCGCTGACCAGCCGCGGCTCACAACAGTATCGCGCCTTAACAGTGCCAGAACTGACCCAGCAGATGTTTGATGCCAAGAACATGATGGCAGCCTGTGATCCCAGGCACGGCCGCTATCTCACCGTGGCAGCGGTATTCCGAGGAAGGATGTCAATGAAGGAGGTTGACGAACAAATGTTGAACGTTCAAAACAAAAACAGGTCAGTTGGTTTGGATTCTTGATTACGCTATTTTTCACCCTGTCAGTAGAGCCTTTCTTTCACTTGCTTGATTTTGGCGCACTCAAGAAAGACACTGCTTGAATCGAGTAAGATCTTTGCTGAGCATGCGCCGCATGTTGCTAGGATACAGTTCGAAACCAGGCCTAATAGCTGTCCTTTTTATGATTTCAGTTGTTATTTTGTCGAGTGGATCCCGAATAACGTCAAGACCGCTGTTTGCGACATACCTCCTCGCGGGCTCAAGATGTCGTCGACATTTGTTGGCAACAGCACTGCTATCCAGGAGCTGTTTAAGCGAATTGGTGAACAGTTTACAGCCATGTTTAGACGCAAAGCTTTCTTGCATTGGTACACGGGGGAGGGGATGGACGAGATGGAGTTCACTGAGGTAATAGACCTCTGGGGGGAGGGGGATAATTGCGTGGACGCGTAGTTTTGTTGCCCCAATGTGACGATACTCAAGGGATTGTTTTCTTTGATTAACCCAGTTCCTCCTTTTTATTCGCAGGCAGAGTCCAATATGAATGACCTGGTGTCAGAGTACCAGCAGTACCAGGACGCCACGGCCGAAGAGGAAGGAGAGTTCGAAGATGAGGAGGAAGGCGAAGAGGAACCCAACTGAACATTTCAAAACTGAATACCAATCAGATTAAGTTCGTTCTTCTTTTTTTTAATTATCTACCAAAATTTTGGTAGCTCTTAAAACTGATAAATTTGGGATTTGTTTTTGAGTCACTCTCTTGGAGTTAAACAGTTTCTCGAACTTTTTGCAAATTTCGAGCTAAAACGCTGATAGAGTGAAAGTGATCATGATGCATTTTATCACGGCCCTGTATCATTGTGTCATCGGCGTTTATATTCACCGGTAATATTCATTACGATAATGGACTAATAGAGAAAAGTAGGTTGTCACGTGACCATGTTAGCAAAATTTCTGGTTCTTGACAGAGACGGCGATTTGCATTCTCGAACGATGGAAGAAAAGTAAGGGCTACCGTTTGTTCCTCAGTGCAATCATGCCGGGAAAGTAATACATGTCATTTTTTTTTCGTTTTTTTTTTCTGCCACATTTGTAGGACCACGGTTTGTTGAGATCCAGAAAGTTTGCTATCATGGCAACGTGACGTAACGACTTCTCCCGATGTGGCGAATCTGGGTTTTACGTATTCTGATAAAACAGTTTTCTTTTTAGCTGTAGCGCAATCTTAGAGAGGAATAAATGTTTAAAAACTACAGAAACATGTCTTGTTACTTTAAATCTCACCGTAACATCGCACCTCACAAGGAAGTTTTCATAAAAGCCGCCTTCAGCGATCTTCAAGTTTAACGCTGCGAGAATCAGGCAGATAAGAATTAAGAAAAAAATTGCTTTAATTAGATTGTCGGACTAAACTTTCAGGAGCTTTGGTAATATCAAAGTGTATTCCCTGATTGAGGCTCTGCAAAAAGCCCTTCAATTTTTCATTTGATTTGCAGACAATCGGCAAAGAAATGTACCAAATTGCGAAGAAACGCACGTGCATCGTGCTTCGTGCTGATCTTGTTGCCTAGCACTCGGCTGCCAAGTAAGTCCCCGGAGAATAAAAAGCTTTTGTTTTTGATCGCCTGAAATTGTCGTTCATTAGTCTAGAGTTAGTCGAGCAAGGTGTTTTGTTTTCATGCAAAATGTAGCCATGTGATTAAGTTGATTCTTCACGTTTCAACAACGGGACGATTGCTTTACGTTTGGAAACGACGTAAGTTCAATTTTAACTGCTCTTTCTACTCTCTAAGTTGAGTTTGTTAAAAGCTACAGGACTTGTATGAGCAAAGGAGGGGCAAAACTTGTTCGTGTAATCAATAGTGTCCAAACTTTTCCTTGAATAGTCTAAGAAAGCCATGAAAGAATCAACGGCTAATCGTCTTTTACGACACTTCACTTTTTTGACGTATTTTATCCAGAGTTTGTGTACCCGGTATTTCATGGCAAAATGCAAACGCTCATTTACACTTATTAACTTAAAGCAATGCTGAATCTAAAGCTATGTTTAAACTATACCGAATATAGCTTTTCGTGCCGACACAAAAAGCAATCCGGTATAGCATGAACACCTATATATCCGATATGTGACTCTCCACTGTAAGGTCGGTGC
This sequence comes from Porites lutea, assembly GCF_958299795.1. Classification (NCBI taxonomy): domain Eukaryota; kingdom Metazoa; phylum Cnidaria; class Anthozoa; order Scleractinia; family Poritidae; genus Porites; species Porites lutea. Next base: position 3,339,470 of record NC_133214.1, read on the forward strand.
ACAACACTAGGCGACAAGTTGCAGTAACAAGTCGCCACGACATATCACTCGGTGTGTACAGGCCCGGCGACTAGTTGCAGCAACATGTCGCGGCGACACATCACAGCGACAAATCGCTTCGTGTGTACTGGAGAATTTTGGGGAAAATCTTCGTCTCCGCAACAGAATTTTGTCACCGCAATAAGTCGCAAAAATTCTGTCTGATTTGATTTTTTGCGACATGTTTCTGCGATAAAATTCTGTTGCGGAGACGAAGATTTTCACACAAAAAAATCCATTTCACACGAAGCGATTTGTCGCTGGGAAGTGTCGCCGCGACATGTTGCTGCAATTTAAACTACGAACAGTCCCTCATTTTTCCTCAGGGACAGTAGAGCGAGCAAAATGCTAGCGCGCGTGAAATCACCCCACGCGAGAAAGGCGAGACGCGGCGAGGAGAGAGGACGTGTCACCCGCCGCTTCTCGCCTTTCTCGCGTGGGATGATCTTCGCGCGCTCGCGTTTCACTCGCTCTACTATCCCTAAGGGAAAATAAGGGACTACTCGTAGTCTACTGTAATTTGTTGCCTACTGTGTACCGACCTTTCGAGATCAGCGCGGCACAGCTTCGCGCCATCACAGAATTTACTCCGAAATCAGCAGTTCATATGTGTGAACAGGCGCAAAAGCTATCGGGAATAGTGTGAACAGTAGCCTTAGGGCCTGTTTACATGGAGGTGGAGGACACCAGATAGGTGAGGTAACATGTAGCGGCTCACCCCACCTATCATGTAAACGTGATCAAATTAAAATGGGAGATTGTATGTCCAGGTGGGTTACCCCACCTAAGCGGGTTACCTCACCAACCTGGGGTCCCCCACCTCCATGTGTACAGGCCCTTAGTCTACTGTTTACTTACTGTTTGAGCGCTGTTTTTACATTTCTCTGATCTAATATTGAGACAAACTTTAAAAGTTACCACTCGATCTATAGTGGTGAATTTTATTTGCATTCAAAACTATACATACTTTATAAATTCTAGCTGAGTAGATACAAACGTGGCTCAGTGAAATGTGAAGAGCGTCGTCTAAAGAAACTGAGCCTAAACTTTAAAAAGTTTGATATCTTCGTTTACAATATTGTTTTTTGTTTTTGTAAGGAATTAACTCCCTTAGTTATGAAGGTACTATTATAATATCTTAAGCAGTGACGGTCGCTCTTGTATTAAATGATTTCAAAGGGCAATGTGCTGTTCTATAGTAGTGGTATATGTAGTACTTAGACCTAACGAGTTCATTCCCTAAAACAGGAGAAACAAGCCCAGAACACTTCTCCAGCGCATCGAAGTGGAGGTAAGTCCTCGCAGCCGAGAGTAATATTTAAGTGGTTATGCCTTTTATCACAGCACAACTGATTTTAATAGTTCTAAAAGACTTTCTTTGAGGTTACTAGTACATTTGTAACTTCCATCTTCTATCTCAAATGCACATGACGTCCTTTTCAAAATGGCCAACGCAATTATTTCAATCTTACTAGTGTACTCTTTTTAAGTGAAAATATGTCTTTGCTTCGATCAACTATTAAAGTTCGCTTAAGCTGAAGTCTCAGTGGACCAAAATAAGCCTGATATTCACGCCCTCGCACAGAGACTATCATTAAAATTTAAAACCGTAGCAATTATCAATATTACAACTTAATTACCAGGATGATTACTAGCTGACAATTTATGATAACTAATATCAAGAAATATCCGTCCATGCATCACTTTCTAATAACATTTTTTTTCTAAGCTATTATCACACGACAAAATTTTTGGTACAGTATTCATTGTTGTAAAAATTTAATCCTCCCCGCCTCCCATCCCAATCCGCATCTTATTCCAGCATGCAATGCGGCCGATACACGCCATAGCGACCGTAATCGCACAATCTCGCTGAAACGTAGGATTTTTTTCCCATTTTATTTAACCAAAAACCAAATAAGAATCAACTATAGAATGACCAAGTTTGCGGCCATACGAATCAGTGAAATTGTGGTATATTGATACAATCGAGAGGTTACAACATCGGAGTCGGCAAAGTGCAATATGCATGCTGGTATTGATCAGGCCTTAACTAATACATACAATCAAACAATCCTATATACATTGTAAAGCACACTTTCAACTTTAAATAATAAAAAGGTATACTAGACTCTGGAAAAAAATCTTCATGAAATGGTCAGAATGAACATAAGGATTATCTAATTTGCTCGAAGTGAAATGCGATTCATTTAACTTCAGACCCACTGTAGAATTTATTTGTTTATTTTTTTTATTATTACTATTTAGTTCAATGATATGAATAACAATAACTTTAAAGAAACTTTAGAAAATATTTCTATCGTGAGATATAAATACTGTAATTTAAAGCTTAGTCATCTTGGAATAAAAATAAGTTAGTTTCTTTTATAGTGAAAACTTTTCTTTGAAAAATAACAATTCCAGGCAAAAATTTGCCTTTAAAAAATTCCGAAACTTCTAAAAGAAATTTTTGAACGTAAAAGCGAAACAACACAGATATCTTGCTTTATTCGAAAGCTACAAAACCTTACTTTTTAACAAAGATTATTGAGATGCATGCTATAGAGCGTTTTCACCCACATGTGTATTGGAACAAAAAGGATCAAAGTTTTTACATAATTAAAAAGGGTTTAAGTCCCACAGGATTGGTTTGGGGAACGAACAAGGAATGTCCAACCTTATGGGGAATGTAAAATCGGGATATTTTTCTATGACGGACGAACTACCGAGCGACGAAGGCGCGAGCCGCTTGGCGGGGTGTGGGGCCATGCTCTCCTACAAAATTTTGAAATCTTGATACTCTGAAACGCCATTTCTGGTGTTCCGAGAAGGACAATTTCTGTCTAAGATGTTCGCTAAATGAATTGTCAGTTTCATGCTTATTTATGTTCGCGTGACTTTGAGTACAAGCACTCGATCTTATTTATATTTCTTCCGTTTTTTTAAGTTTTCTGGATATCAATTTCAGTTAAGAATACTCTGTTGGGTGTGCTTGTATAAGTATCAAGAGAATTCATAACAAAGTATCAGGACGGATGTCAGAATCGGGATTTTTCCTATCCCAATTGGATCGCATACTGGTCGGAATTCGGGATTTTCAAGCAAAATCGGGAGAATCCCGACGAGATCGGGATGGTTGGATAGTCCTCTAGCATGCCCGCTGTTTCACTGTCTTGGGACACAATATGGCGGACGTGACGTCATGTGAAAACGCCCTATGCACTTAGATACCTGATGACATCACTTAGCAACGTTACTTGATTGACATACAACGCGCTGGATTAGTCCACACAATGATGATATCACACTATATATTATATATATCACTGTATGCAGTGTTGGTAGTGTTAGTATTCTATGACGTCACGACTTAAACTGTTGTCGTAATTTTATCAAATGACGTCACCATCATGATGTTGGATTTAAACGCAGCAATCCTTTTTTCTAGTTTTCTGTTGTCTTCTTCAAGCGCGTTGATAAACCTTGGATCGTCGCTGTCGAGCTCTTTCTCCGCTCTCACTGCAAAGAAAGGAAAGAAAAACAGATGTAGCAAAATTTTTTTGATGTCTCATACAGCTGATTGTAACAGGGACGAAAGCATTTCTAATCGTCGATAGCCTTTCCTTCGCAATTCAAAGCCATATTTCTGATCGAAATAAAGAAACGAAATAGTTATAACCTATTTTTACATAATAGATACTCCGGAATATGCACTTTTATTGTTAAGGGATTTGTCTCGGACCTCATTTTTTAAACCATATAGGGCCATGAAAACGACCTAAGTTTGGCCGGAACATTTTCAGAATGAATACTAATTCTCTCCCGGCCTGAAATCATGAAAACGATAAGCGATATGCATACGATACATTCCAAAACTTACGTCCATAACTCCATCTTTGGTTTTCATCTAGCAGCCTTTGTTTGGCCTCTGAGAATTCATCCTTCAGATTACGTTGTCGTTGCCTTAGTGAAGCAATTCGTGACTGCCTTTTTTCGGAATCCTGCCACTGAATAATAGAAACAAAAATAACAATAAGTAAGAGATTTAAACAAATCTGATGGTACAAAGAGATCCTACAAAATAAACCCATTGCTACATTTTCAGGTAAAACTTTCCTCTCCCAAAATCACTTAGCTAGGGAGTCAGAAAATATATAGTTTCAACTTCAGATTCTGAAATCCCAGCTATGGTGTGACCAGTCACAGAACTTTCCTGTGGTACTTTTTATTGTGCTGTACAAGGTGGTTCTAACTTTTGAGTCTGTGGATGAAATCCTATGGTGTGACCATTCAAATGAAAGCTACTGAGCAGTACTTTTCTGTGGTGCTGTTTATTATGCTGCACAGGGTGGTTCTAACTTTTGAGTCTGTGGATGAAATCCTATGGTGTAACCATTCAAATGAAAGCTACTGAGCAGTACTTTCCTGTAATACTGTTTATTATGCTATACAAGGTGATTCTAACTTTTGAGTCTGTGGATGAAATCCTATGGTGTAATTATTCAAATGAAACCCCTTCGGAAACTGTTCAGCGGTACTTTCATTTTTTTTTTTTACCTGAAAGTTTGGATCCATGGCCTTCTTTATTTTCTCCATGTCTTCGACTTCGTAAACTTTTATCTGAACTGGCTCATCCAGGGACTTTCTTGAGAACCAGCGCCTTGGTGAGTACTTCCTAATTCTGGAGCCAGAACCGGGGGACGTAGAGCGGCTTCTGCCGTAAGAACCTAAAATTCAAGGACCTCATAAGTTCTCGAAACAGTTACACACCACTAACAATTAAATAGGGACTCTACTAAGTACATTTGATTAAATGGGCTGAAGAGAGAATAATGCGAAAGAGAGCGATTCTTAGGGCGTCGACCAAGAGATGTGAATCTCACTAAAGTTATTTTTAGGGGCTGTAGTTAAATATGGGATGAATCGATACGCATAGCTCTCGCATTTGCCGGTTGGAATTGCTTTATTTTTTTTTAGCTTAAACTTAAAACTTCTAACGGGCAAATGCGACAGCCATATGCATATACCGCAAATGAATCCAACTAAGATCATTATTATGGTAATAATAATCTGTGCCATGACCAGTGGACCGAAGCACAGGCCTACCAACCCAAAGTGTCAGAGTACGAATCATTAAACTTTCAAACCTTTTTTAGATTTCTTTTCCAACAGAATTCGTTGTTTAAACAAACGTGCGCCTACCAATAAGGTTCTTGAAGCAGTAAAACAATATTTCCTTTTAAGGGAATAGCTTAAGAAAATAAATTTTCTTACCTTTCTTTTTTGAACGGTTCAGTCCTTTCTCGCTACAGCTGTCACTGGATGCGTGGCTAGCATCGTTGCGCATGCTCTCATAACCGCTACTGCTGGCCGCGTCAGATCTGGAAGACACTGCAAGGAAATAGAAAAAATATCTTAGGTTTCACTCAGTGTTGTTTCAAAATTGAAACAGCGGAAAGGCGTTATAATTACACAAGCACTCTTATTAATCATCTGCTGAAAACCATGGCAAATGGTTGTAAGTTAACAGAGCTACCGTTTCGAAGCCATTTCCCAACTAGCAAACAAGAGGTATATACGTACGTGACTTCGCTCTTTTAAGCGAACGACTTCGACCGCGGAATCCCGAAGAGTCTCCAATGCTGCTGTCACTTGCATGACCGCTGCTGTAACTACTGCGGTCTCTCCTAAAGAGGAACAATAAAACGGGCAAAACTCAATATGAGGAGGTAATGAAATACCGGATTACGTTACGTTTCTGTGAAACTACCCACCTACCCCTCCCCTAAGCCAACATTTTGCCCTAAGTAAGAACTAAGTGTTAATGTTGGTTTAGGGGAGGGGTAGGTGGGTAGTTTCCCAGAAACGTAAAATGATCCGAAATACCAATAGGGATTATGAAAATGAAACGTCAGAGCATTTTCACTCACGTGACCAGCAGCTTTGCAAATTCATTGCAACAAAGGAAAGTTTTTGCATAACAAAAAGGTTCAATCCCATAGAACTGGTTTAGAACACCATAGCCGTCGTTTCATTGTTTTGGAATACAAATTTGGCGGACGTGACGTCATCTGAAAACGCACTTAATAGGTCACTTTGAAAAACACCATAACAAAGGTTTGAGTAATGTAGCGTGATTGTTCCAAGTCTTCTGCCCTAAGCACGCTCTTGTCATGCAAAAATCGACTCCTTAATAATATATATCAGCACATTTTATTTTCCTTGCGTTCGTTGGGCGCAGAAATAGCTTTAAGGGATTAATAATCGCGGAAGGAGCTGCGTTCTAGCACGAGCTACCGAAAGGTACTCAGAATACTACTGTGTCATTCTTACAAGGAGACTGCAATGGTAATGCTCAGTGAAAATGAGCCCGTTCAATCAAAAGTACTTTGACCTGAGATTCAAGTCTATGAGCCATATGAAATAACGCGGTTAACAAACGAGAGAAAAGATATCGATCTACTTACCCGAAAAATCTGAATCTTCCAAACTTTCCACTCCTTGTAGGAACAGGGGTGGCAGGGCCCGACATCTCATCCGCTGTCGTCTCCCCAGCTGATACCACGGGCTCATTCTGCACCCAGACCACCTCTGTGCTCTCAGATTTTGGACAGGTCTCGTCCGTATTTGATGACGTCAACGCCAACGTAGACGCGCTTTGCGTGTTGGCAGCAGCTGTTGTAAACGTTGCTATGAACTCCCCAGACAGGCGGTACTGGCGATTGCAACGTCCGTTCGTTGTGACTGCGTTTTGTGTATCTGGTTTCTCTGCGTTAGAATCGGAGGGAATCGTCGCCACAAATTCCCCGGATAGCCGGTAAACTATCCTAGGCGGAGAATTTCGATCGTGGAAACGCGAGATAAACTCTTCCTGGGGAGCGTAAGGCGTTTCTGGAGTAACCGGACGGTATTGTATGTCCGGTCTTTCCACAGAAACCGAAATTGCCGCAGAAGGAATTGGTGATAAAGTTCTCTTGGATGGTTTATCTTGTTTTGAAGCTTTGTCAGCTTTCTCTGTGTACTCTGTGTCCGATAGTTCGGATCCGCAGTAAGTCAACTTCACAAAATTGGACACAGAACTAACTGACGAACGATCGCTTCGCTTAGAGGGACTATTATTTGCCTTAACGTAATGCGCATTGCAGCTCTTGCTATCCTTACGTGCAACATGATCCGATGCTCTGTCATCAGGATTTACTAAGGAATTATCTAACATGTCCTCACCCTCTATAACACAAGTTCTTTCTCGACTACTGGCTCCATAATAATTGTTGTTCTCATCCTCACTTCCCATAAACGTAACGCTGGTTTTCATATTGCCCACCGCAAGCGACGAAAGTCTTGGCGTTGATGCAAAACGCGACCTTACGACGCTTCGACTCGGCGTACACCAGGGCTCTGTTTTAGCCGTCATAGAGCTATCACTCGACCAATCCTCATCTTGAGTTTTGCCAGCGCACGGCCCAATGTCACTGTCATAGTCTCTCTCACCGCGAAACCGAAGTTTAGGACTGGAGATGAGCCTAGCAGTCTCTGTACACGTGCGTTTCTGTGGTACCAGAGGCGGTAACAAAGTGTCACTATTTGATGTGTCACAAGAAGACAGGGGAACAGGTGGTCGGTTGGACCTCGGGCGCGGTCGGCGATTCTCCGGATGTCGAGCGGTTGGTCGAACATACCGTGATGAGAACTTTTCGCCCTCGCATTCTCTCAGTTGCTCAGCGACGAATTTTTGAAGAAGTGAGCGTAGGTCTCCCTTATTGTTGTTGACTGAAATATTTCCCATGGGAATATTCTCCTTGTCTCCATCAAGACGAACAGTTGTGTTTCCATCATCAATTTCAACGCTAACGATGCTGTAACTGCAGCTGGCGCGGTTATTGCTGCCGTTTTGTGAGTCAGCAGACGTTCTGTTCAGGTTAGACTCGACTGACGGAAACTCAGGTATTGGAGACAAAACTTTACTGTGAAACGGTTTCAATACCTGAATATCCTCGAGTTCATCCTCCGTAGATGAGGACTGGGGAGAAGGAACGAGACGATAGAACGTTTTCATTGGCGTTTCAAACGTGTAACTGTGCGTTACGTCGGTATCAGAATCCGTGGCGCTATCGTCTGAACCTTGACGGTGACCTGGTTTATGCTGGACCATTTCCCCGGCTGCAGTCTCAAGAGACGTGCATGCGTCGACATCCTGCAAGCGCTCCTCCAGCTCCGGAAATAGAACATCCGTTTCATTTCCGGTGAAATTTCTCTCGGAATCATCTTCTTCCATTTCCTTTTCCTCTTCGCAAAAAGCTTCGGCGATGATTGCATCTTCCGCGTTCTTTTTACCCCACGCAATCTCAGAATCATCGTATGATAATTCTTCCGAGCTTGTCTCTCGAGTTTCTTCGACGACGTAGCATAATTCTCCTAATTCTGACATCGGTGAGGGTGGCTGGCAGTTTTTGATCAGCTCCTCAGTTGTCTTACCACTCGCGTGACTTTGTCTATTTTCGTAGTGCTGCGATACTTCATAATCGAAGGAATCAAGTTCAGAATTGAGCGAATCTCCAGCTTCGATTGCGTTACCGTTAAGCTTAGCAGCGGGGTCACCATTATGGCGTGACAATTCGTAATCGTGCAAGTCCTGCTCCATGTTGAGAGATTCCATTGAAATAGAGTCCGTGGGAAAGTCATTTATAGCCTCGCAAGTGAGAAATGAAAATGACGGCACCTTGGCCATTACTATACTCTCAGCGTCTGAAGACTCACTTGAGGTCTCTGGGCTCATTACACGCGTACGCAGCTTGGCCTCCTCGCCTGGGAAAGACTGGACAGGAATAACTACAGTTGTGTGTTGAGAATTCATAGTTTCATCAAGGTCAAGGTTTGACCCAAACTTGGATGGCAGAATCAAGGTATTTAGCTCGGAAGCTGGGGGTTCATAAAGTTCCTTTTGTTCAGAGTCGCTAAGATGTGTCCTAGTTCTTTTCGCGTCTTCTCGTGTCCTTTCAATACTGTTTGTCGGGCTGGCTTTTTTATCATGAAGTCTTTTCCGACTTGCCGTTGGGTTTTCCGGGGCAATTTCTATTTCAGTCTCGTAACACGATTCTTCGGTGTAATATTCGCTGCTTTCGCCCTCTCCTTCCTCACGCTTGGAAAATTCTTTTCTAACGTTTTCTTTGACGAGGCCTCCAGTGTCCTCGCTACCTTCCACCTCACGTTTTATCTCTTCACTTTCTTCCTTGTCGTCCACTTCCTCGTTTTCAATGGACTCTAGTTTCCTCACAAGGGACTGCGTACTGCTAGACACCCTAGAGTTCTTGAGAGGGAGCCTAGTGGGCGGCCCCTCGTTATCTGTGAGCTCCCGGTCACTTATGGCCCCGTCAGGGCCCACGTATATCACTGTATCGCAGGATTCTTCGCCGGTGCTCGAGTTGTAGTCGGAACTACCAGGTTCATCGATCGGACAATCTTCGCGCAGCTTCTCGTTCAGCGCTGTGGTTCGTAGTCTTGGCTCGGCTGTCCGAAGTCTTGGCTTCCGAATTCGGGACTCGTCACAGGAACTTTCGCCTCCGGAGGAACTTGTGCTGGATCCCTGAAAAATGATGGAATTAGTCATTAAAATGCCTAGAATGTCATCAAAAAATACTCAAGGTAGGGAAAAATCAAGTACAGTCGAGCACGTCTTTTCAAGGCACACACTCAAATTGCCTTAACCTAATCAGCTAATATGGTCAAGATTTAATACGCTCTTGATAATACTGACCCTTTCAAATTGAAGTGTCTTACTGCCTCTGCGAGGATTATATCGTATTGTTATATGTTAAACACGTTAATCCTTTCCAAAAAGACACTGAGTTGTATTAGTTTTGTTAATATAGGAATAATCACAGAACTGAAGGTGAATTATAAACATCTTTACTTGGCGACTAAATATTGGATGGTGTAGGTATTAAAAGTATTATTAACAATTTAATACATATCGAAAAAGACATTTTCACCACTTGGATATTTCTTATCGATTTTGTGCGGTTAGTGGTACAGAATTCCTAATTACTACTTTTGTCCGCAGATAAAACAGTCGCTTAAAAAGACACTTCCAGACAAACGACAGAGTTAAATGATTTATAACCTAAATTTCTTCCCAGCACGAGAGGGCATTTTTGTCAAAATTGGCAATCATCGAGGCTTAAAACTCATACAGGGCGATAAGAATATTGCCCCAGGGCGGAGGCCAGGAAAATATATCAAACATGGATGCAGTGGCAAAAACTATCAGAACAATCAAATGTCAAGTATAATCGCTGTAGAGTTAGTACATTTGAAGGGGCTGGTTTGTTTCGTTAGTGGCTAAAAGTGAAATTCGCTAACACTCTGCTCAAATTGAATTACAAATGATTGTTCATAGTACATACTTTTAATTTGCTCCACGGGATATCATATCTACTGAAAAGTGCAAATCTTAATTACAAGCTTGAAGTTTTAGCATGTGTTGATGCTTTTTAGCTCTTAGCATGGACAGTAATGCACATTCGTTCTGACGCTAAGTGAAAACTGAAAAGGGCCTTTAACTATCTAGCTCGAAGCAGTGTGATTTTTGTGTGATAATTTTTTACAGTAGTTCATTTTAATTGGTAGTATGCCTCGACATGGATCAAATATGTCTAAAACACAAAAGCTAGGACAAAAACTATTTTGTTCCCCTTTTATTCTTGCCGAGTTCAGACTGTTCAAAATAGTTATTCAAAATAACTTGCTTGAGAACGCCCTGGTACTCACTCGCGACGTATAGTTCCTGAAACCACAATATCGCAATGCTGGCAACTAACTTGAGTTACTTGTAACAAAAATAGACGGTTATTCAGCGTTTGCCCTTTACTCAACGTTGCGAAGGCGATTTCTGTGTTGACAAAGCCTCATTTCTGCACTGAGCTAGATCCTTTGAAAAATTTCGAGCAAGTTTAACTTTATGAATTGTTTTTCTCTTTCCTCGTTACCCTACTGTGTATTAACTATTCAATGAATTAAAAATGCCAGAGCCAACTGGTCGAAGGAGTCTTGCTCTTTTAGTTACAGAATCGATAAACCATAATTCTCGCAGAACACAGATGTAGACATGAATCTTATATCATATGCCACGGGAAGTCGGATAATAGTTATATATATAGTTCAAGTGTATAACAGAGAAAATATACCACGGTAGACGAAGTTGTGTGGACGAAATCTCACGATATAATCATTCAAATCAGCCCTCCGTGGCAGAGCGTTCGCATAGTACTTTTTTAAGGAATAAAACAAAAAGTAAGAGAAATTTTCGCATATTTCGGAGGCAGATCCATGAAGTTGGTAAACTTTAAAGACTCTCAAGTATAATACACTGATTTTGATGAATGCACGTATGGTTTACTTGACGAGTCAAATTCATAAAATATTGGAAAGAGTACTATTGGAACATCGGCCTCACCTAAAATACTAAGTATTCAGCGAGGCAGTAAAGTTTCCTAGCTAATATTCAGTACAAGGAATGATATCTCGCAAGTCTGCGCACAAATATTGGAAAAGATATCAGCACTTACCAATTCACTTTCGCACAGAAACTGCGAGATTAATTCCAAACCCGTCCTCGAATTGCAAGACGCACTTTGCCGCAAAGATAAATAGCTCGCGTGTGTGGAAATGCAATTCGCACGAGGCTGGCCCAAGGGAGGTATGTTCAAATGAATAGAGTCGCCATGCGTGGAGTTATAATAAGATCAGAGGAATGAAAACATTTGAGCAGCTAACCTAATAACCCTTCTCATTGTATCTTGGGTACAAAGGGCGGTCATCAAAGAGACCACAAAAATTAATTATAACAAGCACAAATAGCAGGACAATTCTCTCTATAAGCAAAACAAGATTGCAGAGATATTATTAGTGGGTATGGGCAATTTAATTGTTCAGAAAATGATCCCGGATCAAAAGTCTTAGATTACTTCACCTGTTGGAACTCGTAGGGAACAGCGGAATTCTCTTCATACTCTTCAGTAGTGATCAATACTCTTCAGTAGTGATCAATATGGCTTCGGAGAAAAGTCGGAGACCACAGTACAGACGTTTAATATTTCCGTACTGGAACTCACTGGCCCAATGTATCATGCTATATGACAACTCCGACTTCCGGATGATAAATTTCGTTCGATATTAGCGTGTACCTTTTGTGCCATTTCCATTATTTTAAAGAGGGAGTCTGGGACTAGCCAGGCTTTAAAAATAAATGACGATATGACAGTCGCTTGCTTACCTTTCCCTTTCGTTTGCGGAGGCGGTGGAGCCTGCTAGCAAGCTGGACAGTGGACAGGGTTTCAGAGTAGAATGGAAGCGAAGGTGAGACATGCGCAATCATCGTTGTACGACACGACATATTTCCAATTGACTCTTGGAGCATGCGTGTTATTTTACTTGTTCTGTTGAGGAAATAAATCAATAAATAAATAGATAAATAACGGACTTTTCTGCAAATAAGTTGGATTTTCTCTTGCAACTTGTTTACAATGGTGTTTCTAAACTAAACTGAACTTTGTCAATTTAAATCGACACGTAAAATTTAGGTCACCCCAATTTTTGATCTGCAAGAGTCCTTTTCCTCTTCTGCGTTATATTATTCTAATTTTTAGAAAAAAGTCAGTCCGGCCTTTTCTCGTGCAAATATAACTACATGAAGACTTTGTTTTGTAGTTCACTTTAGTGTTCTTTATTCTTACCATGCGCTGTCGTGATATTTGCTTGTCATTTACGACGAAAGGAGAAATATGGAGAACGCGCACGCGCATAGGAGGGGCGAAAAGGAGAGGCATGTATTGTATTGCTGTTGTTGCGTGTTACTCTCGCGCGCTCCATAAAAATTAACCGGCGCCCACGACGCAGGCTTTTTACTTCAGTGAAACAAACCTGTGTGGCACGTGTTTAGCGCCATTTATTAGAGAAATGATCACGTTTCCGAGTCCATACAGGGACATGCTGCTGGCTCCTCCATCTTTCTTGGACCCAGTGTACCCCTCGCAGCTGGCGAGATCGATCAGATGTAACCGAGAACGGCCTCCGTGGACTGGCGAGAAAAAACAAAACACTGGTTCAAGAGAAACGTAAAACTGCGTGAAAGAGATAACGTGTCTGTATTGAAGGAGGTCGAAGCTTGTCATGAAGATCATTTACAGTAAATAGCAAAATTTACACGAGAACGAGTATCATAAATTTTCTTACCTCCGCCAGCATTTTTGGAGTTTTTATCCACGCGGTATTGATAGATATGAACTGTAAAGAACATGTGAGAGTTCATTTTTTCTTCCCAGTCGTTGTTTTCTGAAAGAAAAAAAGAGAACCAGAAAAAAAATCAGTTTTTAAACTGCTTGTTCTTCGATTTCCGCAAATCTGCAACAGAAAAAGCGAAACATAAGCCTCATACCTTCAGTCTGGTTGGTCAGCGGTTTTGTTCTTGAAGCAACAGCTGCGTCAAGATAGTACGCTGCCTTCTCAGCAGTGGCTGCGCGAAGCTCCGTGGGATTGATCTCCTGAAATTAGACCAAAATCGTGTCCATTACAAAGACGCCAAGCATTCTCAGCGATTAGATTCTTTCCATTAGAACCTTTCACATGACGTCACGGCGGCCATATTATACGGAGCTTACGCAACAGGACGGGAGAGGAAAGAAGAAGGAAAACCTTGTGTGACAAGCGTGACAATAATTTAGTTTGAAAAACTTTGCCGCCGAACTTCACCCTCCTTTAAACAACATTAACTTAAGTGAAGACCACCAGAAAACACATAACTAATAGGCCTGTCACGTTTGTCACACACAACGTTTTGCCGTCTTCTTTTTTCTGCCGTCCTGTTGCCTTTTGGTGTACTAGAACGATACAACGGCGGCCACGTTGGTGTCTTAAACCAGTCCTGCGGGAGTTGAACTTTTTAAGTGTCAAGAGTGATTAAAATGAATTCTCTTCTAACAATATCAATACATGAACAAGAGAAAATGTCATGAGAATTAATTGATTGACCACCAATAGCAAATGCTTTAATTTTTAATCAAATTCTCTCCAATAATTCTGCAAGGAAATGTATGGAGATCAGTCGTGAGTATTTGTATGTGGATAATGGGGTTTAAAGGGGTTAAAGCCAAAAAAAAATGTTTACCTGAGCTCCGCCAATACGGTCTTCTTTTAGAAACACGCTAGGGCTTGGATCCCCGATGCCGTTTTCTATTCCTTTTAAACACAAACACACAAAAAAGTTAGAGGAATTAGCTTTTTTCCCCTACAAACTTAACCTTAAAGTAAAAAAACAAAATTTTCAAGTTCTCGTCCTACTTTGTTTTTATCATTACATTCATAGGAACCTACTTAATAATATTGATATTTATCGACTGACTATTATTAAGAAATAAAAATATTTAAGTTTTTACCCCAATTGAAGTTTAATTTTTGGCTACATTCTCTTGGGGGTGTTAAGCTGCAGGTTTTAAACTGAGCTGTGTTTTTTTTTTTACTGCCATTACCTGTGGCTTGTTCGGAGAGTAGATCCCGAACGGTTTCCGATCGGCCAACTATCTCGACTGCTGACACCCGAACGGAAAATTTCGTCCCCGTTCTAAAATGAATCAAGAGGAAAGCAAAATTACATCAATCAATATCGAATATAACTGGTTAATCCACAATTGAAGATAGGTTTCTTTTCTCTTACTTTTGTTTCTGGTCGCTTATCAGTCTGAACAGCCACGACAATGCACAGGGAATCAAACCTAAAGTTTGTTCCTTTTCGTCTCGGCCGATCATTGTGTTGGTTTTTCCTAAGAGAAGTATGGATCGAAATAAAATTAGGATCATGGGTATTTATAAATACAAAGTACTAGAAAATACAACATCAAATATTTAAAAAAAATTTGCTGGTAAAGCGGAGAGGGGACTGGGGACGAAATGTCTCCCGCAATTGTTTTTGGGATTGTTACTAAGGACGAGCTGGTCAGCTATTGACCATTTTTCCGTAACCATAGTAACGGTCCCAGAAGTCTTTGCGAAAGTTTACGCTGTTTAGTTTCCCTCTCGCTTTTGAAGTGGCGAAAGACTCGTGTATAAGTGTACCTAATCCAGCGTGACCATACGAGAACAGGCAGCCATCCGATCCTCCAACTACAGCTTGGAGAACGTCCACTAGCGAGCCTGAACATACTTCAACCTAAAGAAAAGTAATATTGTTACCGTTTGTAAATCTGGAATCTTATGAACACGATGGTTCTTTAACGTTTTAACATCTGGATGAAACTCTTAAGTGGGATAATTCAAACTAAGCTACTGAGTGCTGATTATTATGCTATACAAGGTGATTCTAAGTTATGAGTCTTTGTGGGATGAAATCCTAAGGTTGGTCAATCCAAATGAGAGCAATTGAGCAGTAACTTTGTACTTGTTTTTACGCTGTTCAGGGTCGTTCTACTATTGGAGACAAATGTACTGTTTTGTGTGCCATACAAAGTGTCTTTGACTTAAGAGGAGCGGTAATAAAGCCGCTTTAAACCGAACAAGAAATTCAAGTGCTGTGAGTTCTCTGTAACTGTGAACGGGCAAAAGTTCAGGCAAAGAGGGACTCCAAAAACAACACCATGCAATTTTTTCTCACTTACCTGAGTGGAGTCCGACTCGAAAATTGAGTCAAACGCGAACATCTTGGGGGCTGCCACACCCATTTTTCTGTGCGTCTGTGACACGTGACCTACAGTGCTAGGATCGTATAGCGTGACCTGTCTTCTTTTCTGATCGACTTTCATAAAAGAGCCTGTCTCTCCAGGAAATGATGGACCGATTCGAAGCATCACTTTAACCTACGATTAAAAACGCTGAGTTTCAACATAAGCGCCCTCTATTTTACTTTATATTCACGATATGCCATTTCCGAGCTCCAAAATCTCTCATTTCTAAACGAGGCTAATTGCTAAAGACACCTTTCTTGTGAAAATAAGTTTTCCTGGCATGAGAATAAAAACCCATTTTCATATCAATGGCTTCGTACTTAGCCTCGCTTTGAAACAGAGACTTCGGGCAACTCGGAAATGACCTATTCAAGGATCATGTCTAAAAAATGCGGGAAACTGACATCATAGCTTTATTACAAATAATATACTGTTAGAGAGATCTGTGTGAATCTTTTAGTAACAGAATCCACATAACGGAAAAAAATATAAAGGCGCTACTATTTAAAAATATATCTTAAAACAAAATCCTACTGTATGACCACGTAAATGCGACCCATGGAGAACTTTGAAGCCCGTGGATGAAATATTATGGCTGGTGTGACCATTCAAATGAAAGCTACTGAGTAGTACTTTCCTGTGGTACTGTTTATTATGTTGTACAAGGTGGTTCTAACTTTTGAGCATGTGGATGAAATCTCATGGTGTGACCATTCAAATGAAAGCTACTGAGCAGTACTTTCCTGTGGTGCTGTTTATTATGCTGTACAACCTGGTTTGGAATTTGGGGATTTTAGCTAAAATTTGACTTTAAGTTTTCTTGGGAGTTAAAACGTTAACGCTTGTGAATCCTACCTTCCCATCCGTCCTCTTGGTGTGCAGTTTAAGCAGACCTGGTGGCACAGCTGGGCTTGACACCCGGAGTACTTCCTTGAACTTAGTAGGGAAGGGGTAGGGCTGGACTTCCTTTTGTCCATGTCGCGATGGTATCAACTCGACAGACGGTGAGGGGTAGTGTGGGGAGGCCTCTTGCTTGTGCGTGTGTCCTTTTTTGTGTTTCTTCTTAGAAGACATCAATTTTTGGGCAGCTCTGAAAGAAAACTCATGGTTATTATCGAGCAAGACTCAGAGGTTATAGCGGCATGACAAATTTGTCTTTAATTTTATTTGCAGCAGAGCTCTCCCATGCGCGAAGCATCATGGGTAATAAAATTTAGTTATCTATGCTTCCGAGAAAATTTGGTAATCACGTGACCGCACGCCCGTCCACCCGTCCGTCCGCCTGTCCGTCCACACCACAGGGAAACCAATGTGAAATGTCATTTTGTAACAACTGTGGCAGCCTGCAACCCGAGTTTAACTTGATTTTAAACTTTTATATTAAGCTTAATTGACAGTTGTCAAAACAGAGTATCCGCTGACCAGTATTACATGACCTTATTAAGGTTCAGATGTCAACCCATCTAGTTCACCTGTTTTTTGACGTTTTCCGCTGACCAGCTATTAGCTGTAAATTGACTGCGGGTTCAAGTTTAATTCTATTTTTTAGGAGAGACGTGCCCAATTCACCAAGTTATTACCGTGGTCATATTTTAACGGGAGCTTCGCCTTTAGCTCTGGCTAATAAATCTATCTATTATTTTAATAAGGTAAACACATGATTTGACAAGGTTTTGGTGCGTAAATGCTGTGGTTAAACAGAGCGGACATGAGCTTAGGGATCCAATCGTATTGCTCTTTGAAACATCCTTTTTAACCGCATACAGAGCAGGAAAATTATAAAAGATATTGTTAGAAATATTTGTGGCAGAATTTTTTTACCTCGCCTTTTTTCCGCATAATTTTAAAACAGATGTACTTTGACGTCAAAGGTAAAAAAATACAAGGGATTACGGTTAAGATTTGTATTGACGGTAGAAGAAAAGAAAAGTTCAGAAAGAAGAAGGAAGAATGCAAATATTGACTTTAAAAGAAAAAGAAACCTTCTCTGTGGACATGTGTTCATTCAGCTTCGACTTAGCTAATAAAAAAACTTGATTAGCGGTTAGTTAGTTTCTTGAATATAATCTTTAGGAAACAGATTAAAAATTAGGCATGGTAGTCGGGTCTTTTATAGATAGAAAGTGTTTGTGTTGAAGAGGAAAGTTGACGTGACTTTTCGTCGAATAAAACGTTGTGATATCTAATGTTAATTTCTTCGGAATCCAACAGCTCTCAGATTGTAACAGCCAAATTTGTTAAAGGATGAAAAAACTAGCCTTTATGAGAGCCGAACGTTTGATATTCACAGGCGATTGAATGCAAATTAAAGCGAGATCTAGAGCGAGCACGTATAAGGAACTGATATGACATGCAATACGGAGAGTTATATACCTGGATGTTGCTTTTACCAATTCTTGTTTCCATGTTAACGCTTGCCAAGGTGATAAGTAGTGAGAGTCAGATACGATCTGCGGCTCAGCACTCTGTTCTGATTGTCCGGCCATTGAATTCGCTACGCTTAAATTCACCCGAAGTAATATTGAATTTTCCTCTTTAGCACAACTCGAAGTGTCTCATAATGAAAGCGGGAAGCAATAACACTAAATGACGTTTTGTTTGCCAATAAATAAAAAGAGAAACTAACTAACTAACAATGCAGGCGGGTTTTGTAGGCGGTGCCATGTCTGTTTCGTTGACTTTGTTAAAGACTCTCTTGGAAGGGGCAGGTTTTATTGGTTTAAAGGAGAATTCATTTAAGAGCATTCTTATAGTTCCTCAAGTACAGTTTTCTTAATAGCTCATTTTGGATTATATCAAAGAAATACAGTGTGAAAAGGTTCAAATCTCAAAATAGGGAAACAACACCATTCAAGATTTAAATTTTGAATTGTTTAAAATGCTTGACTGAGTATGTTGACTTATTAGACAGAGCGTGTCTGTAGTTTGTGTCCCGGATTCTAGTTACAGTGAAACCCCGCCTTAAGGTTCAGGGCGGAAAAACGTTCTGCGCAAGCTTCTGCGCATCCCTTATCGCAGGCTCAAGGCGGGCTTTTCTGTGTGTTGACTGTGTTTGTTTCAGGTTTGTTTGTTGCTGGAGTTCTGAGTGAAATGCACGAGGGTCCACGAGGTGCGAACGTTTGCTCCCTGTAAAGCATTTTTATTTGACATGTTTGCTTTTTTTTCGTCGCTTGAAAATTACTTTGGATTCAGAACAACCAATGTTAAAGGAAAAATGGATCATTCCGTCAGTCTGAGGTGGAATAAAAGGTTTTGAACATTTTTAAAGAGGCGAGTAATTTTTCTAATTGTGCATCCGATTAATTTATGAGTTGATTTCTCCGGGTTGAATTAAAACCCGCTTGTATTCTGTTATTAGTAGTTACGGTTACTTTTTTTACACGCCCAGATTTATTACCTTTGCAGAACCAGCTTTATCTTTGTCGTCAGTCAAAGAACCATATTGCTGTTATAACGCATCAGAGTGAACAAACTTGTGCGCTTATTAAACTTTCTCGGAAATAGAAGGCCAGCAAGCTTACTCAGGATCATTTTTCTGTTGCTCAAGTAATAGTAGTCAGAGTTTTTTCATTTTTCATTGCATTGTTTTGTTTTCCAGTGCACTGTAAAAGTTTCTGTTCTTTATAAGAATAACTTTCTGTACGCAAATTGTCTTTTTCACTCGCTGTGAAGTAGAGAACGACAACTGCCGGTAGTGACTTCAAAACAATTGACTCTTTTCCCGTAAACAATTGCTGCAGCTGGATTTGACTGAGGCGAGCAAAACAAACCCTTATGTGCAATTTTCTGTATTTTCTAATGATCGGCTGAGCTTAATTTGCTTAAACGAAGACCCTCGCATGGACCAGTTAAGCTTTTTGAAAATAGCTAAATGGTGAATCATGGCTTGGCTGCCAAGTTGCAACTGATCTTTTGCTTTTAAGATCTTTAGGTGGTTGTTTTCGTACAGAAAATTCATTTCTTCATTGTCAGCAAGTTTTTGAAATAATGTAACTTTAACTTTGTTTGAACGAAATCCTACTTGAGCGTAGGTTTTTGACAAATGTTATGCGTGTTCAACTTGACAACACAAAGCAAAATTTATATATCTGCGCGAAACGAGCAAGTTTAAAAAACTATAGTTGCTTTGAAACCGATTTTTGGGAAGATTTTATTAGATTAAGATTGACCTTTTTTCTGCCCACATAAAGGCAACGCAATAACTTCTACATTGAGGATTTTGTTTATATTTTAGTGATCTGCGAAACTACGAGTGTCCGATCGAGCGAGGGTTTTAAAATATCAGCTCGAGTGCGACAAAGTTCAGTGACTTCAAACACATTGTGGGCAAGCGTTAATTTTTTTGGGCAAATCACTGTCCAAAGATATGTTGTTTTTGTGTCCACAGTGGAGCTCCGGACCTTATATATCCAGGAACTTCCTTATATGAGCACATTTTGTGAATGCATCTCGAAAAAAATCGGACCTACGCATGCACATTTCCAGTACAACGCAAGGAAATCAGTGTCGTTAAAGTCCGTTTTACTATGAGGTATTCTTCGAGAAAATTTACTAACGACAAGGTTATAACCACAGCTTGCAACTTTTGAAGACAAATTGCCTGTTCTTTCCAGGTTATGAGTGGAAACATTTTATTTTTAAGCAATAAAATATTTGAAATCCCGCCATTTTTTCAAACCCGGCCAGGGGATCTGGGCGAAAAAGTTCGCGCATGCTCATTACGTTTTTCCGCCCTGAAGCCTTAAGGCCACCTGGTTATTACGGCCACTTTTTTTGGCCGCCTGGCCAAAACCGCCACAGATGTTTTGTAAAACAGCCGTCGTTAATACGGCCAAATTTTTTTTGGCCCATTGGTGACGGTATTAACGGGATTTCACTGTAATATATTTTAAAAACAGACAATTTTCAAACTTTCAGGAAATGGAAAAAGTTTACTTCAAACTTAGAAAATGCCCAGACTCTAGACAACAGGCGTTTTATCTCAATTACTGCGAAAGAAATTCAAAATTAACCCTTTCATCGTTTCGATTATTGAGGCACGGTGTCATTTCACTCAAGATAGAAATTTCACAGACTCAAACTATGCACTACAACTAAAAACATTTGCTAAGAATTCAACTTAATTTGTTTTCTTTTGTGTTAAATGTTTACTTTCACGAAAAAAGCGTGTTCTTCTGTTATCAAATCTACATCTTTTCATCATCATGATAATTAAAGACCCCTCATTAAATTCTTCCTTTTTCTAAAGACAACAGGGAAGAACTTGGATAATAAAGCCATATAATTCTCGAAATGCTGTTTAGTCTCTTTTAATTTACATACGATATCATGATTCTTGTCATAACCTTTCATCCGTCACAATACGGGTCATAGAAAAAGACTTTTTTTTAAAGTTCATGGCCGACAGTTATTTAATTGTGAACGACAGTATAGGGTACGAGTAATCAGTTCTACCTAATTAATTTCTAAGGTAAGAAAGGTATCTTGAATACTCCAACTGTTAAGCTATGTTGCTTATTTTGGAGTAAGATTTATCCCGAGGAACCGTGCTATGGTAAGTATTAATCGTAACTTGGAAAAAATTCGTACTATTTTTTCTATTTTTCCCTCTGTGTCTTAGCTTTCCGACTGTGATTAACCTTTATTCAAAGAAAACATCCACTGATTTATCGACATATTCAGCGATGATTTTAGTGCTTTTTCGTGGCATAGCAACACGAAGCCAGTTCAAGACAGTTTTCTGAATTCAATAGCTTTATTCTTACCTTGACAAAAATGATGAACCAATCGCTGTTTCATCTGGCTTCACATAAACTATCCCACTTCGGTCACTAGTATCCATAGTAACGCCCATTTGCAAGCGCTGTTTGTCCGCCCGTCGACTTAACTGGTCAGCGTTTGGCCCCACCATATACCCGGGAATGTTATAGTAAGCGAGGAATTGGGATTCTTCCAGAGTATTCACCATGGCAACAGCTTCTCTTTTGAGCTGGGTTAGATCGGTGCAGCAGACTTCACACTGATCGTTTTTCCATGACTTCATCTGAGTTTCTGGAATGCGAATTTGATCGAAGATCCTTGCCGCGAGGGATCCCTGTGGGAAAAAAGGCCACGAATGTTAGGAAAAAAACGTCACTTTGGCAAAAGGCAGTGTGACGAAATAAGCTGTTCGTCCCCACTTGAAGATAATACTTGTGACAACAAAGATTTCAACAACAACAACGACAACGATAATAATTATTATAATAATAATAATCTATTTACCCTCAAAAGTATTAATGGCACAAAGCTAGTGGACTGAAAAATGTTAGACAAACAAAAGCTTCAAATAAACTTTACAGAGTTAAGAAACCCTACAGTCAGTAGCCAACACACTTGATCAAAATTGTGTAAATTAATACGAGAGAAGGGATAAGGGGGGAAGGGTTGGGGAAACGTAGGAAATCTAATGCTCGAGGCACCCGTTCCAGCAGCCTTTACGTATCACTTTCCCCCCTATGAACATTACTGTAACAGCGACCCTGGATACCGGAAAACATAACGCAAAAATATATGACGGTAACATTCTACGTGATTTGAAAATGACACCGCGAACTGCTCAGGTGAGCAGAATAAAAGAGATGACTCATCGTCTATTTCTGAAGCGGAATCGAACTATCACAACAGGGGTGCTATGTTTGCGTAAAATTCCTTTCATTTAAATGCAAACCTAAAAGCCTCACTATCCTAGCGCGCAATTTAATTGCGACGGAAGAGGACCGCTACAGAAACAAAAGTTTGCGCATCAGAATCAATGTTACTGCCTTGAACAAAATGTGACTTAGGAAAAAAAAAATCAGTGAAATGTGTTCTCGTGTAATCTAGCACCAACTACCATAGCATTAAATCCAAGTACGTACCAATGCAAATCGAGTATATTTGCGTATTTAAAGCTCTCTTCACTAACATTGCTTATTGACCTTATTTTCCTGCATGCTAGCCCTTGCAATTTCGCATGTCATTTTTCAGTGAAAAGTTGACATACTTGCAAACGAAGTAACAAGCAAGTTTACGTTATCAGTGACAACGTGAAGCTTGTTTATGTACTGTAAGCTGTCCTCCTTTATTTTAGACGATAATATGGACTTAAAAGTAGGTGCAATTACTAACGAAGCATGGAATCCACTTTCGCCTTTGCAAAAACAATATCGAGTACCTTGTACGTGAGTAATTCAAGCTGTCCTCGTTTATTTTCGCTTAAAACATCGCGTGACAAATTAAAATAAGTTGGCTTAAACTGAACGAAGTCGATAGTAAGCCTCAAGCAAGCATTACTAATAGCCGGAAATAAGTGATACAGCACGCGAGGGAAAATACGGTCCTTTGTTAAGCACTTGTACATTCCTAGAGAAGAAAATTGAGCTTAATTCTTAAGCTCGTCTGCAATCCCCGTTAAAACAATTCGAGGAGATGATAAGATTGTGAGTTCTCACGAAAAAGACCTCCCACACTTTCCTCGTACATTGTCACGTAGCCTTAAAATAAGGTGTGACTTTTTTAAAACCTAACTTTCGCAGAAGATATGAGGCTTATTGCAAGCAGGTTTAGACAATTAGATTGATACTCGTTGTTTTTTGGGCTAAGTTAACAGTTGGAAATAGTGGGTGAGGGTGCAACATGGCAGAACAAGGCTGGAATGTTTGCACAATAAAGAACCAGTCAATGCTTGTCAAGGAATACAAAAGAGAGAAATGCCAAAACGTTATATTCATTTGAAATTAAAAACAAAATTTCAAGTTGACAATTTTAATTTCTAGAACGATGTGAAACCGGGACCACCAAAAGATAACGAAATATGGTACCCTTCTTCTTCAACAAATATATTAAAATGAATAATTTTTAACCATTCTTAGTATGCAAAACCAGCTACTTTCCCTAAAAAAGAAATGAAATGAAAATTTAGCCCGAACTTACTTAAAAACTGACTAGCTACAATCTGGAATGCAAGGGGATTTCGTAAAGAGGTATAAAACAGGAGATTTTTTTTTCTACAATTTTTTACCTCTTTTTTAAGTCGCCTACTGTGTCTTGAACTTGCAAGAGAAGATGCTCCCTCATCCTGTACCTCTTGATTCACAGTCATGACTAATGTTGATAAAAATGCTGTGTATTTTGTTTATATTTCTTTGACCTAGCACCCCTTTTGACACGCACGAAAAGTTTAAACACGCAACGTTTGCATGCCCCATTAACCATCAAAAGCCTGAGTCACTTTATTCGAGTATTGATGTCACTAAAATTAATCATGTCATTTTTAAACCCAGTGACAAGTTGTCAGGAATTGCTTCGCTCAATTAACGGCAAACCGAGCAGAAAAGGTTCAAAAATTGCTTAATTTAACACCCGCTAAGTTTCCCCAAGATGCTTTTTAACTCAGGTATATGTTTTTAAATAGTTTGGGTCTCTATGTATAGGAAGTACGATATTGTGGGAGGTTTCAACTCCACCCCATATAATTGTATAGTTATCGAGACATCTACATGTGACGTACATAGTAAAATTTCCCTTTATGTTTAAGAATGGAAACAATTCCCCTGAAGGATGTTTATAGCAAATTCGTTCGTGCAAATGATATGTTTGAATAGAAACCAACTGTATTTGCTGAAGAATTCACGGCTTTTTTTCAACCTTCTTCCGTCTAAAAATAATTTCCAGGTTTAGTTTTTTTCTCCGCCACTAGCAGCTTCACACAACTTTAGCACAACTTTAGTCTTACACAACTTTTTTAAACTTAGAAACTTTTATTTATATATTCTATTTACCGTTTTACGTAATAATGTTTAGCTGACTGCGTGCTGCCCCATCACCAATGATAATTATTTTTCTTCGTCTTCTTTAACTAAAAAAACAGAGCGAGTGTGTTTTCCATTCAAATTAACAACCTATCCTATTGTTTGGAAACAATGAACTATACTTACAAGATTTCACGTTGGGAAACCGCCGTCAAAGCTAATTTTAAGATTCTATAGCAGTATTTCCGTTCCTATTTACAAAATAATAATTCTCCCAGTACGATCCACTGTGGTAACTGGATTAAAGGCAATATAATATAAACTCATGAATAACCGACTTACGGCAAATTAATCATCGAGCTCTTATGCTGTGTTCACACCAAGTTGTTTGAGTTTGTAAGCGAGTTTAAGTGCTTAAATTTTCGGTCCACATGTGAACGGGATGAGCGATCATCGTATGATCAGTATACAGGTTGGATAACTTAACGTTGATGGATCTCCAGTAGACATTATTATTGCCTGGATCGCTGTAAACATTTTGGTCCTGGTACGTTTACAAGTTTAACGAACTCGCGTGGAACCAACTATAACCTTTCCATTTTAATTGGCCCAAAATTCCAGAGAAACAAATACAGGAGGCCAATGTCAATTTCTACGATAATGAAAATCTGCTCCATAATTAGCAATCTGCATCTAATTTATCCTCCTATGTCACTGATAAACTAGGTATTAAATTAAGCTAAAAAACCTTTTTTCTTTTCTTTTATTCTTTTACAGGATTATAAGACTATTACAAAAATACGATCACCACAGAGGTAATGTAAGTTCTAGACCTTCGCATAAGATATTCTCATAATCATTATAGTGAGAAACGTGTTGTTACTGGTGTGGAGAAAATGCATGTCGATAAAATGGCTATAACGAGTGCTGTTGGTTCTGTAGTCTGAGACAAACCTTACAATCTCCTACAAAGACTGTGTTGTGCAACATAGCTATCTTATACAGAGAAAATAAAAGTATCCCGGAAACTGCATTTGAGTGGTACCGAGGCACTCAAAGCCAAAAAGTTAAAGTCACGAACCCTGGATAGGGATGGAACTGTCGAGTATTACCTTGGCTTCAGGCTAACTGGTTGTGGTTTCGGTGACTGTTATTTGATTAGTCCGCAGTACGACCAAAGACCTATCTTGTGAAAGAGAACAATCGTTTTCCTTTCTTACCAGGTATAAACGTATGCACGCGAACAAGGCAGCTAAGCACCGAGTGTATGTACAAACAACAACTTAAGCGTCCTTGTAACATAAGCACGTTTAACCGCTATTTATGCCAAAAACGAATTAAACGCTTGGTCTCGTTATTATTTTAATTTAATCAGGGGAGGAGCATTGATACGAAAACACTTGATGAACACAAAAACCTTTCACGACCTACTTACGGCAGTGTTAATAACGCACACGAAAGAATAAAGCAATCAGAAACTGTTGTGTTGTCAAGAAACAACGAGAAAACAACGTTTATAGCCTGGGGGAGCAATTAAAAAAGTTCATTTGTCGCGACCAATCACGGGAATTTCGAAAACGGTCTTGAGTCGGGTAAAATTAGTTCGTTGTTTTGTAAATAGCTCGTGGTAATTGACGCGACGTTTAAGCATGCTTCAGAACGAGACAGCAATGAATTAAAACCATTTCCAAATAGTACTTCATCATTAGATGCTAGTGCTTAAGTAAAGGTTTCACTTCAAAAGTCACCAAATTATGGACACACACGCAATCCTTACTTTTGAATTCGTGGACGAAGGTGACCAGTCCAATAAAAGCTACTACGTGGTACTTTCCTGTGGCACTGATTATTATGCTGTACTAGGTAGTTCTAATTTGGGAGTCTGTGAGTGACTATTCAAAGGAAACCTCTCCAGCAATTTTTTTTTCCTAATTCAAGCGTGAAAAGGTTAAGACCCCAGACTTTAAGGAGGTAAGTGGTTTAGGACAGGGGACAAAACGTACAATGTGATTACACAAAATTAATGCCTCTCTCCGTAAGCTCTCCAAGCAGACCTCAGGCAATTCTGTTAAACTGCGTATTTGGAAATAACACTCGTATTAACTCTACCTATAGGGAGTTAATATATTTGCACAAACCGAACTCGTCGCTGACAATTCATTAGAGACAATTAGAAAGCCTTCACAAGGAAATTTGATGGTGAGATTCCCTGACATTCTACAAACTTGGACTAAATCCTAGTTAAGTATCTAATGCCTTCTATCTTCCTCTTTCGAGGAGGCAACCACTTGTTTCTAAGATACTTACCAACAGTCCAATAATCTAAGTGAACTTTCAAAGTGCTGCTTCAAAAATCTTGGCGGTGGGTCAAATGCAGTCACTTTATCTCACTGTAATGTTTTAAACACTAATTTTAACTCGGGATTGCTGGAACACAACTACTGCTTACTGCGATTAACCTCTTAAGACAGTGAAAACTACTGCTTTTAAAAGTAAAACCAAAGGTTAGCTACAATGAATCAGCGACGGCGAATGACTCACTGTACAGCACCAGTAGTCCATTGTATCAATTATGGTCCACCCCTGAACCACCCGTAACCGCCCATGCAGATCCACGTCCCTTGCAGCACTTGTGACGTCATCAGTTTTAACGGTCAAGGACAACTTTGTAATCTAACTTGTGCTGGAGGAAGAGATCTTCAAAATCATGTCAGAATGAGCACGATGACGACAAGGAAGCCGGAGAAAAGGGCGAAAAACATATAAAATTGACCCGAAAATTCCGACGAAATCTTCTTTCACTGCCCGCCTGCACTTTCTTCATCTAACCCTACGATCCTGACATCTTTTCCGAAAACCTTTTTTCACCAAAATGAGGGCTAGTGAATGTCCAGAAAAAGAAAAAAAAGGGTGGGAGAGAAACGCCAACGAAGAAGGAAGGAAAGAAAGCGAAAAGTAAAAATCAACATCGGTTGTGTCACTTTAAAACCCATGCCCGAACTTCGGAAGCCGATAGTATTTTGCATCTGGAATGGAAGGCTGCGAAGCGCACGACCTGTAAACGGGTTTTGGTAAGTTCTAGCTCCTTATAGTAAGATAGTGACCAGAAAACGATGCGACTAGCTTCAAAACGCGTTTTTCAGCGAAATTCCCAGGGGGCCAATAGGTTAAAGCGCAGCTGAAAGCGGTTATTAATTAAAAGATTGAGGGCTGAACCTGAGAAATTAGTTTTCGCGTTACTTATCATTGTGATTGGCTAAAAATCTCGCGCCTATTTTTTCTTAATCAAACAGAAGCTATGGTTGGAAACATCAGTGACTTGTACCTTGGGGTACTCCCTTTTATAAGCCATATAGGTATATGTAGGCTCGATTTCCGCGTCTCCCGGGTCCGGTCTTTGATCCTCCCCGGGGGATGAGTGCGGGCTCATTTTCCCGAACAGCGGCTGGTAATCGAGCCTAAGGTATATGCAGCCCCACAGGATATGGTTTTTGCGCCGTTTTGCTCTGAAAACGGGTACAGATTTTGACCATTCTGGTTTGGAATCGGGTATGGTTTTCGAGGGAACTACGAGTGTGTATGAACGTATTTGTCGTTTGAATTCCAAATGAATCAGAAAGAAAGAGTACTATGCGAATTCTTTTGATTGAGCTCGTCTAAAAATAGCCTGCGTAGCAAGCGTTTCCGTGCGGTTTAGGAGCAAAGAACGGGGAACGAGAGTCAAAAAGTGGGGAGGGGGTGGGGAAGAAAGGAAGTTTCCTTCCTTCCCCTCCCCCTTCCCCTCTTTCATTTTGGCGCTCTTTTCATTTCTCGCGCGGCCAAAGCCGAGAATTCCGCTCCTCGGTCTTTCTTTGCTCCGAAACCAAACGGAAACGCTTGCGACGCAGGCTAGTCTAAAAATGATGACTTAATTTCTACCTATACAAGGTTTGAAAACGGGTTTGGATTTAAGAGGCTGGGTCTGAAAACGGGTGTAGAAATTGACATTTTTTAAGTCTGAAATACGGTCAGGGTTTAGAGAACCGGGAGGCACACCTCCACCAAAAATTCCCGGGAATACCCCCCGGAACTTGTTAACGTTCTCCTTACGCGTCCCTCTACTGTGTCGGTGAGGAGTCTTTCAGATTTCGTTATTGTATCAGACAAACACAGGAAGAGTTTAATTTGCTGACAAGACAAAACATCGACAATGCTTTAGCTCTCTGGCCAAAAGATGACTATCAGTCTCTCAACGCAACGCAGACCCGGAAAAGCAAAAAAGAGGGGATGTCGCTCAAATTATAGACTGCATCATATCTAAGAATCTCATTCAACTGCTCATTTACCTCTGGGTCGACTGAATCGACCAACATCTCTGGAATGGTGCACAAATGATGGCCTTCCATCACCAATTACCACAGTCTTTGTCGAGGTCTTGTACGAGGATATTTTGTCTGTAAATCTTATACTTATAATCTGAGTGTCTGATCGAGACGGATTAGCAACCTATTACACGCTTCTTCCAAATCACGTATCTCCAGTACAAAGGAAACTCGCGTTCACAGCATATCATTATCATTTACGAGAATCTATAATTAACAGATCTGAGAGAGTTTAAAATGAATAGTTATTCTTTGTCATGTAAAGTGAACTATTCAGATTAAACAAAGGACAAATTTTTATAAAATTGAACAAGAATTTCAACTTACAAATACCTGCCAATCTACCGTAAAAGTCGGCACCTTTTATCACTTCGGGTATTCAATTTACGTGTACATTTTAATGTCTTGAAAGACACGGAGACAAAAAAAATCCAAAATTTGGTTTTGCAACTATAGGAATAACCAAGAATAGCAACGGTTTCAGTATTATAACTACCAAACGAAATTAAGTTGACAGTAGCAGTTGCGAAAACAAGTTATAGTAACAACTGTAGAATATCTCTTTGATGATGAATTTTGCAGAAAATAACTCTATTCAGAAATGAAGAAAATTCTGAAATTGAAATTGTTGTTCGCCTAACGAATTTGCTTTTAACAACAGCATAAATAAATAATAACTTGAAGAGTTGCATTCCACATCTCTAAAATTGCTTGCTGTTCGATTCGCTGAATTTAAATAGACTTGTCACTCTGAAAGCCTAGATTAAGCTCGCGTGAAAATGTTTCAATTTTATTCTTTTTAGTATAAATATATCATAAAAATATTTTCGAAGTCAGACACATAACATGATTTTTAAAGGAAGAAATGAAGTTTACCCAGCGTTAAACTTTGTTTATTTTTCCAAATGAATAATACGAACGTAAATATAGATGATTATCTAAACCTTCGAGGGATTAACCGACATAATAACTGATAACAGTACTTTAAACACGTGGCGTGCTGACTGCTTCATACGCCCACCATTTGTAAGATCGATTACCTAATTAATTAATGCAAACTGCGTTCATAAGTAAGGTCAGTGAGATTCTAGAGCCAAAGCAAATTAAAAACAGAAATACGTTCCTTTTGGGACAAAGTACTTAAAGAGAATACATGAAATAAGCAGAGTTATGGACTCTTGTTAGAGGAATAAAAACGAGAACATGATAGAAAAAGGGCCTAAGTTGTATTTTTGTACAATTCGAAAAAAAAATAGAAACAACCACACGAAAGTGTTGCTTTAAAAGATACTTCAATCGAATGGTCACGCTTTATAAGATTTCTTCCACACGGCAAACTCTGAAGGATGGCAGCTAAACATAACTTTTCACTATGGGTAGCTCGGACTTCGAGCGAAGGAGTTATTTTTGATTTTTAAGACACCTAGGAATAACTTAAGCTTTTTTCTCCCTACGTTTTTAATGAACTTTTCTGAAGAACGGAAAGGGCTAGAAAATTTTGCGCTAATTTGTTTCTCGCCAAAAAGGTAATCTTCAAGTATTATTTCGCATAGTTTTAGGGATGTTTAGCGTGTCGAGACTTCAATTGAAATGTCATGAGAAACAACAGAAGGTTTAGGGAGAAACACAAAGAACAGGAAAATGAAAAACGTCAGGGATGATTTCTAATTAACAGCAATTAGTCTGATGGAATAAAAAGCTATTAAGTGATTGAATTTATTGAATAATAAAGTGAATTATACCAATGAGATAGGTGTGTACCTTTGTCACCGTGAAATAAGTTACGTATTGACTTAGGCTGTCTCTAAACCAAGATAAACAATGAAAGTTCTTTTCGATCACATGGAATAAGTTGTAGTTATCTGTTTTATTAACATATTGTGTGTTTAGAACTTCAGATGTAAGCAACGGAACGAAGAAGCGGCGCTTTAGTAAACCACACCTGTTAAAAAACGATAAAAAGAGAGGTCAAAATGTCAGTTTTTGCGGTTCGACCGATCACGATATTGCTTTCTGTTCCATTTTCGATAGAACAATCATTTCTCTACGAGAATGTCAGTGATTTCGAATAACTCTGGTCAGGTTTTGATTTTATGCACCTGTCTTCACCAAACGCTAGATAATATTGCAAGAACTATGTTTCTGCTGATCAAACTCAATTCAACCATAACTCTGGAAAAATTACTCCGGAAAGCCTCAAATCTTCATACAAAGAAACCGCAAATTAGGTTTTACTGTGACTCAGGAAAACCCTGTATCTGGGACGAATGA
The DNA here is from genome assembly GCF_958299795.1 of Porites lutea. NCBI lineage: Eukaryota > Metazoa > Cnidaria > Anthozoa > Scleractinia > Poritidae > Porites > Porites lutea. The sequence continues at coordinate 3,370,622 of NC_133214.1, forward strand.
CTGTATTATCAAAACACTTAATCTTTAACTATAGGAGGTCTTTATGGGTAACTATAGCCGAAGACTTGTGACGCCTGCATTGTCTAGCTGCAACACAAACATGGTGAGATGGTTAGCGTTCACAAAGAACCTGAAATATGCCCAACATGCACTTTTCCATTCAGATATGGGTTATTATCTTGACCGGGCCGACAATACGGCGCCGATATCCAGCAACGCCGTTTTTGTCTATAATATGATAATATATCGAGACCGATCTATACATGTGGCGATGTACAATAACTATAAAGCACTACGCATTTTAACCTGCGTTAGAAAGCCTAAACATTTGCTTAGAAGACGCTTAAGTCAGCAAAAATAAACCTGTTTTCTCAAGAAATGATCTGCCAAAAACTCGTTTCAGTTGTCTTTTGTACCTTAATTTTGGGCACGGTCGACGCCGAAATTGTCGCCAAAAAGGAAGTTATAACTTTTGATATAAGTAATGTCCTACTGCGTTTGAATGCTCCGAACATGTCTACATTGTAAATAACGACTGGGAAGTTCCGAAGCAACGTTAAGTGAGCGGAATATGTAATTCTGTTTTCTCACGCAACGAGTTAGCTCTCCATTTTCCCTTGTATTTGAGCACAGAGAAGGAGACAAGAAAACAAACGAAATAAAGCCGAGAACGAAAATGCAATTGATTTCTGGGAAGTTCCTTCTGTAAAGACAAACATAGTAGTCGAAGAAAACTGCGCGCGAAAACTTGATTAATATGTACATTTTTACTCAGGAAACCGAAAAAATGAACTACTTGCTTGATGTATTTGAAGTATACTTCCTTGAAAGTTTCAACTATAGACTAAGGAAATCGATATCACCTATTGATGTATTTTATAGACTCTCGCCGGCTCCTATTTAAGCGAAGCTAAAAGACACTCATCGATTTTGTTCATGTGCCACTGTGAATTCCCCTTCCAGACCTAGAAAAATCAGAATTTACAGTACTTCACTCAAGTTTTTTTTTTAAATCCTTAACAACACATCATCTATCATTCTAAGACATGTGCTTTGACAGTTGAAGCCATTCGAACCAGTGTTTAAAGGGCAATGAATTGAAGGCTGAGGGTGCTAATTTGATTTAAGTTTGAGTACAATGGTTTTGTACACTAAATGCAGGCAAAGTCAGTTTTATGTAATTCACCGGGCGTAATGATATTCAGTTATTAGCCATATCTCTTAAATTTAAAGTCGTCGCATTTTATAGCCTTCCTATTCTTTTTTGCTGAGTTCAAGCTTAAGATTAATTGATCAGCATAGGTAAAATTTTTCAGCGTTTCAATGCATGCAAATACGAACTAGTGGAAATGGATGTCATTTGAACATTGCTCAATGAGCATACAGTTAAGAGAACTAAACCAACCTGCGATATCCCACACTTAGTGGCGTTAGATAAATCTTCGTACAGCCCGCGTTGCCGCCAGTTATTTTGATCAAATAACGGCAAACTGCCACCAAAATCTCGCCAGTTTTCCAAGCTATGACTTTTTCGTGAGGATCCGCGGTTTAACGACATGTCGATCGTGTTACTGCTTCGTCCTACGCGCAGAGTAGAACAGTGGTTAGACTCGCGCGATTTTTCTTATAACGCTAACGATTTCTCTTAATGATAATCCAATTCGTATTGTCCGCGCCTGTTCACCAATAACATTGAAGCAATTTGCGCGCGCGAATAGCACGTGTCATAGGCCGGCTCGTGCCAAGTGCCTTTTTAAAACACACTCTGCGGTGAACGTTAGTAATTTTAGCGCGATGTTTACAACTTTAAAAGAAAATATTTTAAGTGAATCCAATAGTTATTATGCAGAACAAAGAATATTTTAAGGTGTTCAAAGGGGAGAGACCCGCCTTCTGGTTAATGTTTTGTTCAAAGTGATAACACCCGGATAATAACACGAAAAGAAATTCGGTGATCTTCTTGTGAGATAATCACTACAAGCTTTTTAAGGCTAATTTATATATAATAAGGCAGTCCTTTTGTTTAAAGCTTTTACCTTTCAATAAAAGTTTGCAAAGCTGGTCATGAATCAAGGGTAATTTTCTACAAATCCAAGTATTCAGATCTGAAGAAAGCCTCGAAATTTTATTAGATAATTATCACCCCGTAAAATGGGTGAAAGAAACAATTAGGTGCAAGTCCATTAGCGACACACATAGGACGATGAAATTGGTTTCATTCAAAACGCTGGAAAATAAGAAAGAAAGGACGCACATATTGTTCAATTGCTTGCTATGTAAAAAAAAAAGCGTAAACAAGGAGCACACGAAAAGAAACTAGGCTGAAAATTGCATATGGATTTCATTAGCTATCTAACCATCTATTCATCTTTTCTAAATAGCAAAAAGGAAACCAATGGATAAATTATCTTCGGGAATAAACGCACAAGCACGTGCGCTTTGATGGAAGTCAAACCAAGGTTTCTTTCCATATTCGGTTGCTTTGAACTGAAATGAACTCTTTACAAAGCAATACGCAGTGTAAATGAAATGTCGTCGCTATGTACTTTGTTTAAAGAACTTTGACAGACTCTAATGAAAATTAAAGGCTGGACCGGAACCTCGAAGGAATACGCTTTGAAATTTTCCTCAATCGAAGTAATAAGATATCACTTTCTTTAGGCGCTTAGCTCCGAAAATAATAGTCGCAAATTGTTTTACCCCGTAATTTCCAGCAATTATTTCCTGTTTTTAATGTTTCTAAGAAAACGGAAGAACAATATTTTGCTGTTATTCATATGGGAAAAAAGACCTTAACTGAGTGTCCCAGGCACTATTTAAGTGTACATTTCAGTAACTATGTCGTATATATAAACTTTGCACAATATCGTATGCTTGACTAACTACACGCACTTAACAGAGCTAAAAAAAACGTGTAAACTATATCGAGAGACTGATATTTCCACTTGCCATTCATTCAAATTGTCTTTTTAAGATGGTTGTCTGTTCAATATCTGTTAAACAAACATTTTCTGTAATCTGGATATGAATATTGTAAATAGCTTTGGCAGATAATGAAACCATTACAAACTTTAAAAATTGCACGACTCAGTTTTTAATTACTCAGTACTTTAGGCGGCGAGCGCGTACATATCAGCTGTTTTCAGCTGCTGAAAAAGCAAAATTGGATGATAGAGTTTCACGGTTAAACCACCGCTTTCTGTCTACGAAAGACAAAAACTGCATTTCAAAATGAATTGCCAAAACTTTGCAAATTAAAGGAAGATGTTTCCTCGTTGAAAAAACTCTCAGCGACCAGTCAAGGTTTTTTGTCATGCATACAATAAAAAATTACTCAAGACTTCCGATAGAGCCGACGTATATAAATTGACGACGAATCTTTTGTTTTAAATCACTTTATTTTCCCAGGCGGAATCTTTGTGTATGAAAACGAATGTTGGTTAGCTAACGTCTAGTTGTCAATGACGGCGCCCCCAGTGCAACCGCCATTTTTAGCCCATAGTATAGTGGACTACAAAAGCCTGACTGTATATTGCTAAGGTGTTGATACAACACAGCGCGAAGCAAATATCTTAGACAAAAAAGCTTTATTGCGAAGTTAACTTAGTGTTGTCTGCTCAAAGATTAAACACAATTTTGTTTTATATAAAAATTCAGCTATTCTCTCGTAACTGACTCGAAATGACATGAAATCAGAGAATGTGGAGCGGTAGACATTTTTTACACAAAAAGCTTGACAGAGACGGCTCGTTAATTTTCGAACGAAAACTCGACGAAAAAGATCCAAAATGTCATTTGGAAAAATACTGAAAGTAAAATGGTACCATGACAAGGTATAGATGAAGAAGTTTCATCAGTGAAATCACAATTCTTCAACCTGCTGGAGAATGTTTAGTTCAAATTATCGGCAGATTTAGAAAGAGGGTAAAATTTTCAGTCTTTGACTCTGGGGTTAGTTTGAATACCGTAAAATTCCGCAAATAAGCCCCTCCATGTAAAATTACTTCCAACTATAAGGCTAGCCCAATCGATTTTGAAACGCAAATTTCCCTCTGTAGATAAGCCCCTCCAAAAATAAGCCCCTCCAAAAGGGCCTTTGAAAAATATACGGGGCTTATTTTCGGAATTTTACGGTATTTTTGAGGTTCAAGAGAAAATCCAGGGTTTGAGAAATCAGGATCGATTCTCGGCTTCCGTAGTCACACTGTAGAATTATTTGTTCGGATTCAAAAGTTACATTACTACAGCACTATTGTCCTAAAAGAACGTGAGGGTTTTTTTCTTTTAAATGTGAACTTCAGAGAAATCCAAAAATGTGCAGTACTATACCAGCTCAGTGCAGCATAACCGCACAATATACACTCTGTAACGCTTGCTCAGACTTGCAAACTACAAAGGGAAGTCATAACAACCTTGAACACCAGCCCAAATTTTCACAAACCTACGGCCTAGGACCATTACAACAGCAAAATCTTCATGTCTATCTGGTTTAAAACGGGTTTAAACACCACACGAAACGAGAAATACAAATACAGGCGTGTAAGTACCTTCAAAAAGTGTCGCAACTTTAATCGTAAAATGCCCCTAAAACATTGAGAAAATAATGAGAGCAATAAAAAACTGGTTTTTCCTGTATATTACGTAACTATTGAGACTGGATATAAAACTAATGGACTGACTGAAAAACGTCAACATCATCAGCATCGGACCACTTGATTTGAAGAAGAACTTTTCTAGAACCAGTTTCTTAGAAGTAGTTAAACAAATGCGAATGGTACCTTTTTGGCCTAACTAAACTATCCTAAACTATCATTTCACTGTTACATAGGAAAATGACTGTAGACTATAACATTGTTTCCATCACAAATTCCTAACCTTCATTCGCCACCGGAAAGTAATGATTTTAAATAATTGGTATCAATATCAAGCTATCACATTTTAACGGAAATTTTAAGAGTTTTTTGTTTGAAGAATATGTCAAAAATGCAGAGCTAAACATCCTTGTGGAATTATCCCAGCGAGATAGAATTTAAAATAAATGGCTTAATCTGACTTTCAACGGTCGCTAAAAAAACTGTTGGTATTACAACAGTTCAAAACTTGAAAAAAATCCTTGCTTATTAACAGGAGGGGAGGGGGGGGGGGACCGCTTCCTGGTTACTCGGGCCAGAGTTGCTGCTGGCTGCTGGAAAGGGTACGGTCCTTTGGCCACCCGGGGGGGGGGGGGGGAGGAGTACTCAACAAAGTTTTATACGGGGAGGCTCCGCCCCAGGGTCCGCCCCCTTACCCTTTTATATACCATTTTTGACAGAGAAGGTACCTCTTTCGTACACCTTCTATTGACAAATGGTACCCCTTTCACACACCTAGTTTAGATCTTTGAATCCCCTTTGACTGCTGTAAACGCACCGTCTTTTAAATATGAATAAATCACAAAATCCTTCTATAACCTTTTTACTTCATTTTACAGGCTTAAATGACAGATCTCCCTACCCTTTCATATACTTCAACAAGTGAAAACGTTACCCTTTCATACACCTGAAGGCTGAAAAGTTACCCCTTTCGGGCGGAGCCTTCCCACATAGGCCATTATAGGGTGTACCTCCAACTCCGGGCTTTCAGCATAGCTCTCTGTCTAGAATAGCGGGCATGACTTGTTATGAAAGGCGGTACAATCGGTGCACAATCCTTTCATTGTCTTCATTGGTTCACACATTGTGACGGAGTAAATTAATCCGACGTTATTACTGGTCCGTAACATCAAAATGATGGGAATGCTATTGAAAGTTGTTCACCGCGCAGTCAAGCCCACAAAAACATAACAGGCAAAAGAGTCTAACGTCAGGATTCATAACCATTCCGATCTATTATAACGGACAGGGTATAACATTTTCCGCAAACTTGCCCTCAGTACTGAGGAATAAGTTAGGTCTCATTTCGTAAAGAAACACTAGTTATAGATCGTGCATTTTGTGCGCTGTCCTAGACAAGGTTCAAAACAGAGGTTATTTTAGCTATTTTCCTATAAACCGTCGGTGTTTAATTTTTTTTTGTCCTAAGTTAGCCATTCGTTTAGACGTCTTCGGCGGCGTCCCTGTGCCAAAAATGGGTCAGGTCGTTGACCCCCGGAATATATTTGGTTAGTCGTGAAAAAGAGTTATTGTTATTGATCTTTTAGAGATAGACGAAGAGGAGTTTATTTAATGGTAATAAACTCAGCAAGTGTAAATTCGTAATTCTAGGACGGACCATACAGAGTTTAACTACAACATTCATAATATGGGTAAATTTCTTGTACAATTACAAAGAACGTTCCTGTTTTTCGTATATGGCCTGCATCCATTCTGCACCATCCATAACTACAAAGAAAGGCCGCCCACCTTCACAAACAGCGATAAAAACACGGATTCCTGTGCAAGTCCTGCTGCTAATACGAAGGTTGTTCACTTCCTTATCTCGTTAAGTTAAACGCGGTATAAACCAAATTGTTCACATTAGCAATGACACCGACAAAAACCTCATGAGGGGTTGTTGGAAACGACGAAAACCTCAGTTTAAGTGAGAAAAATGAATTACAGTACTGTACTTTCCAATTCAGTCTTCACATTGAAGATACGTCGTTTTAGTCAGTCAGGAAATTGTAAAAGTAAACAATATTTTTAATACACTTTTCAACCATCGATACCGTAAAATCTGTCACTTTACGGTAAGTTTTATTATACCCACGCTGATATCAATTTCAAATGGTCAGGCCGTAGTATCTCTAGTACTCTCCGGCTCCATCAAGAGCATAAATAAACAAACAAAGGAAAAAGGTATTTACAAAGCACGTATTTAGCCAGTGTCTTACTTGAAAAGAAAATTTTTTTGGTAAGAGATGACTGCTGTCAAAGCAATGTAAACTTCTCTGAACCATTTGGGGTTTCCTGAACGGGGAGGGACTATTTTGTGGCGAAATAGTCAACGCGATTGAAATTTTTTGCCCAATGGGTCGATAATTGCAATTATCAAGGTACTGAAATAATTAAGCGTCCTTCAAGAAAAAAGTGTATTCGACCAGGTTGTTCTCACCTCATTGAAAAAACTAACAACCGAATATAGTCGGCAAACATATTATGAAAATGAAAGACTCTTCCAAGTCTTATTGAATGACCGCTAAAAAAGAGTTGATTGAAGTTTTCCTACTCCCGGTGAGGCTAGATTTCTTCAACAAACATACATATTAACCTACCGTGTTTTTGTTCTTTCGTTGGCTCTGTAAAGCACCTTGAATTTCTGGCAAGATCAGCCGCATAACTTGCCGTTTCAGCTCTACCAGGCGATTGTTGCATTTTTCACAACAGATTCCCAGTTCTCGTGTCATTTCGGCTTGCTTCGCTGGCGTTCGTGAGCTTCGACTGGCTGCCAACGCTCGCATCTCGCTCATCTGAAAATTAAAACAAGCAGTATGTAACGATTGCTTCGAGATAAAGAGGTAAATAAAAACTTACGCTCTTTCAAACATTTGCCTCAGAGGAAATGACCGATTTGCAAGACAAGGTTTTAGTATAAAGGTTGCACCTTTTCTAAAACCAAGCTTTTTAGCATCGTGAAATAGAAGGGTGACCTCTTAATAAATCTCCTTGTAATCCATTTTCAAATGATCTCGTTCAGAATGACTTGTTCAAAAAAATTTAGCCCCTGTGTGTAACTCTAAATGGCTTAAAAACACAACTATTCAGTCCGTAATCAGATTGTTGGTCTTTCTCGAGTGCATTCAACAGGATAAATGGGTAATTCGAGTAGCGATACTTCAATGGATCTTTTCCAATGCATTTCGCATGTCTCCGTAATCAAAATGTGATGAAAGGCCATGAATATAGTCCAGATGTTGTGGGTTTGACTTCCTATGGGGATAGAGGTCGCAGGAGACGAGTCACGAAATAATAAAAACAAACTTCATGCGATGAAAAAAACATAAAAAATCCACAGGACTCCGCTCGAGTCTTAGGGGTTTTCCAAGCTCATTACAAGAACCTGAATTCGTTAAAATGTAATTTAAAACGAATGATTTTCCTGTGGGGATTTGCGCAATGTGTGGAAATAGTCTTAAGAATGTATAAAATCTACAGTTTTGAAACCAGATAAAAAAGGTTTATGTTTTTTTCCCTCAAAAGACAATCCCTCAATGGCTGAACTCCGTGACTCCTGTGCAAAAGATCTCTTCAATTTTAGCCCGTGAGCGTTGATTAGTTTTAAACAAAGAACTCTTATGTTTTGTTTTTAATGGCCATTCTGCCAACATGTGGTATGAAGTGCTCTCCTTAAATTTGAAACCATTGTAAAACTTCTCTTTTTCTGCATGAAATGGCCAATGGAGTACCAGTGTTATTTTCATGATGAATTAGGTCGAAAGACACAACGATTCAAAAGCAAATATTTAAAACTAGGAAAGAACTTCGCAAAAAGATTAAAGAAGAAAGTTTCTGGTTTGCGTGTGCTAATTAGAGAAGGAATTGTTACCATAGCTAGTCAACGGAAGTAATTAATTAGCTGTCTGACCTAGTGTCAAAGTCACGCAATGCCTAAAACATTTCTTCCTGGTGGGGCAAAGGTGTTACGGCATATCCGGCTTAGGAATTATCCCAAAGGAAAACAAATGTCCTGTCTTGTTACGCAGTTTGATTGAGCAAGATTTCACATTAGCTTCTTGACCTCGAATAAGTAAATTCAAGTAGTGCTCTGTGGGTTAAGAAACCAGTCAAGCCGATTTAGCAACGCGGGTCAGGTTTCTCGTACGCTCAGGACCGAGTTGAGCGAGCGGGGAGCCTTAGAAATAACAGGTAGTTCTAGGTAGGGGAAGACAGGGGTGTGGTTGCCAGGGAGAATAGGGGGCGGGAGGGGGAAGGGCCGGAGATGAAAAAGGAAAGGGAGGAATGGGGGAATTCTAAAGAGAGGGAAGCGGGAGAAATGAGTGGGGGAAAATTACGTAATCATTCCTTTCAAGAGAAAAGGGGTGGAAGCCGGTTATGCAAAGTACGGGAGGCGGGAGCTGACGGTTGTCCCCCCCCCCCCCCCCCCCCTCCTCCCTAAAGAGGCTTGTATTTTGTTTTCAAGGATCTGTCTGTCATTTGCCGCTGTTGTGCTTATATGTTATTTTTGCTTGTTTGCGTTTCTTTTCTTTTGTTTTGTTTTTAATGAAAAGAGAAGGTCCAAATTCTGCTAAAACTATTTGAATGATGTAATTAGGGGTCATATAGATAGCAAAAAGAAAGTGTCTGCTCCACACGCTCACGAGTGCACCATTACGGGACAATTTACTAGAAATACGACTGCATAAAAGCTTTCTCATCTCAAGTTTTCAGGCTCATTAGCTACGGTCAGTAGTTTCTTGTATAGCCGCTCGAACCTTTCGAGTACTGCTTGTTATGATTTTCTTTTCAAGTAGCTAGTCTATCAACACAGCTTTCATTAGGAAGAAAATATTATTTCTGGAACGATCTTATTGTAAAATGAACTCCATGTCTACTGGCTCGACTGTACGTTAATTAAAAAGTGCCATTGAGTGATTGAAACAAATCTACAGCATCCTTTAATCCAACAACATTACGACCAGTAATCAATCTCGACGCCTAAATAACTTTTGCTTTATGGATCTGATTATGGATTTAAAAAGTTCAATACTGATTAATCCTCAATATCGTTTCACCCTTGATAATATAACAAGTCACAACACAACAAATGGTATGGCATGTTGAAGATACGTAAAGGCGTGGTCAAGCCTGAGTATTGCGTGCAAAATGTTCTTCTCGGCGGATGCGACACAACTTGACCTTCATTTTTAAAGGTTAAGTACTGGCTAGATCTTAAGCAAATATAGCGCACGGATTCCACTGAATAAAAAGATTTTGGGCAAGCTAAGATAGTGCTGGAAGAATGATGGTACTTGTTGGCAACGTGGTTGAAGTGGCTTGCAGATAAATCGCTCGAGAAAGCCTTCTAAAACTGAAAAAGACGTGCACGCCAGTTCTGATTATTCCATTAGCCGGCAGGTTAGTGGAATTGTTACCCCTTCCGAACATTTAACTAGCTAAATGTCGAACACTTTTCTTAATACTTAACTATCACAGAAAACAAGTTACTTAATAAAGATCAACCGCAAAACTTGAACCGATAACTTAACAAATTAAGTGGATATCTCATGAACTTCAAGCTACTTTTACTAGCATATTAAGTGTATGACAGTAGATGAATTTTTCAACCCAATTTCTTTACCTCAAGAAGGAAGAGTTTCATAAAAAGGGACAACACGCCTTTAAAGAAATTGAAGGCACACTGAAATAACAAGAAGCTAAAAATGGTTGAGACTCCTCAAAAAACAATAAGTGAATGAACCGGAAGAAATTAACTGATCTGTCAGAGATGATGAACAAATAAAAATGGCATATTGAGATCAGAAGCACTATAAGACAGAAAACATAGTGTATTGTAGGTAATACGATGTGAATCAGTTTACCTGTTTCCCAAACTCAGCCAGTATACGGAGGTTTAAAATTGTTTTCACTATTCAATCCAAATACGAAATGAAATGATGTGACGGTCCCTTCGATTCTCGGTACTTTCGCGTGGCACAATTTGCTTTTTTTGTTGTTGTTTCAATTTTTTTTAATTTTTTCTTTTTGTCTTTTTTGTTTTTGTCATTTTGTCAATTCTGGGCACTTTTTAACGACGACAATATTTTTCAACAAAAGCACCAACCTTTGCAGGATCTTGCCGCACAGAATGAGCTATAGGTGATTCCTTTCAATCTTTGTTGACCAAGCAGGCAGCTCATCCGTTTTCTTAGAACTTAATCTGGTGCTGGCAATTCTCATTGATAAGGAAAGCTCTTAAAAGCTGTTAACGATCAGATTTAGCTTTGGCTGACACACGCATGCCGCTGCTATAAGCAAACATGGCTCAGTTTCAACAAAAACATGCGACATAGCACGCCATTTGTGCCAATGTTGACTTCGGGGCATGAAGTTAAATAGGATTAACCCCATAAGGAATTATCTTAAGATAGGCGCAGTTTAAACCTGTCTAATTCTCTGTCTTTGTCTTATTGAAACTGTCTGAAAAGAGAGAATGGAGCTAGACGGGACATAAAAACGGCACAGTACTGGCATTAATTTTGAAGTCGGTTCCAGAACAGCTGATGGAACCGGGGTAGCTAGTACAGGAAAGGATGTCAAACTTGGTGCCCTCCTCCCTAGTTTCAATTGAAAGGTCAATCTTTCGGACTGCATCTACTGGCTCGAAAGGTAGAGCCATCTTGTAATACGTATAAACAGTACCATAGGAACATACTCTGTGCTCGGTAGCTTCCACATGAATGGTCACACCATAGGATTTCATCCACAGACTCAAAAGTTAGAAACACCTTGTACAGCATAATAAACAGTACCACAGGAGAGCACTGCTCAGTAGCGTTCATTTGAATGGTCACACCAAAGGATTTCATCCACAGACTCAAAGTTGTAACCACCTTGTATAGCACAATAAAGAGAAACACAGTAACTAGCTTTCATTTGAATGGTCACACCATAAGATTCCACCTTGGGCAGCAAAATAAACAGTATCTCAGGAAGGTACTGCTCAGTAGCTTCCACAATGAATGTTCACACTTTAGAATGTCGTCCACAGACTCAAATGTTGCAATCTCTTTGTTTGTGGAGAGTAAAAACTTTTCCGCAAAGAGCCACTTTTAATGACAGCTAACCGTATTTTAACGAGAAAAACCTCCCGACATCTCAGAAGTGATATAGAAAACTACAAATTCCAAACGATGTTTGCTATGCAGTTGTACTGGCTAGGCTACCTCACTGACTAATCCGTGAAAACAAATTCAACCCCTCGGACACGCAAGAAACTTTTCTTGCCAAAGCCTTTTTTACGACGCGGATGGAGAGGCTGGTAAATGGAAGTGTGTCAACTTAAAGACAACAGCTGTTTGCTTAAGTTGAGAATGGAAAATTATTAGTAAATATTTTCCTAGCGATAAGACAATTATCCATGCCAAAGAAAATATTGATACATGAGTAATGCTTTCGATGGAAATGAATGTTTGGCCATAATAATACAGTTTCGCGATAAAAATGTTTTGATAAAAATATGAAGAGTAAACCAAGAGGGTACAAGGGAAAAAATTGAAAAGAGAACAACTAGAACCCGTTTAAATTGAATAGACGGTGGACTTAGTTGTCTAACTAAAAAAAAACAACAAAGAAAATATATGCCTCCCATAAAACAAAGCAACACATGTACCGATTGGGAAAAGACACCGAATTGGACTTCGGGCATACCTTTTAAAAAAGAGAGACTTTGGAGTTGAAGTACATGACACTATGCACATTCTACAAGTTACTGAAGAATTTCCGACACGGAAACAAAGCGATTGTTTTCGCCGAAAAAAACTACCGCCAAAGTGCGCCGCGTTTATTGCGTTTTAGTCTTTTAGACCACACCGACATTTAGATCATTCCGGCGTCCAGAATTCGCTGGGTTTTGTCGCACAACTGAAGCGAAAAAGGTAACACATGGCTCTGTCCTTAGATCTACAGCGGTGCTACTTTGCGCGCTTTTATTCAAGAATTATTATTTTGTTCAAGAACCCACTTGGAATAGCTACAATAAAGATATATCCGTTCATAATATGTCCTATTTCCTCTTGTCACGGGTCACGCAAGGTTAAGAGACTTTGATTTTACAACCGTTTTGCCAGCTTGCGAGTTAGCTTGCCAATACAGCCTCTCGTTGCTACTGGCAACAGCTGTGGGGGTACATTGCCCTTAAACGGGGTGCGTACAGAGAGGACAAGTGTGACGTCACATTACCATGGTGGCAAAATTTCTGGATCTCAACAATCTACCTTGACAGAGACGGCCGGAAGACAAGTATGGGTTACTATTTTGTTCCTGAGTGTAATCCTGCACAGGAAAGTCATACATGTCAAGTATTTTCGATTTTTCTGCCATACTTGCAGGACAACGTTTGTTGAGTTCCACAAATTTTGCTACCATGGCAACGTGACGTAACGACTTCTCCTCTCTATTCGAGTGTACCATAACCAAACCCCACCCCCCACCACCACCACCACCACCCCACCACCATACCCGTTCATGCCAGCTCTGGTATCAAAGTGCATATTCTCCAAACTGTTCCCTTTGCATTTGCTGTTGTACAAAAGATGAGAGATCTGCTTATTCTAACAGATATTCTTCACATAGCCAATGTCTTCTTTCGATTACAGTGGTATTTTTGTTTATTCCTGCTATGTTTTTGAGAAAGTAGTTCGACTGTTTTGTCTTCGCATAACGTGTAAAATTTACCGCCATTTGCCAAAACAGGCTAGCTAAGCCGCCACGCCGCTTCTTGCGTGACGTGTTTGCTTACGTCCCTTTTCCAGTTGATAACATTACGATTGACGTCAATCGTAAGAAAATCGTAAATTAACAGCAAACATCTTCTAAATTTGGTGAACGCTGGCTGGTTTTGAAAAAAAATGCCCTTTTTTTTTATACCACAACTTAATACAAAGGCCTCTTAAAAACGCATCCAACGTTTTGATTTTAGCCCTCCGTTCCTCGTAAACTGAGCTGTAAACAACCCTTCCTCTTGCTGGAATGTGTGAGAATTTAGTCAGTTTTTTCCCTTCAGATGGAGGCTAAGCCTTTAGACATGCATCTTCGGTTTTTTTATTCAGCGGTCATGGCGAATTCGAAAACAGGGGGCATTTAGCCAATCAGAAACAAAGAAATATTTTGACTAAGTAATAACAGGTATTAACAGGATTTGAAAGGCTACAGGGAAAATGCAGAAAGTGGGTGATCCTTCTGAGTTTTAGACAAGCAACTACCAAATCATTTTAGAGAACTGTAAAATGTATGCATAAAAAGCTGAAATTTAAAAAAAAAACTTCCTTCGTTAAAAGTTTGATCCTTTCAAATTCCTGGAGGGAAAACAGACACAGCTAACCTTAGCTTTTTTTTTTTTTTCTTTGCCTAGTTTAATTTAAGGCACGAACCGGATAAAGGTGCATTATGCATTTCAGTTGTTAAATACTTAGAGCAAATCTTTTTTCCAAACAATTCAGCCATGCTCGGATTCGTGAGTCATTGAATAATCGGATTTTCTCGAGATGAAAAAATATTATCAGTGCTGACATTGTGGACCTCTAATAACTGTCAACTTATAATCTTGACAAGTTTTAAAGTTGGTGCTAAACCGCTAAATGATTTCAAACCTCTGCTTCACATCTGCTTCCGGGCGACAATGAGGCGACCAAAGCACATTGTAGCTAAGTTTAGAAATTCCGCAAGCGAACGAATATAAGATACCCAAGAAAAATCTATAACACTCCTTTCATTTGCTATGCAAGAGTCGCGTAGATGTTCGTAATTCAATTTCTTTCACAATAGGATTTGTTTCACCTGAAATTGTACAATGGTTTGTTGACCCAAGTATTTAGCTCGCTAAACCGTTATTATCCAAGGAATTTGTCAATTTAACACTCGATTTGCAAAGCAAATGCTATTAACAGTTCGCGATACAATTTACAGGCGTAGCCGAGATCTAACAGCTACCTAAGTAAGTTACAGGTATCTACCAGCTACCTAAACAAACAACAGGTATTTTAGGAGACACAAAGATCCAAGACCTACAATAACCACCACGTAGGACCTTACAACAGTTTATATTACAAAACAAACCTCACAGCAAGTCTGCAAAACATAACATGCAAATAGACTTGTTTAACTTACGTTTTGGCTACAAAAGCCCACCTTTAGCAATGTTCTTGTCTCTTCAAAAATTTCCAGCTTCTCTCTTTCGACTATTCGTTTAGCCAGCCGTTACTGTACTCTTGAAGCGTCAAGTTCAATAAGATAAAAATGCAATTCAATGCTTCGTTCTGCGTTATCTCAGTCCTATGGCTTATGTCCCATTGTCCTATATATTTGTTTATCTTTGCACACCTCTGTTTGTACTGTCCCACTCAACTTTAAAATAACTCATAATTATGCACAAGGGGCGTGGACACATGACAGCCTCGATTTTATCTCAAACAGCGCGCGCGCACGATTTGTTAACGCACGAAACCGATTACATGGTCCTCGGCTATAACTTGAGTCTACCGATCATAGAATGTGTTCCTTAAAGTTAATTGTCAATTGCACCACCCCTACTAATTGGAACAGTAATTGGGCCAATTAAAGACCGCACTAGATAGATCACCAGCCCAGAATATTAACGCTAAAGTTTGGCTACTTGAAAAAGTCCACGTACAACAGAGTGCTATGCCATTTCCATGGCAACACACGATAATGTCTTTTGACGTCAGATCGAAGTTTCTTTTTTTCTCATGTCCGGTGCGACTCATTTGTTACAAAGAAAACCGTCTTGATGCGGGGTGATAGCGGTCTGTTTTATTAGTTCTTGCGGATAACCGACATTTTTTTACGGTTTACACATTAAAATTGCCAGAATAACTGTGCACACTAACGTGATTCTGTTTCGTCTGAAAACACGCAAAGTAGTATCACCCAAAGTGACTAAACCATCGCTGAATGGGATTATTCACTTCAAGAGAGGATAACGACCTTCTTATCCTCCGGTCCCTTTTAAAGACGCCCTGTTCTGCGAATATGCGAGGCAAGAGTTTCAATTTTCTTGGCGAAAAATTTGCTGATTCGAATTGAAGCACCTGATCAAACAAATCGCATCATACAGGCCAGTTTCTTCAAGTAGCAAGGAACACAGTTACCATACGAAATGGAATATCGTGTGCACCAGCAAAGTCTAAGATAAAGGGGATCTCCGACGATCCCGTTCACGATTCCGCGATTAAGATTTTCCATTCTTTAGGAGGAAATTTTAATGGCAAGGCAACCACTGTAAAAAAGAGAAGAAAAACCTCATGTTGTTGATATCGTGGTTACCGGGAAAAAGTCTAAGATAAAGGGGCCTTTCCTTGAGAAAAATAAGATAAAATCAGGGGTGAATGGGTTGTTTTTCTTTTCAAGGAATAAAAGGGGCCGCTTGATATCATTCAATTCAAAAACAAGCGTTTGCCCTTGAAACAGAAAGGTAAATTTAAACAACAAAATTTACTTGAGCCGTCTAAAAATCGTTGCTACCTACATTGTAGAGTTCTGACTAGACTATTACTGAAGCTGTTTAAAAATAGCCCGAATTTATCGCGCTAAAAAGCCTTCCCAATTGTTCGTAATTATGTCAAAAAATGACAAGAGAGTTAAATAACTTTTAAGGAGTGCATTCCTGATTATCCGACCTCCACGAAACTGAACCAAAACAAAAGAGGGCCCACTCCTACACTTAACCATGTCTAGTATCTTGTATGTTTGAAACGGGCCTGAATTCATAAATTCAAATTGTAAATTGCAGACACTTCCGTCAAACCGAGAAGAACTATCTTAGCTCCCAAATGGGGGCATGATATTTATCGCTACATAGACCTGTGCGGCATTTCCGATAAGACCTGACTTTAATTTACTGTTGGTATGAGCACAGAATGTCACTGGAAAGTGAGACTGGCTAGCAAGCGTAGCAAGCGTTTGTAACTCGATTGAAAACGTTTGCTACGCAGGCTAGAGACTAACAGAACGCCATTTGAGGTAGTGCCCTCCGGGGGATGTATCCCACGTTGGGTGTTTCCCACGGAAAGGGGGCAATCAAGCCCCAGGATCCCTAACTGACGAGACAGACGAGAATATCCCGGGAGTAACACCCTGAGGGAAGTGTCTACCACAGTGGCGGATCAAGGGGAGGGGTCCGGGGGGCCCGCCCCTCACTTATTTTAGACCAAACTGAGGCCCGAAGGGCCAAAAAATCTTTTTTATAAATCACCCCCCTATCTCAGAGTCTGGATGACCGCTCCCCCCCCCCCCCGCGACTCCACCTTATCCAAAGGCTGTACCACCTAAAAAAATATACCATTATATATCCGTTCCTACATTGAAAGATTTCTGGATTTTCTTTCTTCATTGACTTGACAATCTTTCAAGGCTAACTTCCAGACTTGGGTGGTATTTAAACTGTCGGCCAAAATAGTCAAGGTGATGATTTATCAAAACTGCAATGGGTCGCTCATGATAGAAGATATAAAAGTAATAACAATGTACTTTGAAGTTACTGTTACTCAGGTGAGGTATATCGGCTCTATAAGTATCAGACAACTTGATCAGATGCATACATATTTGTGAGGAAAGGTATTCCGTGACTCGAAGGCACGGAGAACAGTTGCGAAGAAGACTAAACTCATAAGCCGCAAAAATCTCGACTGACTCAATAAACAGGAAATTCAGGAAAATAAGACAAGTCATCGGGAAAAAACTATTGACTATTTAAGAAATACAACCGCAAAATAATTATTCCCCGTTTAACCTGAAACCTCTAACCGTGACCAATATATCATTTCTCTTTACATTACTGACACTGTTCTGAATCAAACATGAAGGTTCATAGAAAACAAATGGATCACCAACTGAAAACAAGGCAGAAAGGGATGATGATGGTATCAAGCAGAATTCCTTTTTAATAAATCAAAGCAATGAAATAACATTTGCAAAGAAGGCTGAAAGAAATGAAAACCTCAAAGCCGCTGAAAAATATGCGTTAACTCCGGCTCGTAAGGGAATGTCTCAGTGTCCTTTTCTTTGACCGAACACATTATTTTTGAAGTATTTCCTGCTGAAGTTTGTTTACCCAAAAGAAAAGCAATTTCCTTCGCGTACGCTCTCCGTGTGGGCAGTGCGTAACGTTTAATTTGTGGGTACATAAACGTGCAGGTTTTTCTTGCTAATTGCCTTTGCGCTCAATTTCCTTTTTCCTACCACAGTATGCGTGTAAGATCTACAACATTTTTGGCGATTTGTGAATTGCTATTTTCTCATCTTATGATCGCTTCTCGCGGATCCAATTAGCCTGGAGTTCCTTTCTCCTCAGAGGGCGAGGGGAGACAATGAGTGGCTGTACTTTTTCGGCCAAACGTCGCATCTCAGTTAATTATTATACCGATCCCATTTCATCTTCATCATCAAAAACATTTCCGTGTCAGCCGTTGTTAAGACTGGTAATTACTACAGTAATAGTTTGAAAACACTATTAACAAAACTGAAACACCTTGTTGTTTGAAGTGACACGGTGTGTTGCGATCATTTGTAAACAACAACAACAACAACAAATTGGTGATCTTTCAGTTTTCACTTGTTTCCAAGAGCGACTCCCCGGAAGAAGGATACGGGAGGGTACGGACGCTCTAATGTGTGAAAATGTGGGCTTTAAACCGCTAGAAATAACGTAATACGAAATTTCAAGGAATCTGTAACAAAACCAAATTGGCTATCGAATGGCTCAAGATCCGGTTTATTTACTAATACGCAGAAAGATTAAACCTTGATAGATTTAAGTCAATTTGAATGAAATCCTGAGCCGAAATGGCTTATGTCTTGAATATTTTTTTGTGTTCTACACATAGGCTGTTCTGCCTTTCTCTACAAATCGGCAAAAAACAAATCTGTAGTAATTGTCTCGTTGTTGCACAAATGACCAGCTCTTTGGGCGTTTGAAAAACGCGCACAAGGTAAAACTTTTGGGAAATATATACAAAATCAATTTGCCACCCATGAGGGTCGTCTTTGTTTCCAAAAGTTCACGATTCTCGGTCGAAAACAATCAATCAAGCTTATTGTGTTGTCTAAAAACACTTATAATGGCAAAACCACAGCAGCAAACCAGTGAGGTTAGCCGGATCATGAAGTTTGGCGTTAGTTAGATCTGTGTTATTTTTTAATAAAAGTAATCAAGACACCGACGAATAAAATACTTAAGTATATAGCTTACAAGAAAATAGTGCAGGGAATCCCCGGGACTACCCGTTTTTTTGGACCTCCTCATATATCCTACAGTACACTATTTTCAGACCGCTAAAATCGCTTGACCCAAACCTAAAAAACAACACTGAATCATCCATACTTGCCTTATTATAAGCAAAGAGACTTTCAAGACCTCCGTAGGTGTGATTCACATTTGAGTTTTCACTTTACTCAACCCTTGTACTCTGTAAGTTAGAAAGAGCTCTCGGTGTATTATTCTTAAACAGACTTACTTATAGTTCTTGGCCACAAAATCCACGTCGTTTTCCAGCTTCTTTTCTTGAGAGTTTCTTTGTTTACAACAAATTTGAGATCAACCAGTCACCGCTTACCAAACATGAGATCTAGAATATACGAAACAACACGTTAAAAAAAATCAGTTTTAGATTCGTACGTAGACTGTAGTATTATCTTTCCTTCTTAATTACAAAAGTTAAATCCCATTGAAAATAATTAACTAATTTGCGGTTTCTGGGATTGCGAAAAAAATGTTCAATTCTATGATATCTTTTATTAAGTACGTTCCATCACTGATTTTATATTTGTTTGCATGGTAGTTTCGACCACTTGATCAAAGGACTTCATTCTAATCAGCTCAGACGTGATATGAAATCAGTGTTATGACCCATATATGTCGGACAACATCCTTTATGCTTTTTTTTTACTTCTTTCAAAAGGAAAACTGTTCAGATTTTTTGTGTCGAACTTAGGGTAGTTACAGATGCGTTTGGCTTTCGACGTAACCGGAAAACATGTCGATGGCTCTCTTGTTTTTCTAGTCAATCTCACTCTTGTTTTTAATCAGTATACAGTTTTCTAACAGCGTAGTATTTAATTTATAACAATGTTAAGTGACTAATGAAACAAGATTTTACCCTACTCAAAAAAGCGCAAAAATTGCGCGAGTAAGAGCTGCTAGCAACGCCCCTTGAATTCCATAGTTTCAGACAGTTTATTAGACCTTACGTAATTGAGTGCGAAGGAAAAGGATAATATGTGGAAACTGATACAAACTAAAAAGCTTATTATATTTTAATCTTTTCCTCAGCGTGTGTCCACGTTCTTCGCTATTTCCTAACCGAATTTACTCTCGAAAGTACGCATTTGAATAATTTCTATAATGAGGCCTTTGATTTTAAACCGTGCAATTCAGACTTGTTTATCAGACCTTCTAGGTCAATTCTAGAGACTTGGAAATATAAGGTTACACGAGTACAACTACGTTAACAGTTCGTTAACAGTTGTTAAGAGCGAATGTCTGTAAAAATCGAGCAAAATCGAAATTTCGCGGCCACAGTCAAAAAATCATTTTCGCTCATATCTTGTCCATAGATAGGCATAAGTAAGTCACTAAACGTGGTGTAGTTTGTTTTTCAAAAAGCCGCTTGGATTTGGAGAAAATCGACAAAATCAATTTTCGTGGCCGGCGACTTGAAAACAACGAAAATTCGAGGCAAAATGAGGCGGTCTCAAAATTTCGCTCGCACGCACACAGGAAGAAAGCGGGGTAAAATATTTCCCAATAAATCAATTTATAAAGGGTTCTTCTTCTGGTCTGGTAATGAATTCTCATCTTAACGATAATCTGGATGATAAACAATGTTATTTTAGTTTGGGTTCTTTTTCGACTAAACGAAATTTAAATTTAGGCTGAAAGTTGCGTTTTATATTTTAGGCATGTGCTACACCTTGGTT
Source organism: Porites lutea (assembly GCF_958299795.1). Taxonomy (NCBI): domain Eukaryota; kingdom Metazoa; phylum Cnidaria; class Anthozoa; order Scleractinia; family Poritidae; genus Porites; species Porites lutea. The sequence continues at coordinate 3,391,228 of NC_133214.1, forward strand.
TTGCCTGAAACTCAAGCCAGTTGTTATTTAAACATTGTGCTAAAACATATGTAAGAATTGGCCTGGGTAATTAAATTTGTACTTCACACGAACCTTCTGAAGTTGAATAAATTTTGCTTGAAATATGAGACTTTTCAAGAAAGTCGGTTGGTTGTTGCTCGACAAGTCACGATGGCTGGGCTCTCCAAACGAAACTTAACTCACAATCGCACTTGTATTAAAGACATTTGAACTGAAACGATAATTTTTGTTACCTCAAATGCATTTTCCTGTTCTTGTCAACTGGCATTGCGCCTTGTCCCATGCTAATCAACCGAAGATCCAAAAACTCGAGGAACCGTGGTGCGTGAAAATAACCTCAAACAGAACATGGCCTATCTTTTCCGCAGTCACACTTTTACATCCATTGCCATTTAAAAATTCTAGGTCTCACAAAAAGTGCGATTTTGATAGTGAAACTTTCGGGCTGCCGATTCCTCTTTGGTGATAAAAGTCTGGTCAAAAGTGTTGCGTGACAGTATTCACAGGCTTCCCAATCTAACCATTTGAGCGACGCCTTTTTTTAATGTTCTTGCCAGAAGTAGCATATTATGCTACTAACAATCCAAATCATGTTTTTTTTTCTTTTTTTTCCTAAGTTTTCTTAAAGTGTGCTTCCATACCATACTAAATAAGTCCAAAAACATCGTTTTTCACGTCAACTTTCCCCCGTTGCCTTGTATGTGCCTTTGATTGACTTCAGGCTTCAACCTCTAGCTATTTCAACGCGTTATTACCTATCAGGCGGCTGTCTTTCCTCTCATATATGCAAGTTCCATTTTTTTGGATAACAGTTTTCGTAAACTTTCTGCAATGATCTTTTAGTATATATATTTTTTCTAATCTGAACATGGTTATTCGATCGTCAAACTCTTGTTTCAGTCTGTTTATATACAGAGGAACCCCGCCTTGGGATTACCCCGTTTATACGATCACCTCTTGCCTCAGCTCACCTCCCATAGTCTTTCACCCGGACGTGAAAATCTCCGAGTCATTTTATCATTTTGAAGACCTCTTTAATGCGACCACCTCGGTATCACGACCAGGATTTTATGGCCCAACGCTGGTCGCATCAACGGGGTTCCACTGTATTGAAATCAATAATAATAATAATAATAATAATAATAATAATAATAGTAATAATAACAATAATAACAATAATAATAATAATAATAATAATAATAATAATTAATAATTGAAATTAATGTAAAGAATTAAAATTTAGGCCCCGCTTATATGACGAAAATTTGTCTCGAGCAGAAGGGTCACCCGCCCATCCGAGCCTCCCTTAATAAGGAAAGGGCATGATCTCAGGCTAAGCTTCCCTGGAAGAGGCAACTTTTCACACATTTCCTTACTGAAAACATAGCGGACCGTTTAAATTACAAAACGTTTGCTCGGCTAGAAGGGTGACCCACTTTGTCCAGTCACCCTTTTGTAATGGTAGGGTCAGCCTCCTAGCCGAGCCAACGTTTCTCCGTAGGCACTTTACGCGCTTTCTATTGAATAAAAAAATTCCTGTTTGAAATTTCGGAAAAACCACGTGCCCAGTGGAAGGTACATTCCAGTTGCAAAGACCAAACCAAAGCCACCGCGAGTTTGGTTATCGTGCTTGTAAGCAGGATACAGATCATTGGTCCTAGGGAAAAAAAATTTGTCAAATGGAAGGAGACATTTCGGTCCGACCGTCTAGATCAAATCCGATCCGTATCGGTAAAGGGCTCGCATAGCCAAGGCGAGACAATTAGAGCATGCGCGAAGGCCGGTTGGGCCAATGTTTTTTTTTCGCTCGGCTAGGAGGGTGACTCTCCTACACGAGACAGGTTTCCTCCATATAAAGGGAATTAAAACTTTCGAATACAAAACTTGTAATAGAGAGGGAATCAGAAAAAATTTCAAAATTCACAAAAGAATAATATTCAAGCCCTTGTAATTTCGATCGAAAAGACTACTCAAGTTGCCCTGTGGATGACAGAACAGTTGTTATAATTATATGGCGCCGCAAAGAACTTAGTGATTTAGATAGCCTAAAAGGGTTTTCAATGTATTTAGGAGGAAACTGTCGTTGGGTGCCCCTGTCAACTATCGCCTAACGCTACCACTACTTTCTTTACCCACATAGTTTTTTTTTTTCAGTTTTACTCTCGGTCATTTGCCATTTTCTGAGTGTGCGCTTTGGTACCAGTCTTGAGACTGAAACTTGGTGGCTCGTCAGAAATTCATGATCAGAACTCTTGAAAAGAAAGTCTCCGACCATAACTTTCTCTGGCAGTCATTAATGAAACGGATATTGAGGCTACATCCGCTTCTGGGTCCGTTCAATTCTCGTAAGTCCCGATAATTAACGGGCCCCTAAAGCTGTTGTTGTTTACATGCAAGATAGAAATTTCAATAGTTTTGCATCTAACATGATAAAACTATCAGTTAATGAAAAAATGAAGTATTTTGCTAGCCAGGACCCGCGCTCCTCACATTTCTTTTATATCGATTTAAATATCTGATATCGGGCCCGAAAAGTTATAGGGACTTTGGACAAACGGGCCCCAGGGACCCGTTTCTCGAAAGTCCCAATAATTAACGTGCCCGGTAAGCTGTCTCCGTTTACATTAAAGATCGAGGTTTTAATAGTTTTGCATCTAACATGATAAAACTATCAGTTAATGAAACAAAATGGAGTAGTTTGCTAGCCAGGAGCAGCGCTCTTATTCTTTATATTTCGATTTGAATATTTGATTTCGGGCCCAAAAAGTTACCGGGACTTTCGAGAAACGGGCCCCTGTGGTCCGTTGCCAAAGGCCGCAAGACAGAATTTACTGGAAAAGTAAACTTAATGCTTTTGCCTTAACAGTGTCCTTTTATCGTGAATTTGAAGACGTCAGGGCCTAAGCCACTGGTAAACACGTTTCATTCCAGTTTTTTAACTTGCTGTATCTGCGGTATATCTTCTTAGTGTCGGATTTTAAAGCTTGTTTGAGTAGCCGAGCATGCTGTAAGGAGGAAATTGTGTGATATACTTTGACATATCTTTTGGTAAAGGAGTCAGAGACGAACAGGTCAGCGTTCTAGACCCCAGGTTTCTTTCATTGTATATATTCGATACTAGAAACTGAAACTCATGCCTTAAGTCTTCACACTTAAGGAGAGGTTTGTAGACTTGAAAATAGCGCTACGTCAACTACCACTCCACAAGGACGCCCTGCCTGGGTCGCGTTTCCCCAATTACTTTGCAATACTTTCTTAGTTGCGTGTGCTAATGTAAGTTTTTAATGCTGGTTAGCCTGTGCAAGCATTTGAAAAGGGGGAGACAGTGTTTAGAGCGAATTGCTTACCTAACATCCTTGAGAAAGAGTTACAGCTTAACCCTTTCTACGGATTCTCCTATCCCCTCAACGGCCTTTCCATCGGAGTCTTACTAGGTAGTACCCAAGTAAGATTCAGAGCCACCCTTCCCCCAAATATACATATGAAATAACGTGATTTTTTTATTGATTCTTCACTCAAAACAAAAAACGCTTCCGAGATCATTTATCCAGGTTGTCCAAAGTTTAAAACCTACTCAGTGTTCGTGTGTACTGGCAGGGTGTATGATTTTGATGTTTTCCAAATTCCTTAATAGTCATTGCTTTTATCACACGCGCAGGTGTCCGCAAAACTGACTTCCACTTTACACTTTTAAATCAAGTACTGTTGGCAGCCAGACTATGCAACCTTCCAGTTGTTGTATAATTGAACAAATAACTTTGGAAACATCCAAGAAATGTATAAACAATTTTGTTTTCTGTTCGAAGGATGGTGTTCGTTGTCACGCAACACCACTCCTTGTCTTCTCACACTTCCTCCCTGTATGTTGTAACTGATTCTATTAAGTGGTAAGAACATCTTTCAAATCGCCGAAAATGTCTTAAAAACATATTTTTCTCGTGAAATATTTTGTTCAACCACCTGAAGAATTTAGATCATAACGCTCATTCGGTTTGAGTGACATTTTAATAACCTGGCCCATCTCCAATGACCTCTCGTTAGAGGTCAGATTACAAAATGCCTTAGCGCCAGCAGAATTTTGGAGCTCGAGAGTAGAAAAAGTAAAACAAGTGCCCAAAACTATAAAGGTAAGTTAATTTCTATTGCATGTTAGCAAATTAACTATCGTAATATAAAGATACATCAGGTTTCTTCTCAAGAAATGCCAATGATCCCTTTCGGCAACAGCAAGCCATTGGTGAATTATGCAAATGTCTCATATTTCATTCAAAATTTGGTCAAGTTCAGAAGGTTCGTCTGAAGCGCAAATTAAATTACCCAAGCCAGTTCTTACATATGTTTTAGTACAATGTTTAGCTAACTTATAGCTTGAGTTTCAGGAAAAACCAAGGTGTAGCACATGCCTAAAAATTAAATCGCAACTTTAGGTCTAAATTTAAACTTCGTTGAGTTGAAAAAGAACCAAAACTAAAATAAAATTGTTTACCTTCCAGATTATCGTTAAGATAAGAATTAACCGCCACACTCGGGCTAAAACCCTTTATAAATTGATTTATCGGGGAATATTTTACCGCGCTTTCTTCCTTTTTTGCGTGCGAGTGAAGTTTTGAGACCGCCTCATTTTGCGCCAAATTTTGGTTGTTTTCAAGTCGCCGACCACGAAAATTGATTTTGTCGATTTTCTCCAAATCCAAGCGGCCTTTTGAAAAACAAACTACACCACGTTTAGTTACTGACTAATAAGTATGTATGGACAAGATATGAGCGAAATTTAATTTTTGACCGTGGCCGCCGGTTGCTCGATTTTTACAGACATTCGCTCTTAAAAGACAATGTGAGCAGCGAGGAAACAAGCAAACAACAGAAATTGTACCTTTTTGTACAATTTATGTATATAGCAAAAGAAAACGAAATGATTGTTGTTAAAATTGCACAGCTTTCCTTCCTGTTCTTAATTTAGCTTTTTTGATTAATTTAATCTATAATAAACACTTTAGGACAAGATCGCCCCGTTTCCTTACGAAAACAAATTTGTGTGTCCTCTCCTGAACAATAGAACAACACTGAATTAATTATAAAGAACTGTACGGCGTACTTTATTGTACATTTGTGTAAAACAAAATACTTTGTGCTTAAGAACTATAGAGAAGTTTCCTTGTCTCTATGAACGAATTTTAGTCTCGCGATCAATCCATCCTAAATATCAAGCACATGTGGGAAAAACCACAAAAAGTTTTAGTGTAAACTATTCCAAAGACTACTTCCTCCCTAGGGAAATTCCAGAACTCAATGTACTTAATTGTTTTTGCATATACTTGTGGCACTCTTTAACATCTTAGCCTGTTTTAGCCTTTTGCATTGATCTTTACATTTGATTTACAGCCCATAAGACAAGATAAACGTCGATCAAAATTCAAATACGAAGTGTAATGAAGAAAACCGACACTGGGCCGATGCATACATACTCCGGCCTTGTTCGTATAAAAACAAAGTTATACATTGAACTGAATGACGATGATTAGTGCACGAAAAGCACAACAAGAAAGCCTCTTTTCCATTTATCGTTACTTTTCGAACTTTTTACATAAACGCAGGACAACTAGAAGCTTTTGCAATACGAACTGCGAAAATACATGTTACCCCAGTTTATATAGGACACTCGACTCGCCACTGATCATACTAATCAACGGCATAAATAGTTTAACTGAATGTTCCGATCGAAAGGTTCGCTACTCTTACTGAATTTGCGCTCATCGTTTTAATTGAAAATCAGTCAAGTCTGTGTTGACAATGTTTGTTGAAGTTTGATGCACGCTTATATCACCGGTCCTCCAACATCCCCTAAATATTTGCCTTACAGCGAAGTTAAGTTTACATAACTTTACAAAATCTCTTAATAAAAGCGTGTAAGTTTTTGCCATCGACAACAATGTCACGACAAGTTTTAAACAATACTAAGATAACTATTGATGTCCTTTCTAAATTGAATTTCCTTAAAAAATGTTTCCCTTACCTGCGATGTCACCCTCAATGGCTTCACATGAAATATTCCGAACGAGCTATTCAAGCGCGCCAAGAAAGCGGCACATACTTACGAAGAGCGGGCACAATAGTTCTAAGTCTCTTGACACCCAATTTAGCTAAAGCTTCTTTGTTGAGTAATCCCATTAGACTGCTCTCTTCTATAACAAAACCAGATGACGTAGTAGACGGAGCGCTCAATAATACCGATAGCTTAAATGAATTGGCTATAAGAAAACAGTTTACCGAGTGCAAGCTAAGGCAACATACGCCTGTTGTCTTAAGCCAAACTTAAATTGAACAGATGAATCGATTTCGACCTACGTGAAGAAATCTTTCCGTCGTTCACCTTTGTGTTGTTACTGCGGCCCTTCCGCTTTCCGCTTCGGGCTTTTCTGAAAAAATTTAAACAATGTGTTTGCTCGGATCTTAGTCATTTAAAAACAAACACGTTCGAACAGTTAGGGAATTTATTTATTTATCGTAATTATTTTTTTTTGCAGATCAAAGGGTATTATAACCTATTTTTTGGACCGTTCCTAGCAAAGAAAACGACAACAATAACAACAGATCTACAAACAACTAAACGGTTAGTATGGATGGCTTTCCCTTTGGTTATTTCTCATTACACATGTTAGTGTGATACGGACCAATTATTAAAAATATCATGACCAAATAAACAAAAAATCAATTGACACCAAATACTCAGTAAAATTGTATGAACTAAGAAATATGGTGTTTAACCGCAGCTGTTTTCTCCATGTTCTATCGAAAAATTACAATCTCTGACCAAAAGCGGTACTGATTGAACATTGTGGTTTCGGCATAGAAAAAGAAAAACGTTCAATCCACCGACTGTCTAGCTGTGACTTTCAGTTTTACAAAAGGCCCGAACTGCTTTATGAGGCCGAATAGACACTTTTTCTAGGAAAGATGTAGTACAGTGTAAGTAGAAATCCGAATGGATGTGCCAAGTAAATTCCAGTGCATGTAGTATATAGCGACGTTTAATACGGAACAGTTCTCTTCCTTCAAAAGTCACAAAACTCCATTCACGATCTGTGTAATGCGAATACTTGTATTATGAGAGCCTTGCTTACATTGGCTGTCCCTTTGTTGTCTTTTTAACGTTTTTAGGCCGACTAGAATGCAGAAGCAGTCTCGCACTATATTCTTCATCTGTACTAGTGGAGGTTTTGAGCCTTACCTAGTCTACCGAAAGACGTCTGCCAAAACCCAGACGGACAACCAAATTGTTGAGTCTAGAGCAAGCGGGCTTTTGTCGAAAACATGACAGGAAACTGAGTTACTTTTTGTCTGCTACGAAAATTTCAAAAGACATTGAAGGATGCCGACCATACAAATACAAAAGGAAAAGGTGGATTATGGCTTCTATTGCGACCGTAGTAATTTTTGTGAAGTTGACTTCCGGTCTTAAAACAAAATTCAACTTTAAAGGAGACCGAATGATCGTGAGTGGTTTTTAATACATTTAGGTCCTTTTTGTTAAACATTATACTATACTTAGACCGAGTCCTGGGAAATATAAGAAGACAAGACGTATTTTTAACCCTTTCTAAGTGTTGAAAGAAAAATTTGAGTATCGTAAATATTACGGCCAATTACTGAAGACAAATCGTGATAAAACGAAAGCGTGTTTTACGGGGACCATCTCTTTGGCATAGTGCACACTAGTACGCTGATTAACCACGCACACTCTGATAAGAACACATGGTTGTTTCGTCCTACGCCCCGCCAATAGTCACGTTCATATTTAGTGACACGCAAGACAACCTTAGACTCTTTTTTCAAGGTACAAGTATTCCGCCCTACCAGGGATAAGCTTGCGTGGGAGGATGCTAGCTACGTCACACTTCGCGTAGCCTGTGCCAGGCTCTCAGATAGTATTAAAACGAGCAGAGCGAAAATAAGACGCGCGCGATTTGGGAAAGCCCCCGCGCGTTTTTCGCCTTTCTTTTCATCTTTTTACTCAACGACTTTTCACCACTATCTTGGACCTTGGAAAAGGATACAGTTCGCGCAAAACTAACTACGGTAATCATCGTCTGTTCGACGAGCTTCTTTTATAATCTTTGAAAATCCAGGGGCAAACAGCGGAGTCGAGCTGAAGACCAATATTTCTCTTCAAATTTTTCCTCACTCCTTCTCCAACTAATTCCTGTGATTGTGTCAAGAGTTTGACCCCCGAAACAACTGGGCAACAACAACCTTTTTCGGTGTTCGTATTGTAGCACGGGACCTAGCAAGCTGTCCTTAATGATGAGATGCTCGTAATATGCATACATACAGCTATCGTAAGTAGATGTAAGATCACTCAAGACATTTAATTTTGAACCCCAGAATCCTATGCGTATAACACTGGGCCCCCGGCCGATCATTCATTTAGTCAATGTCATGACTAGAGTCAATAAATTTTGAATGTGTCGCATATGAAAAGAAACTTTCATGGCCAAAAACAAGCGAAAGTACGACATTCTAGTAACACATACTTTTGGCTTTAAATCTAGCGGGGTCAACAACAGAAACGAGATTTAAAAAATAGCCAAGTCGTCTAGACGTGTCCGCCTATCCTTAGCTATTTGGTCGAGTGCGATTTCCTGGAGGATGCTTTCAATTAATTGATGATAAACATTTTTAAAACCAAACTGTGCCAACGTTCTTCTTCGCCCACATCCTCCGTCCCGGTATGTATGTCGGATCCGAGGCGCCGCACCCATCGCAAATAAGTGTCTCATTGATCTCTTACCTTTCTTAAACAAGCGGAAAGCGCGGAATCAAGAAAAATAAAAATAAGTCAAATTTGGCCGAAATTTTGATCAAAATTGATATAAGCGGGATCGGCTCCTGAAACAGCTGTCTGAAGAAAAAACGAACGAAAATTATCAAATGAATGGACGAGGAAGACCGAAATGGAAGGCTTCCAGAGTAAAAACCATTGCAACATTTCCGTTGACCCACCGCATCTTCTTTTCTCGCCGTCTGAAGGCCTGGAACAACTGCTTATTAAAATTCCAAGGAGAGGTAATCTCATCGAGAACAAAAAAAAAGGACGGTTATGTACCGCCTTGAAGTGCGATCGGCATTGAATTCCAGCTTAGGTGGAGGCAGTGGAGGATTTTGGTCTTGATATTTTGCGTACTGGGAAAATAGTAAGGAGGATAAGGTCTAGGTCCAGAAGGCGTTACAAGTTTCTACAAGAGAGGGTCCCGAAAAGAAAGAAGAAAAAGAGTAGATGGAGCCTTTTCCCCACTCCCCCCCCCCGCACCCTCGCCCCTCCCTGGCAAGGCGATAATTGCTCTCTTCAGCCTTCAGATTACGGTAGCCCTCTGGTGGCAACGCAGGATAAAGTGGCTTTATCAGAATTAAAACTCAGACGTCTATAGTAGGGGTGAGAAATTTGGTTAGTGATGAAGGCTTAAAAGTTGTTAAGTATCGGGAGGGGAGGGGGGCGATTCACCTTTGCCAGCACTTTGCAAATAAAGAGTTCTCCCTCAGAGTCTACCTGGACAATATTAAATTTGACACAGTCACTCGCAGCAGGTTACAATATTCTTGAAGGAGCGGAAGTTTTTGACAGCTATTATTTGATCTAGCACTCGTTTGTCAAATTTGCGGGAATGTCGTAATGAAGTGTGCTAAAATATTGGACAGTGGAACTTATTTGTGTCATAATGACGAACTGTAAAATGAACAAAAACCAGTTGTTATTTTAACTCGACTAACTTGATCTGGAGGAGCAATATTTTAAATACAAGATAGCAGAACTAATGCTTATATTCCGACAGCTGGCAAGAAATCTCTTATTTCACAGTACGATTCCATCTATTCCCACATGAGTTCGTGGGTGTTCCATTCTAAACAAAAGCATTCTATTTCTCCTCTAAAATAGTCATCATAAATTATTGGTCACTAAAATAAAAACAGTCATTAAAAGAATCCAAACAAAATTCAGAACAAAAAGAAAAACCATAAACTTTTAAGGAAGTTATCCACTGGTCAGTGTTGCAAAATATTTTCCCATCCGCGCATTACGTGGGCAAACTCAACCGCTACTTGTGCAAGTCCACAAAGAGATTTTGTCATTAAGATTGGAGCTTTGTAGCCTAAACCCTTCTAAACATAACTGGGTTTTTGGAACTTTATTCATTTATGCATGTTTTACGATACCTAACATCGCTAGGCTTTCGGTCGCAGCACGTTTTCCAGGCATTTAAAGGTCTGCTTTTCATTGTGAATGAAATCAGTCGAAGGTTTGATACTGCGGCGCTGGTTTCGAAATGTTGTCCAGGATTTCGGCCCTTTCTCTCACATTTTCTGCAATTTGTAGCCTTCGCTCGCTTTTTATTGTCTGTGTTTGCGGAGGGTGGTCCTTTTAAATTGAATAGCTCTCTACGCCTGAACAATAAACTTGACTCGTGCCGTTTTTAAGTCATGCATGTGTCCAGCCACATTAAGCTCGGCTATTTTAAAGCTCTTTAAGATTAACTTGACCTCTATAACATATCTATAAAGCTCTCAATGGGAACTCACAAGATTTCTAAGGAGTTTGAACTCTAATGGAACAAAGCCGATTCATGTAATTACGATATATGTCTTCATTTGTGATTATTACTCAAGAAAGTTCGATGTAATTCTTGTCTAAATATTTAAGTTGATAGCCTAAACTTACTTGACGTCTCTGGATAATTTTCCCCTGTTTTCGCCCTTCACTTTGATTGTAACGACTTTCGCGCAACGTAAACGGACTTTCTTCGGAGATAAGTTGATTGATAAACCTTATAAACTCATTGAGTGGACTGGGACAATTCTGGCGCCGGGGGCGGTCTGAGAGATTTGAGGTCAATACAAGCGTTTGGCAATTAACCTTTTATGTTAATGACTGAGAGGGTCAATTAGAGATTGTTGGTATACGTGACAGTTGCTATTGACAGCCGAGAGAACTAAAAAGAGGTATTACAACTTTTTAGAACGAGAGACCCTTTGAAAATGAAACAAACGCTTTCTTAATGCAGCTTAATGTTTATGTTCAAGGTCGAGAAAATCCCCTTCGATGGCATTTAGCTCGCAGATAGGCCCTCAATACATGTTAGCATGTTGGTTATCGCAAGTTATTAAATTGTCAGGGACAAATCAGGTCAATAAACTTGACTGTTGTAATTGATTCGAAGAATTGGAGCAAACATTGTTCGATCTGGGAAACAAAAGATAAGAAAATAGTGAAATACAGAAGAGTCACTAACGAAAGAAAAAGTTTTGTTTTTCAATTTATGCGAAAAATATAGAACTATAATTTTTGGTTATAGACCTCTTGAACCATAATGTTTTCATTCAGTTAACGCTTATTCAAACGATGACTCAATCCGCATTTACTTTTTTTTTAAAGAGCCGGAAAAGGGTTGGAAGGTAAATTGTCTCGTTAAATAGAAGCATTCTGTCACCAGTGTGTCAGTTTTAATATCCGTTGCTCTGGAGACAGCACAATTAGGACAATTTTTGATCCATCTCAGGAGCCCATCAGCTCCTGTCCATCTTCAATATACCCTTCTTCTTAAGTCCTGTAAATTTCCAATTTAAGCGCTGTCGTTAGCTTTTCTTAAGTTTCTATGCCCTGAGGCTATTTCTTCTCTTGTAAACTGAGGCTAATTAAATGGCTTATTTTAAAGAAACAAACATCGCTGAGGAACAAATTTCACGGTTTGGAAGCAGTTTTAAAGAACCTATAACAATAAAACTAGACTACGTAGTGTTAAACTTAGCACCCAACTGAACGTGACCCAAAGTCCCAGTTTGAGTTTGATTCCGAGAAGCCTGACTTTAATTGTGACTGATTTAGCCGTACGCGTGCTAGCGTACGGAGTTAAAGACTCACAGTTTAAAGACGTCTCGGCTTCTCGGACAACAAAGAAAAAAAGGTCTCTTTTAAAATTCCAAGATTACGACAACCTTATATTAGGAAGAGCCTGCGACAATGCTAGCGCTTCATGCCGGACACGCGCGCTGATCTTTTTAATTTTTAAGGTCAAGAAAGTTATATTTCCGTTCTAAAGTTAACGCTGTGGCGTAGTTTATGCATTCGGCGTTGAAAGAAGAAATGATTAAGATAAATGGGTAGTTTTTCTTTTCTTTTTTTGAGGAATAAAATGCACTTTTGAAACGCAAATTGCAAGATTTATGGACCCTTGAAAATTGCAAGCTTAAAATAACCAGAAATACAGATTAGCAGTCTTTCGTGGCCTGAAAGAAAGATTTTTTTCTGCTTGTACAACGCTTGCATGTACAATGGCGAAAACAGTTGGTAACATATCCACGCGCGGTTTGTTTTTATTTTGTTTTCAATTTATGTTTTGTAATTACATCAGAGAAAAATCGCTTTAATTTGAATGCTAAAAATGAGAATGCATAATTCATGTTCCACAATACTTGGGTGGCCCTTAACAATATGCCGAATAAATATCGTTGAATGAAAGAAATTGACTTTTGAATATTGACTTCATTTAGGTATAAACTCATGTCTAAACTCATAGGAAAAAATCTTCATCATCTCTGATAAATGAGAGAGCAACTGAGCCAGATTTGTCGAAGTCAAAGTCGTGGAGCAACGCCTTGGTCAAGTTTAAACGAGTTTCATGGTTAAACTAACGTCCGGCGAGTAATACGTTTTGCCTTTACAAGCTTTTAAGCTAAGTCAAAAGTAATGCATCTTATTCACATATATTTTGTGCTGACCTCATCAAAGACTTTATAGCATTTGCCAGCGAGTACGAAAAGATTAGATAGAAAATTTCGCACGAAAAATGTGATGATAAATAACTGGGCCGACTGCACTCTGAAATGAATAATCGGACAGGCGACTTAAAGACTGGAGTCATTGAACATGATTTAACGTCATTCAATTGTCAGTTCTCCAGTTTGACAAATCACAAAAGGCACTATTGTGATTCATAACTGATTTATAATCAAAGCTTATCTTTTAATTTGAATTTTGTTTTGTTTTATTATTATTATTATTATTTTATCTATTTAGGTTTCTCCCGAAGTTCTCTTTTAAAGTGTTTTTTTTTCCTGATCAGTACTGTCAGCTCAAACGGTAAGGAAAGAACTGGTGATGTTTTAATTTTATTCTAGTGCTGAATTTATCGAGACAACTCCAAATGTTCTTCGGTTAAGATATATATTTACACCTGTGCAATGCAATGAGCCGATCAATATTGGCTCCCGATTACCTAGTCCTACGCTACCTGCTACCGGTGCAGGTCGAATCAGATTAAATCTTGACTCAGTATCGAATACATTTGTGTGTTTTTTGTACTGAGCGGGGAACTGGGGAGGGAAATTAGGACGAGAAGGGGCGGCGCCCATTCCCTCTCCCTTGTGCGTGACACCATCGCCCCCAAAAATAGCGAATCACGTGATAATCATCCGCTGTCCTGCTAATCACGTGCATAAGGCAATAAGATTTCTTCTTTTCGATGAAGGTGTGCAGTGGCATAATTGTCTCAAACCAGGAAATTAAAGTCAAGCTATATTAATAAACCGGTAACCCAAAAGCCATGTTTATTTTATTTGTCTTTTATTAGATTGTATTATTGATATGTTTTCCTAGACAAGTTTGTATCAGCGACGTCAATGGAACAGAGAGCATAGTGGTATAAAGACAGATCGAAACACTTAACTTGAAATGATGATTAAACTAAGACTGGAACCTTTTAGCACAATTCATTTCTACATTATTTTCATGAATGACTTTAGAGAGACCAATATTATTTCTCAGATAGGACAGCTTTGTTAAGGTTGTAGTAAGCTTGCTTCCAAAAACTTGTCGCGAGAATACCTGAAATCATGTTTGTTAACTTCTTCCATGAATTAAAGCTTAATGGCAATATTACTTCGTGCTATTCCTCTTCTGTTTGTTTGAAAATATCTATTACACGAAAAACACAAGCGCTTTCAGCGGAAAGATAAAGCGATCTGTTTACATACGCCTGGGGGGAATTGAATGAAATCAATTAATTGAAGTACTTCGTTTTCACAATTTAAACATAAAACAAACACACTTTCATTATGCGAACATCACGTTCTTCGACGGGCAAAAGATTTTCCCTAATCAATGAAAGAAATCATCGAAATGCATAATTCTTCGTTAATGATTGTTATGGACACAGATTTCGCCACAATGCAGTTTAACTTCATTCTAGCTATAATTCAACTCCTGCCTGAAATTTTTTTAAACTTCCTGGTTTGATTTTTATTTCTCTTTGTTCCTGATTATGTTAACTGTGATCTAAGACTTAAAATGACTCTTTTTGAGAAAGTTTAAATCAGCAAACTGCTGAAATATTCTTTCTTCAACAGGTGCGAGAATTATATAACTTTTATTCATCTGTTTTCTTAAATCTAGAAAATCATAATAAATTTGCAAAGTCCTTATTTCGCGTCATATGATCTCTCAGTTATCTATCCAAAGTACTCATTTTTCACATGAAAAAATAAGGGGATATCTTGCACTGGTTCTGTGTTCCTTTGGAAGCTTTCAAGAAGCGACGTAAATAAAATCATTGATCATCATCATTGATGAGAATATTGTCAAACAGTACTTTTTAACTGCTGTTTATTTAAACTAGGTGGTTTCAATTTATAAGGAGTTTGGAGACAATCCATTATTATGATCATCCAAGTGAAGGCTACTGAGGAGTACTCTCCTGTGGTACTGTTTATTATGCTGTACAAGGTGGTTCTAACTTTTGAGTCTGTGGATGAAATCCTGTGGTGTGACCATTCAAATGAAAGCTACTGAGCAGTACTTTCCTGTGGTACTGTTTATAATGCTGTACAAGGTGGTTCTAACTTTTTAATCTGTGGATAAAATCCTATGATGTGACCATTCAAGTGAAAGCTACTGAGCAGTACTTTCCTGTGGTACTGTTTATTATGCTGTACAAGGTGGTTCTAACCGTTGAGTCTGTGGATGAAATCCTATGGTGTGATCATTCAAATGAAAGCTACTGAGTACTTTGATTTGGTAATGATAATTATGTTCTCAAGGTGGTTGTAACGATTTGGGTCTGTACAGGATTCCCTAAAGTTCTTTGTATCCACATAAATTAAAATTAGTGTTTTACAGACATTTTGCCTCAAAGTTGTGTAACATCGTACTGAAAATCAAATTAACAACCCTTGTCTTGCCTATGCCTTTTTGGGTACGCGAAATAAAGATCGGCCCAAACATTTCCTGAAAGGGAAATGCAGATAACTATTTGAAGAACAGGTATTTTGATCCAACGAGAGGAAACTCAAGTTATAGCTATTACACGTCAACAGGTTCCTTTAGAACCCATCTGATGTAGAGTGGAGCTACAGAAGTAGAACGCCACAGACCCAAACTCGTGACAGTTGTCAAATATACGACTGTGTCAAGCTCTTTTAAAGTATAAAATTTCCATTGACAATGCCTAAAGAATACTCTAAACTGTGAAAAAAGGTAACATTTTGATTAGCATTCAAAGGCGGTCACCGGGAGAAGCGAATCCATGGCCAAGCGACTGAAAAAATAGACAAATCTTACAGACGTCTGTCCGATGGATTCATTGGTCACGTTTGCTTCTTTAAGTTACAAGCGTCTGGAATAATTCGCACGAATCATCAGTTTAACATAGAGTATTGCTCAATAATATTTCAGAGTGATCATGATGGAAAGGTGATTTAGAAAAAGTTTCGTAGAACTCTGATTTACATTAAACCCGACGTGTAGAAGATATACGATGGTGATCAACAAAGAGATTATGATAACAATCACTTTAAGATATTGAAAATAGAAATTACTGCTCGATATAGATCCGCAAACCGCCAACTAGCGCCCTTGAAGAGGAGACGCATAAAAACAAAAATGAAATTTAAAAAAAAAACTTACCTGTTCACTTCCTGCTGTTACAAGGAGAGATGGCTATTTTCATCTGCAAAAGAAAATAGGAAATTAGAAAACCGAAGAACAAAAAAAAAATTATCTGAGATAGCCTCACAAGACTCCGAGATATCACTCGCAGTACACGTGTTGGAAATTCAGAAAGACACTTACTTAAAATTGGCCTGCAGCCTTAATTTAGAAATGGCAATAAAAATAATGAAAATAAAAGAGCAGGTGACAGAATTCCCTCAAGGACTCTACTAAACTGAGTTCTCATCCGTCGTTTTTCGTGCCAATACTTGTTAAAATGGATAAGACCTTTTTTCTTTAGAAAAAGAAGTTTCGCCGCACAACGCCTTAGGACAACGCCATGTTTTTCTCATGCAAATCAGTCACGAAGGAGAAAGGAAAGAGAAAGTTAAGACTCGCCGATCTTGACAAATACTTGAACACTAGTTCGACTACAATTTTTTCTCATTTCAAGAATTGACTTTCAATTGTTGAGTAAACAATGTGGCATTTTCGCTTTCTTACCGGCGATTGCTTGTCAAAAATCGAGCATTGAAGAATGGGCAAAAGTAAATTTAAATCTGCGTTAAAAGTGACACGAAGTGATTTTGATTTTGCATCAAAACTGAAAATTATACAGCCGAGAAGAAATAATATTATGAATTAAAAGAGTCAAGATCAAAGTATTTTCCGGTAAAAGAATGTCGAACTTAAAACTCAATGCACTGAAAGACGAAAAAATTGGCTCCCCGTGGCGTTACACCTGTTTCAGTGTACTCACATCTATTTTCTTCTTTCTTCTTTCAACTTTCAGATCCCTCGTCGATTTTGTTTCAAACTCCAGCGTCTTCTTCACAGTGCTGTAAAAATTGTTACCAAACCTTTTTAAAGAAATGCACGCACTAAAGGTTAACAATATAAAACTTATGACCCAAGACAAAGCGCGCAAACCCTCGACTGAGCGCGCTGGGGAATAATTGAACTTTTCTTATCAAATTATGTCGTCAACTGGTGAATAATTACCATATACAAAACAACACGAGAGCTTGTCAAGGATTAGTTTATAAATGCGAGAGATACGAGCACGGATTACGGCTTCCTATATGACGGGATAATCATTTTGTTCTTTAAGTGCTTTAGCCGTGAAATATAGATTAAGCAAGATCGAGATAAGATGATCATATGATCCCAGGGCTTCCCCGAGACACTTAGAATTATTGCAGTCGCGTGCTTTAAAGCGCCATTTTGAAGTGTAATTGCCAAGCAATTACAAGTCGGTAACTTTAAAATGAGAACTCTTCAGAATTCACAAAGAATGGTTACTTTATATTAGTGTGCTAGGAGTAATTAGTTTGAGTGTTAAGAAACTGATAGTAATCAATTTGAACTGGTATCTGTTACCATTGGTTGATAATTCTGTGTCAAAGATCTGTTCGTTTTAATTAAAAGCCTTCTTTTTTTTGGCATTTTACTATAAAAGTTAATTGTAGTCAATGAAAAATAACACGAATAAATCCTGATAACAATAATTTTGCTCTCGTTGAGTTGCCTAACGAGAGCAAAACGAAACTGGGAGAAAAAATAATACTATATCATTATCGTACTACATTTAAAGCAAACTGGGACATAGTCGGAAATGAAAACCAAGAATTTTTAATAATTATTTAAACGTGATTTTAATATTTGTGGCTGCCCAAAGGACCAGGGTAGAGGTGTTTACAAATTAAAAGAGTTTTTCTCTAACAACGACACAACTAGCCAGAAGGAACGATATAGGAAAAAATCAGCGTTTCGGAACACACTCAGAAATGGTTTGCGCGAAGTCAAAGACAGACGCAATATCATCAAAGTCAACAAGACTTCAGTGCATTTGTGTGTTCTTTTTTCCTATATTCTTCAGTTTTAGGATTTGCTCAGCTGGACTCAGACAAGTACTGTTTCTATTGTCTGGTGTTGCGTGAGCAAGATAGTAAACTTAGAACGATTATCAGGGCTCTCTCCACCGGAGAGGCTCCCACTGCGATTTCGATAAAATTAAGAAAAAAATATTATTAAGCGCGCGTTCTTTTTTTACTCTCCCAGCCTCCCTGCGACGCAAAGAGGCTCCTTCAGAGGAGACAGACGATGATATGTGTAGTAAAGACGACAGAAAGGGCCCCTAACCCGTATGTTTTTACATTGAAAAGTAGCAGTAATTCCATGCAAAAACTGTGCATGTATTTCGTAATGTGCATGTATTCCGCAGCTTTCACTATCATTTGTGTTGTTATTAGTGCGTTATCTGTATCATCGGCAATGGGAAAATTTAGAAAATAAGGTCTGACAAAGCATTCTTTGAGACCAATTCTGGATTGGAGAACATGCATTGTTTTGGGGAAGTTTCGACAATATATATTCCCCTTCACAGATCGTACTCGTACCTGTTACGAAATTAGACAAAAACAAGAAAACATAGTAATAATCCAAGATTACTTGCGTTTGGCGCCGCATGTTTCGCACAACTCGCAAAAGCCCTAAAAAGTCAGTAGACAGAAACGTTCCTGGTCTTTGCCTCTCTGTGGACGTTTTGCATGGTCTTTGACACTAGTTGAGAAAATAGCCATAATACTCACAAATTGCATGAAGTTCATTCATTCAAAATATTTCCCCGATTCTGATTCTGTTTATACGGCTTTCAAACTGTTTCGCCACGCTCATTTGTATAGTTGCAATCAAGCGCGCAGAGATTGTTACTCTTTGGTAAAATCGTTAAGAATATTTAGTTTTTTTCCTTATAATTCCCTTTATTCGTGCAAGAAAATTAATGATTCTTTTATCATACATTCTCCTGTTCGGCGTCCAAATGAACGAAATTTTGATGTTAATGATAGGATTGCAGAGCTAACATAACGTAAATTAGAGTTCTCCAAGAAGAATGAGTTCATTCTTTCTTGAGTTCTTTTATTTTTCACTACAAAAATGACCTACTCTATAAAACATGCAATAGGTCATTACTTGTGGTTAACAATTGCTATTGTTCGTTGATGTAACGTACTCACCGCTACAATATTCTGTATCGTTTTCTGTGAGTTAGTCGCCCATGGACACGATGACTTCAACTCATTCTCTCTACTTTTCAAACACTAAATATCGATTAAAATGTGCGGGCGTCTCATGAATTAGACTTCAGTTTAATTACAACCTCTCAAAATAACTTTGGTGAAAGTCACATATCCCGGCCAACGCCCAAAGATTCCCTCTCTGTCTTACTCTCTGTCCCTTTATTGTCTCCTGCGCATGCGAAATGCCGCACGGACGTCAGCATACGTACATTATTTTCACGATGTGTGTGTAAAGAACTTGGCCAATATCCAGCCAACTTGACCTTACGCTTGGTCAATAACACATAATAGTATCCACCAAATCAGTGGATAGTAATTTTTGTGCGTTCTGACTGGCTCTCGTAACTCGGAATATCCTTGGATAGTCAGTGTCAGGGTCAGTGTTTTTGGACTGGATCCAGTTTCAAATGATGAAATTTTAGCGGTAAATGAAGCAACTGCGCCAACAAATACATACATACATACATACATATTAATAATCACAGGAATTCAGGCTTCAGGAGTAATCTTATCATTGATCGTTTATTGCGACAGTGCTGTTTCGTATGGTTCGAAATTGTAGGACCACACTCATCAGGTAACTTCAACGATTGACTCCTGTGATTATTAATAGTCAATGCTCTTCAATTAAATGAATTGAGCGCTCGACGAAATACGTTCTACTGAGAAAACAAGTATTTACATGCATACATACATACTTTATTGAGACTTCCTTTAACAGGGCTTTTATTAAATTCAAATTACATTCAGATTTATTCAAAATATATTCCAACATATTTCGTATGAGACATATTATTAAAAGGTGTCCGCTTAAAACTATCAATATCTTTGGTGTTCTTAATATTGTCAGCTAGCCCATTCCATTCCCTTGGAACCTGAAAATAAAATGCCCTTTGTCCCATTGACAGTCTACATCGGGGGACCACAAAACTGTTACACCCAGTTGTGCTCTTGTCGTGAACTGCTGATTCAGAAAGTTTAATAAAATATTTACCCAAATAATCTGGAGCTGAGCCATTTGCACATTTGAATGCTAAAACTAAGTCATTAAATAGAACCTTCTCCGTAACATCTAACCATTTCAGAGATCTCCGTCCCTGGGAGATATGGTCAAACTTCTTTAAACAACTCTGGCAGCAAAATTTTGTTCCAACTGCAGTTTGTGTAGGTTACGTTTAGATGTGTTCCCCCATACTGCGGAACAATAAAAAAGTTTACTGAAAACAAAGCTATTTATAAGTAATAAAAGCGTTTTCTTATCCAATAGATTTTTAATTCTACCTAAATGTACCAACAACTAACAGTTTTTTTTTATCGAAAACACAGAAGTTTTCTTTTTTAAAGAAAAGACAACAACGACGACTGACGACAAAAACAAACAAACAAACAAACATAAAATATGCTATATGTACATGTAACTACTTTTCTTGACCTAAATTTGCCTTATAACTAATGACTTTAGTGACTTTAGTTGTACCATAGTTATATCATTCATTCAAGAAAGTAAAAACCTGGGTCGTCTTTTTCTAAGAGGTATCCCCACAAAAATCCAATATCTGAGGGAAGAGTCCTGTGGACGAGATTGAACGTGGGACTGACTTTTTTTAAGATGGTAAACCTTTGCAGCATCGTCATCCTTGCCCGGCGATTCTCAAGTCTTCATTCTTCAAAAACGTTTGCCGATATGTTACTAAAGTAGCCTAACGACAGCATTGACCGTTTACGAACAGAATAAGGCTATTTGTAATCATTCTACGCCGTGAGGGAAAATTTTAGTCAGGATGAAGGGTTGGCTCAATCTCTAGTCTGAAACATCTTGATGGTCGCATGGTTAGCAGTGCCGGATCCAGAAATTGAGATAAGCAGGGGGGGGGGCGGTCATCCAGACCCTGAGATAAGGGGGGTCGGTCTCTTCGGGCCTCAGTTTGGTCTAAAAGTAAGGGGGAGTTGGTCTAAAAATAAGGGGGAGCCCCCCCTCCCGGGCACCTCCCCTGGATCCGCCACTGCTTAGTTCTTTTCATCATTCGAGTCTATAGCACAAAATTCTGATACCCTGTTCAGCCAAAGCTGGAACTGCCGTCTCATCACCATCCAAGTCACGAGGCCATTAGAGTAATAAGAGTTATTATGGTCATGGGAAAAACATAATTTCGATTTTTATGATGATACATTTTAGCAATGAAAAAATATTTTGTGGTCTACTTCTTCTCCATTAACTTACACGAAATCAAATATACAGTTGAGCCGCTAGATATCTTGTAGTCATTAAGAGTACGACCACTTTCCAGCTCCTCGCCTCCACAAAAGAGGCGTTGTTGTTCGGTTGACGCTCCTTCTTTCTCCATAATTTTTTGCTTCAAAGCGTCGGTTGAACAATTCGATTCCATATTCAATTTTATCGTTTTTCCAGCAGGCATCTTAACGACAATCTGCACGACATTTGGCAGCTTTAAATCCAAGTTCAATGTTGACTCTTTTTGAATGCTATAGTCATTTAGAGTACAATGGTCTTCCAGTTCCATTCCAGCAAACGTGAGATGTTGTTTTTCTAGCGGAACGCCTTCCTTGTCTCGAATTTTTCCTTTTATGTTCTCAATGGTGTCATTTGCGTCGAATTCTACAGAGAACGTGATGGGGTTCTCAGCATTTATTCGAATGAATATGGTGTCCCGGCGTTTTACCACCAACTGTAAAGTTGATTTGTTCTTAATTTTGTAGTAGCTTAGAGAACGAGTGTTTTCAAGTAGCCTACCACCATAAACGAAACGTTGCTGATCAGGGGGAACACCCACCTTGTCATAAACTTTGGCTTTTACAATCTGGACAGAATCGGCTGATTCAACAGGTAATGAAATGGTCCTTCCAGCCAGGGTTCTAATGGAAATTTCGAAACTATCCCGAAGACGCAAGACCAAGAATATCATAGATTTGTTTTGGATGTTGCAGTCCTTCAAAGAGTTGCCATCCATCAATTCTCTGCCAGAAAACATAAGACGTTGCTGGTCAGTAGGAATCCCTTCCAGGTGGTAAAGCTTTTCCTTCACATCTTCAATGAAATCGCTTTCCTCAACGCCTATTTTAGTTATCTTTCCAGTTAGCATCTTTACGAAGATTTCCATGCCTTCACTAGCAGAACTGCGCTTAGTGTCCTTATTCAGAACAGGTTCTTCGTGAGTTGTCTTTTGATCAGAGATTATGCGTTGCTGACCCGATAGGGTTTGTTGTTTGCTTCCCTCAGATGCGTCAAGATCCGCAAACTTTCTCACTGCTTGTTCGTCATTTACTGGTATGTATAAAAATAAAGGAGTTAATCAATGATGAGTCAGTGCGAAAGGAGGCTGAACGTTAACGATTATGTATGTGATCTGTCAGCTTGTGAACGACATCATTGATCTTCTTTTTTTAAGTAATAGTACAGGACCGAGCTGTTTGAAAGACGATTAGCTCAAATCCAGGGCTAGTTACCAAGTTACCAAGACAGCTAATGATTTGTTTGTTGTCAGTATCCGAGGATTACCGCAAACCTGGCTTCAGTTGTTCTCCATATAAAGAAAATCTTAACGGTTAAAAGCCCAGTGTCATGAACAAAATACTGGACGACAAATCGTCACATGTTAACTAAAGCTCACTGACAACCGGTTGTGAGTCTTGTGATGGAATAGAGAATTAACTTTAGTGAAAATTCATGTGCTACAAACAACCCAAAAACCCCACTGATCGTTTGCCCCAGTAGTAAAGGAAATTAGGGGACCACACGAGCCCAAAAAAAAAAAACAGATGTTTTGACCGTGGTGGGATTCGACCCATCAAGGTCCCTGGATTAGTTCCCCCGTCGCTCTACATACACCAACTACACTACGAAGCCAGACGATTCTTTGCCTCGTGTGGTCCCCTGATTCCCTTTTCTAGGGCTAACGCTTAGAGGGGTTATGGGTTATTTCAACCCCAAAGCTAATTTTCTGTTCCATTATTTGTTTCACAGGGCTACGCGCACATTATATATAGCTTATGAGTCTGTTCACTTGTTTAAAAAGTTAGAACTATTTTTAATGTCTGGTTATTTGACTGTGAGTGTGAAACTGATATCAAAGTGTTACTTTTTAAGTACCAGAGTACTTACCCAAACTCGTTAAGAAAACCTCGCGACAAGCTCTGTACTCCTCCTCCACGATCGTTGTCTTCAGTTTCAGCTCTGTTAGCCCAAACGCTTTAAGAACTTCTTCTGTCACAAGGTATTTCTGCGTCATTTCATTAAGACGACCTGTTTTATAGTCTATCCACAGTTCGTCAAGGATTTGAAGAGAACTGCATTCAACAGTGATAATCAAGCTTCCTGTTTTAACATCAACAATAATCACTTCACGTACCTTTTCCATGTACTCTCTAAAACCATTAAACTCTTCAGGTGTTGATGGGTCAAGTTTCTGTAAGTACTTTGACGCAATCATATTCAACACTTCTTGGGTAGACTCAGATGTAGTCACTATTTGTGGTTGACTTGAGGGGACAGGATCTACTAACGGGACTCCTTGTACCACTCCTGGAAGTTCCCGTACCACTGATCGAAGGCCCTCTCGTACATCCCTTGTAACTACACCTTGTGGCATATTTGGGCTGACAGGTGTACGTGCTACGGCTATCCCCTGGACCACTCCTTCGGGTTCCTGCGTGTTTAGAGCCTCCTCTTGAGTACCTCTCGCAAAGTCGGTTTGTGGCTGATCTGAGACAAGGGTAATGCCTGTGGATCCTTGCATCACAGCTTCTTGGAGCACTCCACTTGGAGAAGAAGCTCCTGCCAACCTCTCACAATTAAGCAAAAGTCGTAGACGAGCTGTTACGTTGGTTGAAAAAGAAATACTGAGTTAGACTTTCAGGTTCAAGCCAAGAAAAAAAACCAGCCAGGGTAGTCCGCCGAGAATGTAGCCATCTCTTCTCTGATCACGAGTCATCGTTAACGAAAAAAAAGTAAACTGAACAATAAACGATTGAACAAGCGTGTATACTCTTGTCTCCACCACTAGTCATGTCAAATCCATGTTTTTATTTGTCATGTTAACATCAGTGGAAGCTAACATGATAGTCTCCACAGTTGTTGATCAGTCCAGTATAGATGGAGAATTAGAATTAGAAAAACACTTGTCATGATGAAGAGCCAAATAGAGCTAAAACCGTCCCCATAGATTAACCCTTCCACTCTAAGACACACGTATGGAAGGATGAAAAAGAAATTTGGAATTTTTGGCGCTTTTTTTTGCTATATTATTAGGGGCACCCAACGGCAATTTTCGGAAAATATCTGTTCGGAAGACGATTTGAGATCTAGAATTTTCGGAACATTTGTTGTAAAATTTCTTGCTTGCCTGCCTCTCCTAGGATTTTCGAACATCTACAAAATGGTATAATTACCCATTTTTAACGGATTTTTACCCTAAAAAAGGCCACCTAGAATTTTCGGGAGCCTTTTCCTGCTTGAAATTTTCGAAAAGGTAAGCTTTGATCCCTATAATTTTCGGATCACTAGACTTTCAGCTAGGAAATCCGAACAGATGAAAAGTTTTTAGGGGATAAAAATATGCCCATATCTACCGTTTAAATACTAAAATACGTTCAGCAATGCTATGTTAACTGGTTTTGAACTATATCCTCGTTGGGTGCCCCTGTATTATTGACCACTAAAGCAGTGAAAGCGTTAAGATGTCAACCTTTAACCACGCCTAAGAGCAGAGCTCAATTAATACCAATAAAAATAACCATTTACTTGATATAATAAACTTTAATCCACAGGGAAATAGACTAAAATGGCCAATCGACCAATTAATATAGGTTGACCGCTTACTACAAGTTTGACCAAACTAAAAGTGAATCAAAATACGAAGACGCTGATAGGGCATTTTTCCTCTTCCGTGTGTTAAATGTTAAAGAGATTCACAGATTAAAAGAGAGGAAAATACGACCTCAGAGGTGAGGTTAGGTTTAGAGTTGAAGAGTGTATTCGTCTAGGACTTTCTAAAACAGCGTAGTACTTCAAACAGAGGGTATTAAATAATTGATTTACCTCTTGACGGTGAACACAAGCCCGCTGAAGAGTTAAGTCTTTCTATGGACTGATTCACCTTTTCCAGTTGATCTTTTAGATCTTGAACCATTGTCTCCAAACGGTCAATGCCTTCTTGAGTTACATCCCGCTCTAGATGATCTTTGATGCCTTTGATGTCACGACCTTCCTCTGCAACTGCTATTTTCAGTTCCTCTATGCTTTTTTTGACTTCCGTATCACTTTGATACCACATCTCCAATTCAACAACATGCCGCTCATGCTCTACAGTGAGAGGATCTTTCAAAAACTTATCGATGGCTACTTGCCATTCAGTTTTCTTTTTAGGGCTGATTTTCCCTGCAATCCGGACTAGAGCTTTGCTAATTTCCTTCCAAAGTGTCAAAAACTCGGCACCAGTAATTGACATGCCTTGGTTAACGTGTCCATAGACTGAGTTTCGGTAATGTTTTATTCTGACCAAATCTGCAGTCAAACTGAGGTCTGTAGTGGCCGGTATCGCATCCCATCCTGTGGTTGGAGGGGCGAGGTTGCATATTGT
Organism: Porites lutea; assembly: GCF_958299795.1. Lineage (NCBI taxonomy): Eukaryota > Metazoa > Cnidaria > Anthozoa > Scleractinia > Poritidae > Porites > Porites lutea. The sequence continues at coordinate 3,416,898 of NC_133214.1, forward strand.
CCTGAGCAAACGAAATAGCAAGGTGACATCAAAATCTGTCGACCTGCCGTTCAGCCCTGGAGAGGGGTAAAGACAGTCCCATTGTGGCTTGGTAAGTTTCGCTGTCTTAAGCTGTGCTTTCGTACTAGAATTGTTCAAGGTTGTTGGAAGTGTACTTGGTGAAATAATCATGTCAAACGTTTCCCTTAAAAGAGTCGTGCCTCCACTTATTAAAAGTCGGGTAAGGCGTATAAAATTTTCTTTTCCATCCGTTGAACAAAGCAAGTCATGTGGATCAGCAGCAGCTGCCATTGGCGGAGACTTTTGATGGATACCAAGAGAGAATGATCTAACTTAGCTCATTCTCTCTTGTGGATACACAAACCGTTCTCAGCACTTTTCAGGTTCAGCTCCGTTAAGAGCGTCCCCCGATCCAGAAAGAAAGCCTTCCAGCAAGTCTAATGATCCATCGTTGAACGTCTACATGTGTCTTTAAAAAGAAATTAAAGAAATGTAAATTTCTCGGGTTAGAATTGTTCCTTTGCAGCGTGCGGGACAAAAAGAACAAATTCGTTCTCTCGCCTTTCTTCTCACAATTTCCTTTTAAAGTGCTGGGGAACCTGAAAATCCCGCCCGCCTTCCCGGTAAGAGATGTACCAGACAGTCACGCAACATCTGTTTTGGTCACGAGACAAGCATTCGTGAAATCTCTTATATAGGGCCTTTTTTCTAGCCTGCAGGCTACCTTTTTTCATGATGGTGAGCCAGCTGGCTCGGCTCTTGTCAAAGTCTTGTCAAGGTATTAAAGAGCCGAGGTAGCCCGGTTCGGACTTTGCTCACCTTATGTAAACAGGGGCCCGTTTCTCGACAGACCCGATAACTGTTCGGGCCCGAAATCAAATATTCAAATCGAAATATAAAGGGCAAGAGCGCGGGTCCTGGCTAGCAACTACTCCATTTTGTTTCATTAACTGATAGTTTTATCATGGTAGATGCAAAACTTTTGAAACCTCGATCTTTAATGTGAACGGCAACAGCTTACCGGGCCCGTTAATTATCGGGACTTTCGAGAAACGGGCCCCAGGCCCTAAGAATTCCGATTAAGGAAATTTTACGATACAGTAAGTTGAGCTCAAAACCAACAAGCCATAGCCATCAGTTAACTTCATGCGTATCACACAATTTAAAAACTCGAGATCGAAAGCTCTGTTTGAGTAGTTCCGAATTGACTTAAAATGAGGACGAGAGTCAAACTATCTGTTGGAACTGAGAAACTAATCAGCGTCGAGGAGCATTTCATCTGTTCATAGAGCATATTAATTCTACTCCCTGCACTTACACTCTCATCTTCTCTTTCATTGATAACTGTTCTTTGAGCGGAGCCGTGAAGCTTCGTTTACCGAGTGTATTTTTATTTGTTATTTATCCAAGCAGTACCTTTTAACAGGCCACTCGAGACGTCATAGCAACAAGACCCAAATGTTGTGTGTAAAAAAATTTCAAAGAACGGCGGAATTTTGCAAATCCAAACCTCTACGATACGGTAAGTTGAGCAAAGGCCGTTTCAATCTTTGCACCTGGTTGAGTCTGATTAGCATGGATCTCGTGTACTGTCGCATTCCCAGTAACACATGATTAAGTTAAAACCGTGCACGAGAGTGAAAGCCTTGATCGCGAGAAAGGGAAATTACCAAATTTTCTCAACTCACCGAGCTTATTTTTTGTTGATTGTTCAGACTACAGGGAAAGGGCTTAGTCTATGCTATCACGTCAGCCGGAGCATCCCGGTTTTCCGTCACGCGGGCATGTGATGGGTCAACTGCCGCAAACATCGAGCGTAAAGTGAGGTAAAGTTGATGCCTCGTCAGAAGTTTTTGCCAACAACTTGATTGCAACCCAGCCGCCGGGAATGTTTATCCTGCTAGAGACAACAATCCTCCAAACCAGGTATTCCCTAGGGAAAATACCGTGTTTGAGAACGAGTAGGTTGAGAATGGGGAGGTTGCAGCGACAACATCCATTATGGCAGCTAATGACGGAGAATAGGGGCAAGTACGGACGCTCCATGATTTAATCAAACACAATAACGAGTTAGGCTGATTGGTGAGTTCAGCATTTCCACTGTGTACCAAGCATTGTTTTAACCTTCCAAAAGCCTTTCTTTTGTTCAACAAGCAAGCGACCCAACGGGCCTTCCTTACTCAGTGCTGATGACAGTACTATCCGTTTATATATTATAAAAACTCCGGTTTGAACAAACCTTTATAATCGTACGTGCTGTTAGAGAAGGTATCACAGACACTTCTTGTAATAATCGATGTACACATGATGGGCTCCTGATGTACATAAATGGGGGCTTTTTGGGAAAAGCTGTGAGACGGTTGTAACAAATCTAAGTCTATCTATTTTGGGCGCACTCGCACTGATTTTCTAAGTCTGTCCCATTCCCGTTTATTAGCCATGACAGATGCAAGATCCGGCCTCGGAAGACCGGTGTCATTCTCTAGTTGGTCAATAAATGTTGTTGCTGGGCGCCCCCAGACGCTCCCCCTTGAGCGTCAGCCGTGTTTTGGATCCCAAATAAATTTTTTAAAATCTGCACAATGTTAAGGAGGTCGGAGAAACTGACCATGTACCGCGTGTATTTTTTAACAATTACAAGGCATTTGAGCGGACCTTTTGAGGCCAGCCATATACAATCGCTCATTCAAACTGGATGGCGGATATGAACTGACGATGCGAAATACGTCCAGTATTCGTTTGAAAGTTTGATGGTATCGTTCATCACATGATAATGAATGTTATTGTACTGACTATACTGTTTGAACGGATTTTGAGAGCCTTGCACTCGGCAATTTTGCTCGTTGTGTTTCATCAAAACTCTCTTACCTTTGATTTCGATTAGCATCTAGGCACAAAACCTTGCTTCGCTCGGTCTTATTTTGTATTTGCCCTCGACGAAATCGAGACTGACGTTGGCGAATGCTAAAAAACTCGATTTGCGTGAAAAGCGGAACTATACCATATGACTTTATAGGCACACTACCTCGTTCCAGGGTCTCGCGAGCGAACGGCCGGGCACATTAACGCGCGAAATTTGGGAGCAAATAGACCTCTTTAGCTTGTATGTTACTACAATACAGTACAATACAGGTCATGTGATAATACTCTAGAGAACTGTTTCTTTTAAATGTCGTCTTATTCACGTGCGTATCTCCGCATAATTTAGAAAAAGACAAAGGGTCAAGTTCCCGTGGGACATTTATTGGGAAAACAAAACATACAAGCTAAAGAGGTCTTTAAGGGTCCGTTTACATGAAGGTGGGGGACCCCAGGTAGGTAAGGTAACATGTGGCGGGTTACCCCACCTAACATATAAACGTGATCGAATTAAAATAAGAGTTTATATGGACAGGCGGGTTACCCCACCTAAACGGGTTACCTCACCTACCTGGGGTCCCCCACCTTCATGTAAACAGGCCCTATATTGCAATTCTGGTTGTAAGTGGTTTTTGAAATGCAGACTATAAGCCATGTACTCCTGATCCTTAGAGTAAGCACATTTTCGTTAGAAAGTCATTTTCTTAAAATTAGCTTATCGTTGCCGTTTTTTGATAATTAAAATAGTAAATTTCTAACAGGCGAGTTATCAAAATTTGTAGTTGGCTTCAAAGCCGAGGGGAATAAAACGAAAGAAATCAATTATTTAATCCTTGAATCTCAATGCGATTTTTTTAAATTTTATAGCCCTTAGCCTCGGAGCCAAAATTCGAAACTGTCCTTTATTGGGACGCGATATTAAGAGCTCCCTTTGCGAAGGAAAAAGCCTTGGGAACGAGTTTGCTTAAACGAAATCAAAACACGCTAAAATTGCTGTCTTTTAGATAGCTTCGAAAGTTCTCAAGGTCGGAACATTCCGAAGTGTTCGAAGAGTTGTCGGAAATCTTCGGAAGCAACCAGGACGCTTTCGGAAATCCTGGTAATGACACTGGATGAAGTTGGCAGGTATAAAGTAACTTCTATGATGTCAACTCGCCAAATCTGAGCTCTTACTAGCTCTAAATCAATCTATTTTATCACATGATTAAGCTAACGGGCACAAAGCGGCAAAATTTACTAACTTAGGCAACTAAGGTTGTGCTTTTTAGTGATAATGTCATTGTCATAGAGCGGTTTTCACTTGACTGTCGAAAGGGATTGGTTTTGGTTTTGGTTTTGGTTTTACTACGCCCTTTGGTTGGCTAGTGTATTTACTTTGGTTTTGGTTTTACGACAGTCAAGTGAAAACCGCTCTATACCTTTCCTCTTATGACTTACAGGAAATTGAATATACAGTTGATCTGTATGAACTGTTGCAGTCATCAAGAGTATGACTATTTTCAGACTTTAGTCAGGGTTTTAATGGGATTCGAAAGTAACTCCCGAGCGAACAACAAAGGAAATAGAACATGATAGGAGGCTGGGCAAGCTAGGGTCGGTTGCCATGCCATAGACGCACGTTACTTGTTTGCTTTGGATTTACTGCCGGCACAGGATACCCATTTATCTATTTTGACGCTTCCCTGAGGTCAGCAGTCAACTCAATAAAAGGCGGGTCTCCACAAATATGGCTGACATCAAATGATATGGCTGCTCTCTCGACCTGAATTTCAAATTTAAAAGCCTGTTCGCTACTTTGCTTTCGATTCCCTGTTATGGCATAGAAATTTTACAATGACTAGTCTCTACACAGTCGCTGCCGATGTATCTCCGACCAATAATTCTCACCGTATTCCACAATGCTTCGACTCAAAACTCGACAACAAGACAGGATCGCTCATAAATTTCGACGCCAGGGATGGAGGGATTCCTATCAACTTTGGATTGAATTGTCTGGGATGGATGGTGAGTGTAAAACTGTGGTCTGTGTTGCTATATTCGATAAATTTCCTGTTTTTGGTTTCTTGTAATCTTCGGTCTATTTGACAACAATGACAACAGACAGGCTAATGGTAGCAAAGCAAATCCCCTTGTACCGGCGGTCTAAATATATGATGAAGCTGTTGTTGCACGGGTTTGGCTTTAATGTGTTTGAAAAATACTCTCCCTTTAATTGTGATAGAAGTGAAAAATGAAGAAACGTGAAGAAATATTAGTTATAAGCCGTAAAACATTTCGGACGATCAAGAGTCAAGATTCGCGTTAGCGCTGGGTAGTTTATTGAAGGGACAATTAAGTTCTTAGTCGATGTTCCTCGATCCCTTTAATGCATTATTTATTTCTGTCGAGATTACAGCGAACATCTTATCTTTGCAAATAGCTGTTCTCCAGACATAATCTATTTTGTTGGAAGAAGCGAAAGAAAAATATATCAGAAGCCGTAAAAAAATTGTAAACGGATACGGCTCAATGAAGTCTTCGCTAGTTGAAAACGAAGTGTATAGCACAAAGCTTCATATAATTTCTGATTTATTTTACTTCGTATGGCAACGTAATTTCCAACACAACAAACTGAATGCGATTACTTCTTACATTAAATTTCTTTCCTCGAATTCACTGAAGTGTTTAGTCTTTTATTGTGAAAACGAGATTCGAGACAGGTGAATGAAATGTACACCAAATTTCATTTATTATGCAAAAATATTTTTCGAATTGCTTTAGGTGGCTAGCCGCGCGCGCCAAATTAGCGAAAAGCTTGTCCAAATCTCAATTATTTACCATTGAGAAAATTGATTTTGTTACTGGTAAAGTGTTTAGATATATTATGTTTGTGACATAAAATTCTGCTATTTCAAAATGCGTGTCAAATATCGTGTTTGATATCTTGTGAAAAAAATTACAATAAGACGTTCTGCATGGTTGAAAGATTTCTATAATTTGTGGAGAAATAATTTGGAAAAAGATATATTTAACTAACGATTTTTTAGTTCATAGAGTTGAAACAATTGTTTTTATTTTACAGTATTGTTATTATTTTACAATAAATTAATTTAAGGCAGTTTATTCCTGTTAGTCATAACCAAGTCAATCTAAATGATATTCTAACTCCTAAAAATTGTAACCTTAAATGAGTTCCTGCAGGGTTTAAATCAGTTCACTGCCCTATATCACTTGACATGCATTTCCGTGGCAAAAGTTTGTTGTTATCTATCGAGCTAATGGAGAGCGATGAAAAAGAAATGATAAATCTACAGCTCTCATTAGACTGACAAATCTTACTTTTTGTTAACCAAGCTTTTATTTTGCCTCAAAGCAGGAAGGTTGATATTGAATTTAGAGAGCATTCCTAAATGTGTTATGATGCCCCTCCCACTTTTGTGTAAAATATATTTATAGAAATGTTCAAATTAAATCATACATGTAAAAGTATGTTTCTTTTTATTATCTTGTCAAGAAACAATTATATAGAATTTTTTAACTTAAATGTAAAATTTTTAAGGTAAATACAATAGCCATTACTAAAATGAATCATCAGACAAAATTGATTAAAGATAATGATTAATTTTTGTCCTGTTTCTTAAATATATTACCTTTTACGTGTAGGTTGTTTCCATAGGCCACTAAGGCATGGTATGGAATAATATTAGCCTCTTTTCTGCTGCTACAATGATGAAGAAATTGCACAGAACTTTACAATGCTGCATTTAAATAATTTCCCTTTACAGGAATGTCTTTGTTTCTGAAGTTTTCATGGCATTTAATTTTTTTTTTTCCTGAGGTCTACCAATGTGCAGTTTTTAGATTTAATGGACAGGTATTCTTTACTGTCAGTTTGCCATTAGTCACCAATATCTGTCTATCAGTTTTTCTAAATCTGTCATTTTTTTTTTGTTGTGATTTTCAGATTATATTCATTTTATTCTGTGTAATCCGAAGACTTGTATGGGATTATGGAAGACTGGCTCTTATTCAGAAGGAAGACCAAGGGTAGGAGGAATTTTTTCAATGTGCACTTTAAGAACTGACCAAACAACTCCTTGGGGACTGACTCCAATTTGAAATTGGGTGACAAAGAAATCTTGGCTCCTGCTGATCATTGCTAATTAATGTTCGGAGACTGCTCGATGTACTCCGGGGGGGGGGGGGGGGAGCTGTGGTACTGCCATATATGGGCTATATAGGTATGTGCCACTGTGAAGGGTATGGTTTTCAAGCAGTTTACTCTAGGATAGGGTATATAAATCAGAGCGTTTGGGTCTAGAACAGGGTATCATTTTTTAGGAAACTGATCAGTTGGTTGAAGATTTTATCTTGACTAGGGATTGTGGTGTAAGGTTTTGTTTTGGCTAGACTGTGCTAGTGACCTCAGTTGTTTCTGGAAAACAACTACTCTAGGATAGGGGGGATTTGGGGAGTTTACTCTAGTATAGGGTAGCAAAATTTAGCTGAACTAGCTCTGGTATAGGTTAAGGGTTCCAGGATCCCAGAGGCACATCCCCACCTAGAAATTCCTAAAGTGTTCCCCCGGGGATGTGCTGTGTCCACAATGTTGTCTGCTTCTATTGTTTCTTTCCCAGCAGAATTAAAGAACACTTATCAAGGATTGTGCTGGAGATGGAGGGGAGTGGGGAAGGGGGGGGGGGGGTGTAACTTATTCTAAAAAGCTTTATATTATTACTTTGTAGTTGGACAGCAAGGTTCTATGGAGATATACAAAGCCCACAGGCTGACACAGAGGATGGGGAGCTTGACAAAACGCCGGCAGAGTTTCCAGAAGTAAAGAAGAAGGTAACATCATGTACATGAAGTAAATAAATAATGATTTAGAGGTAGCACATCCATGAAGTCTACCTGATCCCCAGTCGAAGTGGAATTTGGAAAAGTTGATCTTTGAGGAGAGGGGAAAACTGGAGTACCCAGAGAAAAACCTCTCAGAGCAAAGGAGAGAACCAGCAACAAATTCAACCCACCCATGGCGTTAACGCCAGAATTTGAACCCGCTCCACACAGTTAGTAGGAGGCGAGTGGTCTTACGACTGCTCCATCCCTTGCTCCCTGATACTGAAATCCAAGTCATTAGCCCCAGCCAACTATTCATGTACATGCAGTGTAAGCCAACCCAAAACCCAAAATTGTTTGAGCAGCCTGGACTAATAACTGTAATTTTTTAGCATTTAACAACAATTATTATTCCATGAGTGCACATTTGATATGAGATGGTAGTTAGCCAACATGCAACAAGGCATGTAGCGCTGAGCTGGCTATAATCTCGCCAACAAGCGCAACTGGAATAATTGTTTTATTAAAAATGCCCACAAAATATCAAGAATTCTTCCTGACTTTAATTATAATATGTAAAAACAACCGATTTTCAGCTTGTTTTTAATTTTGAGCAGACGTGTACAGTTACAATAGTTGGAGAGCATGGTGTAATGACTCATATACCTTGATGGCTAGGCCAATCAGAGCTCTAGGATTGCATTATCCAATGATTCAGTTTTTAACAAAAGTGGTCACAGAACAAGCACCAATGTGCCCAAAAGGTTTGAATTAGTGACCAAATCCTGAAAATTAGTCACAGTACCTTAGTTTTGAATTAAAGGTAAATCTGTGTCATTGATCTGATATTCCAAAGTCCTTGTTTGTTGTAGAAATGACATACAAATTCTCCAAACTGATCTCTATATATTTCCTTAAAGAATTAGTTGAGAGCATTTGATAAAAGATCAAAGCATTTTCTCTTAGGTGATCATTTTTTTAATTCTCATAATCTAATCTCTTGACATTGTACGGATATCATTAGGAGAAAATTGATGTTGGTCACTATTGGGACTTAAAGGGTTAATAAGTTACATTTTATATGCAGGTCCCTTGTAATACCTCCTTGATATTCCTACTCACTGGCATATCTCCTTTAGGGTGAAAACTTCTTATTCTGGACATTCCAACTCTTCAATAACATAAAACCACTTTCTGTTCTTGATAAATCCTGTTAAATTGGATGGCATCTGTTTTTTACCATTGGATTCGCCACTGCTTTCAAAATTTAGGGTCTCCTGTAGAAAATATTGTAATTTTATGCTGTGTCGCTTTCTTAGTATTGCTTCACAATACAGCAAACTTTTTGTTGATTTGTCTTTTATTCTTTTTTGTTTCCACATGAAACCTAGGGCCTGTTTTCATGGATCCTTGTTTTCATAAGAGTCTCTGATGAGCACATTCGACTGAAGTGTGGTATAGACGCATTGCAGTATATAGTTTTTCAGAAGCATCTTCTGGTTTATACAGTCATTATCTTCTGTCTCTCCATTGGTATCATCTTGCCTGTCAACTATTCTGGAACTAATGGTGAGAAACAGTCCGGGGGAAAGGGGGTGGGGGGGGGGGGTACTCCAGATTTCAAGTGACAAGGGTGATTGAAGGAGTTTTTGGGTTTCAAATTTTCAGTTGGGGGATTTTTTTAGGTAGGAAAATTTGGCAAGTATTTTTGGAGTGGCTTGTTTTAAATGGGGAGTTTTGGGGTTATTCAAAACAATCTGAAGACTTGTGGCAGTGCCCGCTTATCTGTAGTTCTGCGAATAAAGTACAACCAAAACTTCTTGTGTTATATTATTGAAGCTTTCTGGAAACTTTTAAGGCTCAGAAATTTGGCTGGGCGTGAGATTTATTTGGGGTTAATTTTTGATCCAGGGATTTTTTTGGAGTTTGGTTTTTGCCCCCAGTCAATAATCCCTGTCACTTTAAATACGGATTACCCCCCCCCCCCCCCCACCACCACCACCCACCTGCTTACTAAACCTTTCTTTTTCGTTGCCTTTATCCCTGTAGTGGATGCTCGAGTTCGCTAGTAGCGTTACCACGCAAACCAATACTACCTTTTTTCGTTGTCATTTTTATGTAAATGTGTAATAAAGTGTTGCAATAAAACGCAAAACAATTCTTGATATGCAACCATTTCGTTGAAAAACAGACAGTTTCATGGAAAACGCGTGACCAAAACACACAGCTACCCATTGAGAGGCTTCACATGCATGCTGTCCCTTGATTAGCCGGACCACCTACCCCTCCCCTAAGCCAACATTTTGCCCTAAGTGAGAAGTAAATGCTGATGTTGGCTTAGGGGAAGGGTAGGTGGGGATGATCCAATTAGCCTCCCACGGACACGTTCTTTCGGCTCGTCACGCGTGACGTTTTTGGGGAAAGAACGCGTGACGAAGCCCTAAGAATGTTTGTGTGGGGTGGCTACCCCTTGGTAACCACAAGTACTATTCTTTTGTCCATTAGAGCCTGACAATAACTCTTTTGGAGCAACCACAGTGTCCAACTTGAAGCCAACCTCAAGCATCTTCTGGCTACATACAGTATTTGGAATCATTTACTGCGTTATTATGGTGGTTACCCTGCGACATTTCAGCAACCTTTTTACTGCGGAAAGTACTGACGATTCTACCAAGACAATTATGATTACAAACATTCCTAAATCTGTGACAGCTGACTTGATAAAGCAACATTTTTGGTAAGGAAACAGTTTTGTGTTAAACTAGCCTGAGGGCGCGTTCTTAGACTACGAGCAGTTTGCGTTAAGCGAAACGCGCAAGACATGGAAAATGACGTCGCTCATGACTAAAGGCGCGAGATGGGAGAGGCTGCCGCCCTCCTTTCTCGCGTCTCTCGATGCTCGCGCTCGCATGCATTCCCCTTACTAAATCTGTAGAGAAAGAGGGACTGCTCACAGTCCAGCCAGGTGTCCATTTGGGATATATCATGAGAAGTCAATTTTGAGTGGCACGGCGAAAGGAGACGAGAGACCTTAGCCTGTTCCAAGCGTTCAGATAGTGGAGAGCGGTGCGAAGTAAAGAAAGCAATGAAAAGTAGAGGGGGACTTCGCACCGCTCTCCACTATCTGAACGCCTGGAACAGGCTAAGAGACCTTTGCTCACCACTCGAAATGGAGAGTTTGCTTGCAGGCTTAAATAAAACCCTCTTTCACAGTCTACACTGTTATCCTCTTTAGAGGGCATCTGCGCACTAGAATGCACTTCGCTAGCAAACTAGAATGTGTACTGGCGGATCCAGACCGTCACATAAGGGGGAGGGGGGCGGGGGAGGGCGGTCATCCACACCCTGAGATAATGGGGGGCCCGGTCTTCAAAACAATAAGGGGTGGTTGCAATTCCCCCTGGCTCCTTCCCTGGATCCGCCACTGATGTGGGCAAGTTAAAGGGGTAGGGTTAGGGGAGGAACCAGGCCCCCATGGCCCTCTTTTATTTTCAATAGAAACTGCGCCACCTCCCCCACCCCCACCCCCTTTGAGCTGATCGCACTTTATTCTCGCCTCTTTATTCCTCTGCTCCAGACATAACTAATCGATGATCAATGACATCAATTGGTAATCAATGAGTAATCGATGAGTAATCAGTCGATTAGTCATTGATTATTGGCGATGATCAATGAGGAATCGATGAGTAATTGAAGCCCAAAAATTTTGTGGCCTATCGATTACTCATCGATGACATCGATTACTCATTGATGTAATTGATTACTCATCGATGACCCATCGATTACTCATCGACTATTATACTGCGAACGAAAGACACTTCTCTTGCTTTCTTGTACCATTTTTGCAAAACTGAACAACCTTGACGGAGCAACCGTCAAGGTATGGTTCAACAACAAACGGCAAAGAGATACTGGAGAACCTTCTGAAGCTTAATTTCCATATACTACTTAAGCTAAAAAAAAGAACAAACCTGAAAACATCTGTTTACATTTAAGTTTTTTTTAATTTTGTTTTTCTTCGCCAAATACGTTTGCAGCCACGAGATGATATCGATGAGTTATGGATGAAATCAGTGACTAATCAATGCAATCAATGACTAGTCGATGCAATCGATGACCACAAATTTTGTGGCCTATCGACTAGTCATCGATTACTCATTGATCATCGGCAATAATCAATGACTAATCAACTGACTACCTATCGATTACCTATTGATTACTCATTGATTTCATCGATGTCATTGATGTCATCGATTAGTTATGTCTGGTCTGCTTAACCCTTAGGGACCCATTAAAGATGGCGGCACTGTGCTCGTTTCAAAACTGCCTCGCTCCTAGTCGCTCGCGATCACTTTTTGGGGGATATTTGAGTCAGGCGAAAAGAGTAGTTGTGCTCTGCGCTTGTTCCCATTATCCTCTCTTGTGCTGCAGGCCTTTTCTGTATCTGAGTAGGAGAATGTAAGTGACCACCCGACTCATGGTCTTATCTCTATGTTCGCTGTATGTACAATATTACACAAGTATCGTTACGATAACTTAGAAATTGCATGCAATAAATTCTTTTTGTTTGTCTGGAACCTTCTCTGAAGGGATCAAGAGATCCCCTGTAGTTAAATTCACGTCAGCAACCACTGACTCTTTTTTGTGGGAGGTCGCTTTTTCGATGCTTGACTGCGTATTGTTCTTCTTGTAGCGAGATTTATGGAGAGGCTCAAGTCCTTGAAGTTCAAATTGCCTACAACTTCAGGAAACTCAAAGATGCTCAAAGGAAGGTGATTGCAGCGCAGATGGGCCGTCATCACTGTGAGGAGCTGCTTCAAAAGACAGGAGAGCGTCCTTTGACCACCATCAGCACAAACAAGGTGTCGCCATGCCAGTGTTGTGGCGCCAGTCATGTTGACGGAATAGAATATTTCACTGAAGAGGAGGAAGATGGAAAAATGGAGGTGGATCAACAGCGACAGAAGCTGAAGAGTTTGGGGATGGCTTTTGTGACATTTGAAAACGCAAAAGTTGTTCAAAGGTGAGAAGAATTTTTTTTTCACTTCGGGAGATCGTTTCCGCCCTACCCTACCCCTTGGGGAGCTTTGTCTTGTCTTGGTGCATGCTTTATATCATGGCTTATCATTCACCTCAGCTTTTTCAGACTTTTTCTTATGTAGATGCCCCCTTTTGTTTGTATAGCAAATCCTGTAAGTGCCTCAAACGGAGCGTGAAATTTGATCGTTTCGTTTCGCTTTTTATCGTACTGTTTTGTCTTTTTTCAATTGCTGCGGTTGTTTTTACCTTTTCTCAAGTACTTTATTCCAGCATCTGGTTTTCCCGCTGTTCAGCCCACTTTGTGAATTAAAAAGAATACTTAAAAATGTTAAAAGTAGTAGGCCTAATTCATTAACGGTAAAACACAACACACAGACGAGTGTTTGCACTTGATGGAAGCACTGACAGCGAGCCTAGTCGTGGCGTCAAAAAGTCTCCCTATTTTTGCGTTAATAAATGGAGGGAAAAAATCATCTGTGTTTTATTATACTCACTATAAATGAGGTCTTAATAAAACCTCATTAAAAATTAACGAAAGTAATGAGCAAACTCATCTGGAAATGGCCTTTTAGCTTAAGTGGCAGAAAAGAAAACGTTTTAAATTAACAAGACGCATGTAAGCAGTCACGTATTTTTCAAGTTTTTTGATTTCAGGCTCCTGATTTCCGTGCAACTTAGTTTAGCTTCCCGTCTCTTTTCTCGTTACTATGAACTCGTTTTATAAGGTCATTACCTTTTTTTCATCAAGAATTGGAGAGAATATTCCCGATTAATTATAAGTAGATCATTTTTTCAGAAAGTAGGAGTTTTAATTTAAGTCTATCTGGCATACAGTACAAAACTTTCAAGTTTTGAAGTTTTTTTTTTTCGCCTCCATACAAACTATACCGAGGTGGATTCAACGCGCTAGAAGGAAACTTTATATCAAAACACGTACCCTGCGAGCAAATTGTTCTCCTTTGCATGGCTTTTAGCGTTAACGAAGTCGTTCGCATCCGACGCTTGTCTGTCGCGTACTTGGACGACTAATTAGACGCATTAGAAAGTACCTTTCGTACAAGAGTGCACAAAGACTAATCTTAGTACTGGTAATTTACTGTAACGTTTACGAAGTCGTTCGTATCCGGCGCTTATCTGTCGCGTAGTTGGCCAGAGAGAAACATCTGCTTGCATGGTACAACAAATGACGACAAACTGTACATTTTTACATCTTAACCGTAGAGATCCTTCGGCCAGACGCAATTGGAACAGTTTAACGGGCCTTTAACTATTGTACTAAAACAAGAGAGAATGAGATCTCTCTTGACTAAAACAAGTACGCTCTCCTTTAAATTGTATCTTTCTATGAGAGTTCTTGCCCGAGACTGCCTTCGGAGTTCGTTTTCGACATTTCATTGTTTAGTATCATCACAATAGGTCAAAATCTCATTCTGGAAAATGCCGGAAAAAAACAGCACCGTGCGAAAATAATAATGAAGAAGTTTCATTTGAATGGTCACACCATAGGATTTTGTTCACATAGAGAATAGTTAGAGCCACCTTTTACAGCGTAATAAGCGGTACCACAGAAAAGTACTGCTCAGTAACTTTTATTTGAATGGTCGCACCATAGGATTTCATCCACGGACTCATAAGTTAGAACCACCTTTATTGGAATGGTTACATCGTAGGACTTGGTTAACAGACGTAAATTATACATTTACACTCCATGTCCCAGTATTGACTGTAGTGATGTCGAATTCATTGTCAAGTTCTACAAATATCAAGTGAAGGCAGTCACGGTATCAGAGTAGTACAGGTCATGTTTCACGTTTTTGTTCAACAACGCTGCACTTTTAAGCACATATTCTCTCCTCCCTTTAGCAGGCATTAAAACGTTCTGAGTCTAATGTATTAAACCACGGTTAAGATCCAGAGCAAACATGGGTTGTCTTCTTTCTATATCGTTCTCTAACTAGACTTCTTGGTTTTCTAGGACATTAAATTTGATGGTAATAGCATGTCTCGTGTTCACATCCTACTCAAAGCGTAAAATTGGGCACTTTGACGTCCTAGTCGTGCAACGAAGGCAAAGAAATGAAGAAAAAAAGCGTAATGTACGTGCTATTTGTCGTTGTTTTGTCAATCTAAACCTATTGCTTTTTTTGCCGTTCTTGTTGACGTCGTTGGTTAAGCTCCTTAATGTGCTTTATGCGTCGCCTACTTCAGTTCTCATTCAGTGGGTGAAACAGCTGCTTCGTTGTTTTGACAATCGCTTCTCTAAGTTCTCGGAGCCGCCAACAATACAGAAAAGGATTAAAAGCAGAGTTCATGAACGTTAAAGTTGAGGAAAATGTCCATTCGCGTTTCCATGGTACTTGCAATGTTCCGAACAGAGTCAGTAAAACAAAGGCTGGAAAATAACAAAATAGCATACAAATGTAAAATATAAACGTACTCATTGCGCTTTTCTTGACCCGTGACAGTTGCATTTTGTTTCCATCGTTTCCATTTTCCACAGCGTTATGTTGAATGTTTATCTGTTGCTGGTGAACGCGAGCAATTCGATAAATTTTTGCGTATGAAGCTGTGCAAATGATAATGCAAACGGCCGAAAATACACCTGCCATTAAGTGAAAAACATACTTGTCCCAAAGGTAAAACCCTAAAGACAGGAACATGACTAACCAGATTGTTCCTACGGTGTATTTGACTCGAGTGTTGGTCACTATGATGGCGTATCGCATGTGATAGTGAAGCGCCAAAACGCGGTCCACACTGATGGTTGTTATTGTTCCAAGAGACACTCCAGCGACAAAAAATCCTATCATTGCTGATAGACGGTATAATATAGGGTTTTGCGTTGTTAGGCTTGTGATTTCATCCGCAATAAAAAGTGGTTGTGCTAGGAGACCAACGAGAAGATCCGAAAACGCAAGGCTTGCCAGCATAATCATTAAGGTTGAGTGTATGGAAGGCGTTCTGAAGATGGCGAGCAGGACCAGAGCATTGCCTAAGATGGATATTAGTATCAACGGAGCATTAAGCACAGAGTTTATGATAACTATAGTTTCCGCTCTGCTGTGATCGGAACTGTTTCTTCCGTTATCACTAAAATTCATGATGTCTCTCCTTAAAAGATCGTCAACGATTTATACACACCTTTGCGTTTGTGGCCCCGCTTATAAACCACTCGTGATATGGTGTGGGAACTTATTAACGGGATGAAAGCTCGGTTTAAAATGCATCCTGTCTGCGTAGAAATTGTTGAATCATACCAATTGCTAATCATGTTCGCTTTTCGATCAAATACCTATTTCAGTTTTGCCTGGGGTAACTTTGTGTCAACACCTGCGGTTATAATTTCTCAGATCGTATGTTCTTATGCAAATTGCAAGTTGAAGCACTAGACTCGAGACTTCGATATAAATAGCGGAGTCTTTGTTTCCTTCATCACTCGGGTGTTGTCAAAAAATCTTGCCTGTATCATGAACTGCGACATTGTACTGATTGTATACAGCTAACCACACTGTTTCTCAAGTCAGGTGACGTTAAACTGATGACTTCACGTCGCAGTTCTTCATGCAGACACGATTTTATGACAATAGCAAAGTAAAGAAATAAACAGTCATTTCTACGTCTCGAAACTAGCCCAGACGACGCCGTTTTTAAATTTGTTTCACTAAAAGTGCTGCAATTTAAGATTAAAGAAAGATGCAAATTTTTAATTGGTAGCATAATGGAAAAAAAACCACTAGCAAACTGAAACAAAACAAAACCAAAACCAAAGAAGGTAAAATGATCAAATGAACTTTTAAATCACTTTTTTAGTGTCAAAACCTCTGTTACCTTATCTAGACAAATGAAAGTTGCTAAGTAGGATTAAGTAACTATTTACATCACTGAGGACACGTAAATGGGAATAAAGCTGATAAAGTAGGCGAAGTATTCACTACTTTATTGTATACCCTGAATATGCACAATACAGTGTATATGTAAATTCGGATGTAGCCTTTCTTTCAAACAGATTCCTAATCCACTTTCTTGAAAGCAAGAGAAATTAGTAGTTAACTTGTTAGAGCGCGAGATAAATCGTCAAACCGTGAGACTCGTGACAAGCTCATTGGTAATGATGGGAAGAACCGACATCAAAGGATCAAAAAGCAACGTCGCTATGAACTCTTGGCTGTCACAAGCCATGTATGCTTACTAGTTCAAACAAGTTCGCATTTTGACATTGCGTTATGATGCGTTTTACGCTAAGGAAACTTTTTTCAATTTGAAGAAAATCGAACAAAAGCAAAATATTTGTGCACTTTTGCGTCCTGTTCTGTTGTGATTGTTTTATTTATGCACTTGCCACTGATATTTCCCCTGATCCCCGTCTCGACCCGTAATCCCGACGACGAATATCAGCTTATTTCGGTACCGAAAGTGCCTCACAGAGGATCAAGACTCCCTCAAATATTTGGATAAGTACTTGTTACGGCCAAAAAGGTCATGTGACAGGGTCAAACCAACTGTGGACAAACTGTGAAACCTTAAAAAGACATTCCCCGATTTCCACATCCTAAAACCGTATCTCGATCACAATTGCAATCCCGAATCTCACTTCGATCTTTGCAAGCTGTTTATATCTGTTTTGCTTTTATCTACTCTTGTAACCTTTCTGATCGCAGTAAGTAGATCTAAATATGTTCTTTACGGCCAGCTACTAATTTCGAAAAAAAAATTTCTAAGAGAACCATCAAAATGTGCATTAAAATGTGCATACAACACACAATTTTTTTTATGTTTTTATTTGTCATCAACATTTTTTTCATTTGTCCGCAATAATCGATTGTCATCATCCATAATCGATTGTCGCGTCGATTTTCGATCAATGATCGATTATAATGGTTGATTGGCACACCACTATTTAAAACCCAGAGAAAAGAACTGCTTAGTAGCTTTCATTTGAATGGTAACACCATAGAATTTCATCCACAGACTCAAAAGTTGGAACCATACTACTAAGTAGCTTTCATTTGAATGGTCACACCATAGGATTTCATCCACGAACTCAAACGTTAGAACCACCTTGTACAGCAAAATAAACAGCACCACAGGAAAGAACTGCTCAGTAGCTTTCATTTGAATGGTTACACCATAGGATTTCATGTACAGACTCAAAAGTTAGAACCACCTTGTACAGCATAATAAACAGTACCACAGGAAAGTACTGCTCAGTAGCTTTCATTTGAATGGTAACATCATAGGATTTCATCCACAGAGTTAAAAGTTAGAACCACGTTGTACAGCATAATAAACAAAACCACAGGAAAGTACTGCTCAGTAACTTT